>NC_080680.1:10505805-10808836 GCF_030445035.2 Dasypus novemcinctus | reverse complement strand
ATACCAGGTAGAGCAACACGAGGGAAACTCAGGGTGGCAGGGGGTGTCCCTGCAGCCCTCCCTCCACTGAGCGTGGCTCTCCCCGCGGGGGAAGCAGCCACAAGCACTGGGGGCCTCAGGATTCAGGCAGAGTGTCTGTGAAAGTAGGAAGGGGAAAGAAGCGGTGCTGCAGCAGCCGCCCCTCCCTCCAGCATTGCCCCCTCTAGTCCTGGCGATTCCCCCACTCCCAGTGGTGCCCTTGACCTCCTCCTGCAGCCTGCCCCGCCTCCAGGGACCTCTCCTAACACTCAACAGGCACTGCCGACTCTGCAAAGACTTCCTGACTCCCCAGGCGGACCTGGGTTCCCCCCCCCCCCCCCCCCCCCCCCCCCCCCCCCGGTATCTAGCCACCACTGAAACACTTCGCACACTCCAACACTCGCGCGCGCTTCTTCCCGCTAGATTATAAACGCAGGCAGGCAGAAACCACGGGGGCTGTGTCTCTGTCCCCTACACCTCCCACAGTGCGTGCTGCCTAGGGGCTCGTAGATACTTGCTGAGTGGATGAACTCAAGTACAAGGAAGGCCGAGAGGAAGACCTGTGGCCAGTGTCAGCCGTGATGTGGCCGTGCAGCAGGGAGGTCCAGAACACGCCATGATGGGGGCGATCGCCCACGGTGCTTTCCAGCCTCACCTCTGCAGGCACATTCCTCTTTTGATAGATAAGGTGAGTGTCGCGTTGAGCTGTGCACTGCTGGATTCATACATGATTTCGTCTGAATGCATTTGGGCCCACCTTCCCTTTTTACCTTTTCCCCCTCTGTCCTTCGGCCCTGTCCTTCTGTGGCTTATCTCCCTTCTTGTCCCACTATAATTTCCCATAATGGACTCCTGTATCTTATCTACCGGATCCTGTAGCATCTGCAAAATGCCAGGACCTGCTTGCTCCCCAAACTCTTGAGATCTGTGCTCCACTTTTTAGTTGTCCTTGTCAATTTTAAAGAAGCTAGATCCTGATGAGGAATCCCAGGATGCACACGCCCCCAGCCAATCTACATATGTCTACATATAGAGCGATGCACATCCACTTTAATAAAAGTATATATATATATATATATATATACGCACACACACAAATGCGATTGACATTCACAAGTCCTGGTATAAAGTTGCAATTTTCCTGACGGCTATAAAAGGTGCCAGTTTTAAAACTGTGCATTTGTTGCTTGCAAACTTATAAATATGTATAAATCCCATTATAAATAAATTGTGGTTGGCAGATGGTATTTTATCTGCCAGCAATGATCGCCTAGAGTTATAAATGCTTATTAATCTTCCACTTTTAAGTGCACAGCATGGCCCCTGGGATACAGGACACCAAGTGGATGAAAATATCATCATAAATTAAAGGGGGCACTACCGTCAATGAGAGACAGGTGAGGACTGGCAGCTCATCTATGTCAGTGGTTCTCCAAGCGGAGGCTCCCAGCCAGCAGCACAAACAGCACCTCACAATTGATTTGAAATACAAATTCCCGGGCCCACCACCCCCTCAGCTGTTCAGACTCAGTAGAGCTGAAGTGGGACCCTGGAACAGGCGTGCCTGGGGTTCTGATGCACGCCTCCCAAGCCAAGTGCATATATTAGAAACACCTGTCGCTGCTTGTGTGCCCAGGTGTGTACGGGGCAAGCTGGAATTCTAGGGTATTGTAGTCCCTGGAAACAGCCCTCAGTCAGTGGTGGGCTTGGTGTATAAATTACCCGAGACAGTAGAGCACTGCCTCAAGAGTCCCCCAGTGGACTGAGCTCCAGTGCCCACACTGTGGTGGCAGCCCTGATCGTGCTCTCTTCATGGGCTGCCTTCCTTTCCCTACTGCTGGGAGCATCCCCCAAATAAACGACATGCTCTCAAATCCTTGTCTCAGGCTCTGCTTCTGAAGGAACCCAAACTAAGAGGAAACAGACACACAGCTGTAAGCATTTTGAGATGGAGCACAAACACAAATCAAAGAGGGAGGAACTATATGACATTTTCCACAGGGACGGAGCTTCCTGTGTAAGCCTTGATGGCCCTTAGTAAGTCCTGCACTTTGTTTCTAGGTTCATTCAGTGAACGTCCACCCTCAAGCAAGAGAGGTTTTTTTTTTTTTTGAGGTACCGGGGGTGGGGATTGAAACTGGAACCTTGCATATGGGGAGGCGGTGCTCAACCACTGAGCCACATCGGCTCCCCTGAATTGTTTTTTTTCATTTGTTGGCTTGTTGTTTTGTTTTTGTTTTATCAGGAGGCACTGGGAACTGAGCCTGAGACCTCCCATGTGCAAGGCGGGAGCTCAGGCACTTGAGCCACCTCCGCTCCCTCCAGGAAGACTCCTGACTTCAGTTTCCTCTTCTGAAAAGTGGGGACTCCTCCAACTGGGTTACTCTGTGAAGCTCCTTTCCTGGTTATCCTATACAGCAGTCCTAGATTGGCAATATGTTCCAGGAGTATGTTTTTCCCCCAACTTTAAAGGCTCCACGACAGGACCAGGTGATTATTCTGAAACCCAATTCAAAGCTTTGTCTGAATCCTGCAGTTCCCATTTGCCATCTTCCCACAGTTGACCTTCCATTTTCAGGAAGGTCAACGTTTGGAACCCAAGCCAACCGTTCAGCCAATGATGGAGAACCTGAGTGTGCCTTCATGGAATGAAGAATCACGGAGGCTTCAGCCTTCACACGCAGCCCCGACCCTCCCAGCACGCTCTCACGACGGGGGCCGCTGTGCCGCTGTGCTGGCAGGGGCCACCCCGGGGCGCAGACACGCTCGCTCGAGGCAGAACCAAGAGGCTTACTAGCCTGTCTGACCTGCCGCGGGGGCCCTGTGCTCAGATGCCTCTACCCCCAAACCCCACCAGGAGGGCAGCGTGTGACCCTGATGTGGACACACATGAGGACAGATTCAGGGGAAAGTAGGACCAGGACCTTAGTTCCCCATTTTTTTTTTTTAGGAAGCACCAAGCATTGAACCGGGGCCTCGTACAAGGGCAGCAGATGCTCAACCACTGAGCGACATGCGCCCCGCAGGACCTCTGTGTTAAAGCATGACTCCCAGGCTCCCCAGAACAAGGCGTCCCATTCTGGGAGGGGGGGGCCACGTCTTAGGGACCCCAGGACAGGGCACAGAGGGGGCCACGTGCTGATGGTGGCTCTGAGTACGGAGCCCTCCAGGGGGGTGGCGGGGGGGGGGGGGCATAAAACAGCGTTGCCCAGGCCCCTCTTCGTCCCCTGGGCTTGTCCTCCTTTCTGGTCCAGTCCTTTACTTCCTCCCAATGGCTGACCGCTTTCTACCTTCATCTGGAATTGACCTCCAGGGGGAGATCCTCAAGGATTATGTACCCCAACACCTAAGAAGGCCCCAACCACAATAGTTGCTCAAACGAATTACACGATCCAAAGGCTGCGCAGAAGCCCAGCATCTGGCCCCTCAAATATAGAAAGCAAAAAAACCTCAAACCAAACCAACCAAAAAAAAAACCAGCTGAAACGGTGGGGGGAGTGACTTCAGCGAAGGCGTCACGTTGAGAGCTGTTGGAACTGCGGTTTATCACGCTGCTCCGCCCTGAGCCACTGGGGTAGCTTGAAAGGGAGCAATCGCAGCCAATTTAACCCAGTTATGGATACCCCAGCGGGACCCCGGCGCAGCTCAGCAGGACTAAGACGGCGTTTTCCACCAGCCTGAATTGACCCGTGGGTGCTGGCCCTGGGGAGAGAGGTGGGGAGGGGTCTCCGGGGTAAGAGCAGAGAGAGACCATTTGGGGGCTCTGGTCTCACCACTCGCGCTCCCCGCAGACCTGGAGGTCTGGCTGCGCGGGGCGACGGCCCGGGGAGCAGCAGGGTGCGCCGGGCCCGGCGAGCGCAAAGCCACGTGCCCCACGGCCGAGGGGCGCTCCGCTCGCGCCCTTCGCGCGGGCAGACACGGGGGCCCCCAAACCCCCGGAAGGAGCGGGACCCAAGCTGGGCGGGGAGGAGGTCCCGCGCTTGTCCCCAAGTCCTGGGATCCAAGGCCAGGTGGGCCCGAGGCAGGAGTTGGCGACAGGCTGAATTCGCGGAGGAGCGGATCCCAGCTCCGCTGTGCGCAGACCCCGTGGCCTTTGGCGAGTGCGGCAAGCGCGGCGCCAGTCGGAGCCTCAGTTTCCCCGCCTGAGAAGTGAGGACACGGTAATACCGCTTCACTTGAAAGGAGTGATGAGATCACGCGTGTCAGCTCTGTCACGCCTTACAAACGGAGGAGATGGGAGAAATGGAAAGCCGCTGCCTTCGGCTGCATTTCAAATCTGCTTTCATGGCTAAAAAGGAGTGCCCGTTTTTCACGGGCACTCTTCCACTGCAAGTGATCCTGTAATCTGAGTTTAAAAATCCATAGTTTGAATTTTATGGAAAAGAAAAACTTTGAGCTTCCCCCATATTTTCAATTTCCTAAATTGATTCTCATGCAAAAAAATATTATCTATATTGCTTATCGCCATTGAGATAAACACTGACTTCAGAGCAGAGAGTTACTAAAACTGCGGATTATCCATACTTTAGTCCCCAAGAAAAAAATAAAGCAGGCCCATTTTTAAGGTGTTCTTGCTGCTTTAGCTTTCATCTTCTGGTTTGCTGTTACCTCCCGAGCATTCCCTCTTGGGCCTTGCAACGTGGAAAGGGCAGAAACGTCAAAAGGAAAGTCCTTCTGTGTATTTTTACATATAGTGAGCACTCACCCACAGAGGAGGGCCACACGTCGAGGCGACAGGACCTTCCTACACATTTATGAGGTCATCACCTCCCAGGAGACGAGGGGAAGGTTTCGTCGCAATCTCCCACGTCTACCTGGTCGTGCCTGAGTCGGCTGCCGCTGCTCTGGATAACGTGGAGCAGGGTATCGGCACTGAGCCCGAAACCAGAACCATTCGGGAGGGCACGGAAGTCTAACTTGGTGCCAGGACTCCCACAGAGCTCCAGTACACTGCGGAACATTCTGGAGGGTTGGCTCCACTGTCGTCTTGGAGTTCCTGGACTCTCAAAGGGCAAAGCACCAAAGAAAGCGAACTACGAAGTCTTGGACAAGCCCTCAGACCATCTCATCCATTAGTTACTACCCCGTTTCCGTTCTGACCATCTTACCTCTCTGTCCACACACGCCCCGTGGGGTTCACACACTTAGCATTAGAACTAAGTGCTAATTGTTAGGACCAGATCCTTGCAAAGCGCACCCCAACTCCTCACTCTTAGAGCATCAAACTACTACGATCCAAGCAGCTTTCAGACCCACAGATCAGGTGGGTGCTGGAGGCTACAGGACTTCACTGGGACAAGAGCAAACACTTAGCATGGCTAAGTGGGTGCCAAAGAAAGTAAGCATTCATCTGTCTTTTGAAAGACATCTTTTTAATCATGGGGTCTTCTCAACCTATATATATATATACATATATATATATATATTTTTTTTTTTGAGTTATAGACACAGTCAATGTCCTACTGCCAAGTGACCAGGCAGGAAACCACAATGTTTTCTCTCAAAGGATTCAAGACAAACACAGCACAGGGGTACACCCTTTTCATGGAGTGGTTGGTAAACGCTGTTGTAGAGACAGCAAGGTCTCTCACTCCACAGGCATTCCTGGAACTGAACCTCAAATGAAATCCACAGCATCCTGAACCTCTCACCAAGCTTCCGGCAAACGGAGGCCCAGGCATAATGGCCAACGCGTGCATCTCCAGGGCTCAACTCTGAGAAAAGATTCTCGTGTCTCTCACGGGCACAGCTCCTACACATGCCTCTCCCCCTGCTGTCAACAAGGGGAGGAAAGCAATTTGACTAGCAGCTCCCACAGCAGTCTGTAAGTAACCCATTGGCAAGAAGGAGCGAGAAACCAAGACTCAGCCCCCAGCCACCCTCCATGATACAGTCAAGAAGAAGGGAAGCATTGCTGGTCAAGACCTTCGAGAATGGGGCTTATTGTGTGAGCCAGATTTGGAAGTAAAACGAGTTCCTCCAAGAAACCCTGGGCAACCAGACCGAATACATATGCAACAAGTCTCAGCATTCTGGTCCTTAGCAGAGTCACAAATTGATGCCTGCTGTTTACTTAGAGCTGCAGTGAGTTATCCAGGGGTAGGACGCAAGCATGCACAGTGTGCACGGCGGAGAATGTGGGAGTTGCGGTGGAGACGGGGCACCAATATCTTTGAGAGGACTGGAACTCCCCATCAGAAAGCATAGCCATGCTTTCAGAATCAGGACTTCCGAGAGCTCTCACTGCAGAGCTAGATTTCTTTGGGATAGCATTTTGACTTTTTCTACTTCAATTCCATGTTTATTACTGAGAACTCACTAATTGCCTTCTACTCAGCTTGTATTGTGCTTATTAAGTAAAACTCACACCGTCCTAATGGAATTCCCCAATGGAATGGGTCAGTCGAATTGAATTTCTGCCCAGACAAACACTGTCAAACTTTTTTTTTCCAGTAAAAATGGACAGCACAGAACATGAGTCGTAAATCTTTCTTAGTCTTAAAAAATATAAATATTAGAGGGATTGTTTGTACAGGCTGTATAGGTATGTACACCTTTAATATGCATATGAGAAATGGGAACACGTGTATTCAACTTGAAAGGTAAGGAAGCCTTCTGTTTGGGGTTGGTGAAGAACCCGGCCCTACAGAGGCTGCCCCAGCTTCCGCAGCCCCCGCCCATCCACGGGGAAGAAAGCACGCGTTCCTGCCTGCGGGGCCGAGCGCAGAGCCGGAGGCCAGGCTGCCTGCGGCGGGTCACTGCTTCCTCTCCACCGGCTGCTGGAGGCAGAGTTCACTCCCCGTGGAGACGATGGGCAGGTGGTTCTCCAGGTGGTGGTTGATGAGGTGGCTTATGCTGTCAAAAACCCTGTCCTTCGTGCGGATCTGTGGAGGAAGCAATGCAAGGCTGAGCACTTGCCGCAGGTGCGGAGAAGGACAATGCACCGAGCTCGCCCTGAAGGGCCGGGCAAGAGGCCGCTGCTTTGAGAATGGGACCTGCCGACAGCCTGGAGCCTGTGGACGGTCAGTCGACCCAGCCAGTCGCTGGCCGCTGCTCCGCGGGCCCTTCCGCAGCCCCTTCCCTCCTGCCCGCCCCAGGGGAGGGGCTTGGGGTCTGGTCTTCCCCCTCCCACACCCCTCTCCCCCCCACACACACCCCGGGACCTCTGCCCGCCCGGCCTGCACTACGCAGCAGCACCCTGTTGTCCGGGGAAGACCCGGGAATTTCCCTGGGGTGGCTTGGTCAGGACGCTTCCTTGGAAGCCAGGAGCTCAGCGGCCGGCTAGGTGGGGTGGCACCTGCCACTGATTCCTTATTTCTACCTCTTAGTGATTAATGCTCATTCACGTTGTGGGTTAGTAGAGAAGGATGGTTGGGGGTATATGAGGCCTTGTGACGGCCTGGACAGAAGTTCTCCACCTGGGCACGTGGCCAGAGGCGATCCCTCCGTGGCTAGGCCCCGGCCAACTTCACCGGCATCGCGGAGTGGGGCCTGGACATCAATGCCTGCTGCCCAGGTGACCCCCGGGTATCGCCAACGCACAGGGCCACGGAGGAGCTTCTTTAGGGTATACAGACTGGCAGAGATACCCGACACGGCCGACACAAGTGTGTGAACATGCAAACAAAGCCAGGCAGTGGGAAAAAGTCATGTCATTCCTGCCGAAAGAAACAGAAGGGCCAGTTCAACTCATTCCCCTAAACGTGCCCTGAAAGGCCGCGAGCCCAGCGCTGGCTGGGTGCCGGGAGGCAGGCTCCAGCCGGGAGAACCTGCGGCCCAGCCCAGCTACCTCTCCTGCCGCCGGAAATGCCCACGGGCCCATTGAACCCTCCTGCGGCCTGGATGCCAGGACGAGCCTCTCTAGATAGCTGACGGGATTCTGCTATGACGATGCCACGTGGAATTTTAACCCCAGGAACCGAGCCTCTCCAGGCAGAGGGCCAATGAAAGTGCGATGAAGACACGCATTTGGGCTAGCCAGGCCTCAGCATGGCCCATACTCAAGCTGAGACCATCTCGTGGGTGGGGGATGGGGCTTTGGGGTTTGGGGTTGAAGAAGGGAATGGACGGAGTTAGAAGAGAAGGCAACGTCGTCCACTGCTTAAATTATGGATCTTCTGGAATTGCTCATGAAACAGACTATTTTGTAGATTTGATTTTTATTGATTTTGATGATCGCTAATAACTGTTACCTTTTTTAACTAAAGATCCCCCAAGAGCTCACAGCAGCTGAACTAAAGACTTCCCTTCCCTAGGCTCATGAAACGCACACAGCGGGCTGCACGGGCGCGGGAGGGCGGTGCACACTAGTGCACTCGGCTCCGGCCAGGGAGCCCGCGGGCCCTGTGCACAGTGCTTGAGTCTCTCTCCTCTTATGGTCCATATCCTGAGTGCCCTGAGCTTTTATCCCACTGGGCCTTTCCCCTTTATTAGCTTATATTTGTTGGTTTTGAAAAAAAATTTTTTTATTATCATCTTTTTTTTAAAAAAGATACATGGATCACACAAAAGTTACATTAAAAAATAGAAGAGGGAAGAATCAGCAAGATGGCGGTGGAGGAAGGAGCTCCAAGAGTCGGATCCTGCTACAGGGCAGTTAGCACACACCCAGAGCTCTCTGGAGCTGCTGAAGCACCTGTCCGGGGGCTCCAGGAGGCCAGAAGAGCATCCGGCAACGTCCTTGGGGGAGTGGAAGGAGGAGGCGCCCGTCTGCAGAGAAGACTCGTAAGTAGAGGCTCCACGCCCTGGAGGCCAGTGCCCATCCTCCCCTGGAGGCACAAGCCGCCTCGGGAGCTGTTCCACAGCTGGAATTGAAAGCTCCACTTCCCCAAAACGGGGGAGGAAGAGACGGTTGGGCACCAATTTCAACTATGATAAGTAAATTCAGTGGGCTACAGTATGATCCTGGGAACAGCTAAGGGTTAAGCCTGTCCAAGTCGAAAAGAGGCTGGGAGCTGTCATCTTAACTCTGCACCTGGCAGGAGGGGAAGCGGGGCGACCTGAGGATCCCAGTGCTGGTGGGGACTGGCTTCTTCCCGTCCAGGTCAGAATGCAGCTCTAGCCGAGGCCCCAGTGCCACCTCCAGCAGGGAGGAAGCTGCGGGGACCCGCGCCAGCCTCTCCTGGAAATTACCAGCCAAGCTGCGGAGGCTGGTGATTATCCTACTCTGGAGGCACGAGCCACCCCAGGAGCTGTTCTGTGGCTGGAATTGGAAGCTCCATTTCCTAGAAACAGGGGAGGAGAAGTTGGTTGCTGATTTCGGACTGCTGATTGGTAGACATGGCTGGCTGGGATATAACACTGGGAACTGGTGGGACATGAACCAGACCAAGTCAGAAAGAAGCCAGTAGCCACCATTCTGACTCCACCCCCAGAATGAGGGGAAGCTGGGCTGACAGAAACTCTCAGTGTCGGCAGGAACCAGTTTCATTCAGGCAGATCACCCTGCAGCCCGCCCATGCTTCAGCCCCGCCTCTGGCAGGGAGGAGGCTGAGAAGCCCTGCAC
The DNA here is from genome assembly GCF_030445035.2 of Dasypus novemcinctus. Lineage (NCBI taxonomy): Eukaryota > Metazoa > Chordata > Mammalia > Cingulata > Dasypodidae > Dasypus > Dasypus novemcinctus. The sequence goes on along the minus strand of NC_080680.1, from coordinate 10,799,313 downwards.
CAGCCCATACAGGTAACCAGAGGTAACTTTGGCTGCCATAGACAAAAATCAGAAGTCTACCAGGGCAATTGTGGTCATCTTGGACCTGCGCTGCATAGATTGCTGCCCAAACCTGCAGTTCCATCTCTGCCCCAGGTAGGGGAGAAAGAGATGTGAAGCTTCATTAGTCTCTCTGAGCAACTACAGTCTAGCCCTGCACATGGATTATTCCACATAGCTGTAACTCTGTCCCTACCCCTGGCAAAGGAGAAAGTTGGAAGAAGCTTCATTGGTCCCTGGTGCAATGAGGGCAGCTTGAGCCTCCACAGCTTACAGCACCAACTACACGCTTGGCTCCTACTGCACAACCAGCAAGGGAGAAAGGATAGGAAGCCCTGAACTAAAAATGCTCTAGTAAGTCAGATGCGAAGATACCAACAAAAAATTACAATCCACACCAAGAAACAGAAAGCTATGACCCAGTTAAAGGCACAAGATAAGCCTCCAGATGACATAAAGGGTTTGAGACAACTAATATAGATGTTCAAACAAATCTCCTTAATAAATTTAGTGATATCACTAAAGAGATTAAGGATATTAAGAAGACATTGGATGAGCACAAAGAAGAATTTGAAAGCATACATAGGAAAATTGCAGATCTTATGGGAATAAAGGTGCAATAAATGAAATTTAAAAAACATTGGAATCATATAATAGCAGATTTGAGGAGGCAGAAAAAAGATTGGTGAGCTTGAAGAAATGACCTCTGAAAGTGAACATACAAAAAAACAGATAAAGAAAAGAATGGAAAAAATGAAACAAGGTCTCAGGGAACTCAATGACAGCAAAAGGCATGCAAAAATATGTGTCATGGGTGTCCCAGGAGGAGAAGAGAAGAGAAAAAGGGCATAAGGAATATTTGAAGAAATAATGGTAGAAAATTTCCCAACCCATTGAAGGACATAGATATCCCTGTCCAAGAAGCACAACATACTTCCATCTGAAAAAATCCAAATAGACCAACTCCAAGTCACATACTCATCAGAATGTCAAATGCCAAAGACAAAGAGAGAATTCTGAGAGCAGCAAGAGAAAAGCAATGCATAATATATAAGGGCTATCCAATAAGATTAAGTGCTGATTTCTTACCAGAAACCATGGAGGCAAGAAGAGAGTGGTCTGATATGTTTAAGATACTACAAGAGAAAAACTTCCAGCCAAGAATCTTATATCCAGCAAGACAGTCTTTCAAAATGAGGGTGAAATTAGAATATTCACAGGTAAACAGAAACTGAGAGAATTTATAAGCAAGAGACCACATTTTCAGGAAATACTAACGGGTGTGCTAGAGCCTGAAAAGACAGGAGAGAGGGGTCTGGAAGAGAGAAATGAAGATTATATCAATAAAAGTAACTAAAAGAGTCAAAAGAGTGGTGAAAATAAAATATGACAGATAAAATTCAAACAGTCAGGAATAAACTTAACCAATGATGTAAAACACTTGTATTCAGAAAACTGCAACTCAGTATTAAAAGAAATTTTAAAAGGCCTAAATAATTGGAAGAACATTCCATGCTCATGGATTGGAAGACTAAATATCATTAAGATGTCAATTCTACTCAAATTGATATACAGATTTAATGAAATCCTGATAAAAATTATACCAGCATTAAAGAAAAAATTGAAAACACGATCATCAAATTTATTTGGAAAGGTAAGGAGTCCTGAATAGCCAGAAACATCATTAAAAGGAGAAGTGAGCCCTCATCTCCAGACTTTAAATCATAATACGTACCTATCGTGGTAAAAACAGCATGGTACTGGTCTAAAGACAGGCACAATAAACCAATGAAACCAAATTTATGGTTCAGAAACAGACCCTCACAAGTATGGTCAAGTGATTTTTTACTAGCCTGTCTAACTCACACAGCTCAGGCAGAACAATCCATTCAACAATGGTGCTGAAGGAATTGGATATCCATAGCCGCAAGAAGGAAAGAGGACCTCTATCTCACACCTTATCCAAAAAGTAACTCAAAATGGATTTAAAAAACACTAAAAATAAAAGCAAGAACCATAAAACTTCTAGAAGAAATTATTGGAAAATATCTTCAAGACCTGGTGGTAGGTGGTGGATTCTTTAAGGAGATAAGAGGAGGACTGAGTGGACTACTGATGTTTAATGTATGTAGAAGTTTTAATTAGCTTTACTTTAAAAGTGTGGAAATGTATAGAGTGGATGGTAACACACAGTGAGTAACAGCTAGTTTATAAATAGGATGTGACTGAAAATGGTAGTCTAGTTATATAAATGCCAATTGACAGAACACTTGAGAATAATCTAGGAACTGGATGGCACAGTGAACCAAGAGGTGGGTGAGAATTGTGGTTGATGGTATGGATGCAAAAGTGTCCTTTGTTAGCTAGAACAAATGTCTATCACTATTGCAGGGTGTTGGGAATGTGAAGAAGCATGGGAAAAATACAGCTGGGGTGACCTATGGACTGTGATTAGCAGTAATAATATAATATTCTTGTATCTATGCAAAAGATGTACTGTATTGATACTGAGGCAGTATGGAAAATGTGAGCCAAATGTATACTATGGACATGGTAACAATCAGATGCTATTATTTTATCTGTAGCAAATGACACACCACATTGTGGTGTGTTGATGGAGGGGTGTTGTATGGGAATTCTGCACATGTGCATGATTGTTTTATAAGTTTACAACTTCTGTCATAAAAAATATATTTAAGAAATAATAATAGGGTGAGTTGGGGAAAAATACACCAAATGTAAGATAAAGACTATGATTAGTAGTAACATTTTGACAATATTCTTTCATAATTTGTAACAAATGTCTCACGACAATGCCAGGTGTTGGTGGAGTGTTGATGTATGGGACCCCCATATGATGTTATGCATGTTTGCTTTCTAGGTTCACAACTTTTACTATACACTTGTTTATGTATGTTCATATATAAATTATATAAAGATAATAATAATAGGATTGGTTGGGGGAAAAGACTTTGTTTAGTAGTAATATTTTGACAATGTTCTTTAATCATTAGTTAAAAAGGTTTAACAACAATGCAAGTTATTGGTGGTAGGGTGAGTTATGAGAGTCCTGTATGATGTTATATATGTTTGTTTTGTAAGTTCACAACTATTATTATACACTTATTGTTTATGTATGTTTATGTATGAGTGATATACTTCAATAAATTAAATATATTCATATATATTAATATATATGTATATGAGGCTCCATAGAATGGCCATTATTAAAAAAACAGACAACAGTAAGTGCTGGAGAGGATGTGGAGAAATAGGAACCCTCCTTCACTGTTGGTGGGAGTGTAAAATGGTGCAGCCTCTGTGGAAGACTGTTTGGTGGTTCCTCAGGAAGCTAAATATAGAACTGCCATATGATCCAGCAATTTCTCTACTAGGAATATATCCAGAAGAACTAAAAACTATGACATGAGTAGACATCTGCACACCAATGATCATAGCAGCATTATTCACAATTGCCAAAAGATGGAAACAACCTAAGTGTCCATCCACCAATGAGTGGATAAACAAAATGTGGTATATACATATGATGGAATACTATGCTGCAGTAAGAAGAAATGAAATTGGGATAAATGTGGTAACATGGATGAGTCTTGAGGACATTATACTAAGTGAAGTAAGCCAGACACAAAAGGACAAATATTGCATGGTCTCATTAATATGAACTAAAAATGAATAATAAACACATGGAATTAAAACCTAGAGTATAGGTTGTTAGGCAATAAGAGGAAGGTTGAGAAGAACTATGGATACTTAATGTATGTAGAACTTTTAATTACTTGACTGTAAAAGTATGGAGATGGATAGAGTTTATTTGTAACACATTATAGTGAGTAGCAACTGCTTTATACATGGGATTGTGACTGAAAAAGGTAGTCTAGGGAAATAGTGTCAATAGAAAGAAGGCTAAAGAATAATCTAGGGACTGAATAATATAGTGAATGCAGAGGTGGTTGAGACTTGTGGTTAAGGGTACAAATGCAAGAGAGTCCTTCTGTGAGCTAGAGCAGATGTACATCACTATTGCAGGGTGATGGGAATATGGAGAAGCATGGGAAAACTACAATTGGTGTGACCTTTAGACTGTGGTTAACAACAATGCTATAATTTTCTTTCATCAATGCCAAAGCTGTACTGTGCTGATAATGGAGGTGTATGGAAAACATGTGCCAAATGTATGCTATGGACCATGTTTGGTGGTAATAGTCTGATGATATTGTCTCATAATCTGTAACAAATGTTCCACCAGGGTGTGGAGTTGTATGAGGAATCTATACATCTGTATGATTGTTTTGCAAGTTCAGAACGTCTGTAACAAAAATATATCTTAAAAGAAAATAATATGGGTTGGGGGGAAAATACACCAAATGTAAGATAAGGACTATAGGTGGTAGTCATTTTTGAAAATGCTCTTGCATAGTTTGTAACAAATGTTTCACAACAATGCAAAGAGTCGGTGAAGGGGTGATGTATGAGACCCCTGTGTGATATTATGTATGTTTAATTTGTAAGTTCACAGTCTTTACAATACACTTATTGTTTATGTGTGTTCATGTATGAATGATATACTTCAATAAAAAAATAAAAATTAAAAAAAAATATATAAGAGGTTCCCATATGCCCCACTCCCCACACCTCCCACATCAACAACCTCTTTCATTAGTGTGGTACATTCATTGCACTTGATGAGTACATTCTGGAGCAAAGCTACACAGCATGGATTATAGTTTACATTGTAGTTTACACTCTCTTCCAGTCCATTCAGTGGGTTATGGCAGGATATATAATGTCCTGCATCTGTTCCTGCAATATCATTCAGGACAACTCCACATCCCCACATCACACTGTCCTTTCCCTCTCCCTGCCCTCAGCAACTCCTGTGGCCACTGTCTCCATATCATGTATTTGGTTTTTAAGCCTCCTCGAGTCCTTTTTGAAACTGGGGAGATGCAAAGAGACTTCCCATGGATTGACTGCAATCTCTTCAAGACCTAGGGACTGGGGAGGCAGACGCAGGGTGCCAGATGCACACCAGGAGGGGGAATGGCACCCTGGCTCTGTGCGGTCTCAGGGAGGCATATGGAGCCTCTCGTCGCCCTTCCTCACCCCAATCCTCACAGCTCCCAGGGTGGTCGGCCAGGGCAGGCAAGGCTCCTTCTCTGTTAAGGAGGGACAGAGCAGGGACAGAGCAGCGGATGCTTCTGTGATGCCAGAACCAGCATGGTACCAGGGCATCAAAGGCAGTGGAAGGAGAGGATGGAGTTCACCAGACCAGAGCCCCCTGCGGGGCACACTTGAAAGTGGCTGGAAGAAAGCAGCCCCCTTTGAGAGGAAGGTAGAAGGCACGACTCTGAGCAGAGCCACTGATCTGCCTTCTCAGGAGGGATGTGCAGGGTGATCCAGCCTCATGCCGAGGGACTGGGGAGGCCTGAGGACACAAGACAGACTAAATGATACCCCTGAGCTCCTTCTCCACCCTCCCCTCCCCGATTCTCACGTGTTCTCCATCAACGTTGAGTGAGCCTGGCATGGGCATTTGCTGGAAGGGGTCTCCAGGCTTGAGCTCTTTGCCTTGATGATCACCAAAGTGCCCCAGTGTTGGAAGAAAGAAATGGGCTCGAGCTCCCTTGCAGTGCACAGGAAGTTAGGGGGACATCTCAAGGCTTGTGGTGAGGCCATAGTGATGTAATCAAGGGGATCAGAAGAGGCCTGAGGTAAAGGCTTGATTTCTCTTGACTCTACACAGATCACTTCATTTCTGTGAACCTCGACTTCATTGCAGGAGAAATGAGGGGCTGGGCCAACCTTTGGAATTCTAACATCCTAGTAACTTCACATTTCTTAGCTATTTTCTAATTCTATGGAAAATATATTAATAATTGTTAGTATCAACTGTCACAACTGTGATCATTAATACAGGTGTCAACATGTCTAAGTCTAGTTGTTTGGTCAAGCAGGCACTGCCCTGATTGTTACTGGAGGGCATTTAGTAGATGGATTTATATCATTAGTCATTACTTGCTTCTAAGGTTGATTGCAACTATAGTCAACAAAGGACACTGCCCCCAGCAAATGACAGAAGTCTCCTCCTCCAGTCAGTTTGTGGATGAATATCATGTGTCAGCTTGGCTAGGTTATGGTGTCCAGTTGTTTGGTGAAGTCAGTGCTGGCCTGATTGCTAAATTCATTTAGTAGATGAATTTAGATCATTAAGTTATTGATTATATCTGTAGCCAATTGCATCGACAATTGACAAAGGAGATTCCCTTCAGCAATGAGGGAAGTCTCCTCAGCAATCAGTTGGATGTCTTAAAGCAAGAACTAAGGATCTTCGAAGTCAGAAAGAATGTCTGCCTCTTCCTCAGCCAGCTTCAGTGGAGAATTCAACCTCACCTTCACTGGAATTTCCAGCCTGTAGCAAGCCCTCCTGAACGTGGACTTGCTAATCCCCATAGTCGAGTGAGTCGATTCCTATAATAAATCTCTTAAGATACACAGGCACACACGCACACATCTCTTGTCCGTTCTGTTTCTCTGGAGAATCCTGGCTAACACAATGACGACTTCCATCTTTAAAAACTAAGTGAGGAGCTGGGAGAATGGTAATCTCTCCAATGTAACACATTCCAGGAACATAGCTCAGGAACCTACTTGTTCCCCAAGTCTCAGTCTCCAGGCTTGCACTCTGCCCCTGGAGCAGGGGTCCCAGGTGTGAGGGCAGGCTGCCTGGGAGGTGTGCTCCCTCTCCCAAGCCTCCAGGACCCAATTTGATAAGTCTCTGTCTAAGGAACCACAAAGACGTCCTAATCCAGCTGCTGACGGGGAGAGGCTGGGACTGCCTAACTCAGCATGGTGTCAAAGGGACCAGCCGCTCCACTCAGCTCCTGAAGGCAACCCCAGACCTGTTCACAGAGGGAGGGGGACAGGAAGTCAGGAGGGCTTGGTCCTTTTTTCAAAATCCACTAACAGAGCAAATCTGGCCAAGAGAAGAAAGGGAAAGCATGAAATAATGAGTGTGCAGCTCCCAGGAAAAGGATGCCTCCAGCTGCAAGAAGGGTAGGGGGTGAGAGGCTCCTCCTCATCACCCACCTGCCTGCCCCGGAGAGTGGACACGCTGTTCTTTCATCGCCCTCTAGTGGCCGAAAGGAGCATAGAGCTGCCGTCCAGGGAACTGCTGTGGCCACCTGGGCACATTCAGGGACTATTGACTTGAGACTTTTGAGAGCAGGGAGATTCCTTCCACATGATCTGATGCTGGCGTCTTAAGACATTTGCCTCTAGCCACAGAACAACTCGGTCAGACAAAATCCACATGGATGCCCAAAATGTACAACGCAGGGGCAAGAGGCTGCAGGGGCCCCTCTCTGCCCCGAGGGGGCTCCGGCCAGTCAGGAGACCATCCTTCACTCCCCAGGTCTCCACCAGATGGGTAAGGCAACGCTGTCACGTGGCCTGCCCATGGGCAGGAGGTGACCAGCTTGCAGGGTAATTTCCACATGTCCTTTGAATACCTGCATTCATCCAGCAAACTGAGCTGAGGCCACCTTCTTGTTACGCTCATCCGGCATGTCGGCAAGGATGGTCTTGCCAGATGCGGACCTTCAGGGTCCTGGGCAAGAGCCTGCACAGCCCAGGGCACTGCCCGGCACCTTGACCTGCCTCTGGGGGCTCTAGGGCCTTGAAGGAGAGGCTGAGGAGGCCACCATGCAGGGGAGGGAAGGGCGCCCGTTCCTGGTTTCAGCCCACCTGGCTGCACAGCCAGGGAAGCACTGCCTTGTCCAGGGCCTTCTCCATCAGCCCAGCCCGTGGTGTGGCTTGGGGGATTTTCCAGATACACTACAGACTTAGGGAGCCCTGCCCTTTTTAGGAAGGATGTAAGTGAAGGTTTTCTTCATGAGATGCAACCCGTAACAGAGAAGGTGCGACTTCCTGGGCCTAGGCCATCCTGAACCCCACTGGTAAAAGATTAGCCTCCGGGGCAGTCACTTACAATAACTTAAAAAAAGTCATTGGAGAGAGTCTAAAAGTAGAAGCAAATCAGCTCCCAAAGACAAAAGCAAATGGAGATAAGCTCAGTAGGAAGGAAATCAAACTGGAGGTGTCCAGAAGACTTGGTCTTACTTGGGACAAAGTGTGCTGGGGAGCCCGAGAAAGAATTCGGAAGTGGTGAGAAATTAAAATAATTAACAAACAATGTTTATTAGGATTTTTTTCAAATCTGCTCATGAAGCCATGGCATATTTGCAGAGAAAAAGGGGGAAGGTTGTTACTGACAGGTTACTAGGCGAGGAAGATGGTAAAATTTACCCTTGGGCTTTTATTTCTTTTGTTTTGCTTAATTTCAAAATCCTTGAATCTAATTATTGATAAAAAATACTTAGAGACAGGTGAACGACTGATGTTTTATGTCAGCCAAGACTTCAATTTTTTATAGGAAAACCATTAGTAAAGGAATTTATGATTTAAAATGTTAGTCTGAGTATATTCCATTTTCCCCAATCCCAATAAAATGGCACTAGAGGAAAAAACTTCTAAAACAAAGGAGGTGGAGGCACCTTCAGAGGCTACATCGATACATCGATGGAAGCCCACTGAAAGATGGAGAGCAGGGAGGGCAAGGGCAGCCTAGAGTGGGAGGAACCTACAGCAGAGGCGCGAGAGCCAAACTAGCATTGAACTTCAGGGAGAAGTCAGACAACATTTATCCCAAGAAGTTGAACAAGTTTCCTGGAGATACTAAGGCTGCAAGAGGGTGACAGTGCAGCCCAAGCAAAGCACTCTTGGGAGGCACCCACCCTAAAAGACCAAACCCCCCACCCTTCTCAGCTAAAGTCTAACCTGAAGATACCCTTACCACCACCACACTCCCCCACCCCCCTACACACACATGTACTCTCAGGCAGCCTTCTGATGCAGGAGGAAGGAGACCACCTACCCCTATCATGGCAGGCAAGGCCAAAATCAGTCCAGCCCCCTGTTCTTAAAAAAAGCAGTCAAGGATCACCCCACATTTTACAAATGCCAGCACCATGAGGGAGGAAGATCACGGTGAGCAAACAAAACACCTGCCCCAGAAGATAATTTTGGGAACAGACAAAATAAAACAACTCTTGCTAATAATTTAAAACAATCAAAAAAGATACTGCATCCATTAAAAATAGCATGATGCATGAAAATTAAAAGAGGGCAGGAAAAATCTTTTATAAATGAAATATTCAATCTGTAATGTAAAAAGATATGTATATTTAATATTAGAGTTGGAAGGTAGTCAAGGGAAGCTCCCAGGGCATACAGCAAAATTTCAAAGAACTGGAAACCTGAGGGAAATACGAGACAGAAGGTCCCCCTTCCATGAGTGTAGGAAGAGAGGGCAGAACATAGAGGGCAGGAAATTATTAAAGAAATAGTATATGAAAACTGCTCTGACTTACAAAAAAATTCACATCTTCAGTTTGAAGGAGTTAATCAAGTTCCTAGAAAAATAAGTGAAAAATACATCTACACTTAGATTCATGATTGTGTCTTTGCAGAACATGAAGAATAAAGAAAGATTGTAATAATTTCTAGAGGGAAAAGTAAATGTTACCTACTAAGGATCTAGAATTAGGCCAGCCACACTGCATTCAACCAAACTGGGAATCAAGCATTGAGTTCGAAGTTCATTTCTGGACGTGTGAAGGATAATCTCCCATATACCTGATCTGAGAAAGACTCTTGAGGAAGCAGTCCAGTAAATATGAGTGAAAACCAAGAAAAAGGAAGAAACAGGATACATAATAGGATGAAATTTACCCAAGAGTCCATTTAAAATATGTTCGTGGAGTTATGGGTTTGCTCTAGAAATCTATTACGTCAACATTAGGGCAGGAAGTCAGTCAGTTTTTGTGTGATTTCCAAAGAATAGATGGGATGGCCGAGGTGCTGGATGATAGTAATAGCCTCAAAAGAAAAGCACCAGTATTTTTTCCTGTCCAAAAGAAAGGCAATTAGGTACTTCAAGATTGAAGAAATATGGAAGAAACTAAAAAGGTGGTCTGAGTTTGAACAACTAATGGCATGAAAGAGAATTTTCAAACCCTGGATATTCCCTTATGTAGCATAAGACTGTGACATAGGACCTATTAAAAAAGGAACAGTAATCATAGCACTCTACTTGATAACAGCAATTAAAATGCTATTTACTGAACTTTTGGTTTTAGAAGCAACCTATAGAAAAACAATGATAAATTTTTGCATTATGAGAGAACAAATTATAAGTCTTGACCATGTAATAGTGAAGACAGAAAACAAATACTAGAAAAAAACATGGGTGAATTCTATTTTAACCTGAGTATGGGGGAAAACCTTCCAAAGTGGACACTTTAGGAAGATGTAGACCATGTATGTGGAATCAAAATCCAGAACCAATACAAAACAAAGGGTCACTAAATTTGCAAAATAAGCAAAACAAAAATATAAATGAGTAACTAGAAAGAATATTTGCAACTTACATCACAAAGGGTTAATATCTTTAATGCATAAAGAATACTAAAAACTAAGAAGTAAAAGACCAACAACCTAATACATAAAAACGCAAAAGATATGAACAAAGAGTTCACAGTTAAAAAAATATATATGCATTTTAAGCATATTATAAGCTCATTCCACTTAATGATAAAGAAAATACAAATTGAAACTATATTTAAGTAATCACCTACCAGATTGTCAAAAATCCAAATCTTTGACGCCAAACTATGTTTATTGAGGCTGTGTGAAAATCGCCACTCTTGTCTACTGCTGGTGGGAACACAGAGTGGTAAACTCTTATAGGGGGTGGGGAGTCTGGCAATATCTAATAATAATATAGATGCATTCATTCTCTTTTTTTTTGCAGTACCGGGAGCTGGGGATTGAACCTGGGACCTTGTATGCGGGAAGGTGGCACTCAACTACTGAGCCACATTGACTTCCCTGAGTTGGCTTTCTCATTTGTGTTGCTCGTTGTTTGTTTTTTTGTTTTTTTCAGGAGGCACTGGGAACTGAACCCAGGACCTCCCCTGTGGGAGGTGGGACTGCTTGAGTCACATCTGCTCCCCTGCATTTATTCTTTGACCCAGCAAATTTAGGTGCACAAAATGACAGCTGCACAGACCATTTTGTACTTTATTGTATGTAGTAGTAAGAATCCAGAAAGAGTTCAAACGTCCAACTTGTGGAATGATCTCTGGCACATCTACACAATGCACTTGTTGCTATCAAAAGCAGTGAAGACTGTCCCCACGTACTAATGTGGAATGATCCCCAGTGACTGAAACAATGTGCAGAACAGTCTTGAGAGTGAGCTACCTTTTCTGAAAGGAGAAGGTTAATAATATATATACATGCACATGTTCTTTTTTGGTTAGAGAAGGTGTGGGTTTATAGAACAATCGTGCATAAAATGCAGGATTCCCATCCACCACCCTCTCAGTAACACCTTGCACTGGTGTAGTAGAACATAGCTCCAAAAGGAAGCAAGGAAAGGACAGAGTTTGGAAATGAGCAAAAATGATGACCTAAATGGATGGAGAGACTAGAGTCAGAGGCAGGCTTCTGTGAATATGCCCAATATAGAGCTTTGTCTTAGGGATCTGGAAAATGTTTTACACCATTTAAATAGTTAAAGGGGGATTTTTTAAAAACCTTAAAAATTAAAAACAAAACTGAAAAAAATATTTTCAAATTGGTGGGCTAAACACATAGAGAAAAGATGGAATTTAAGTGATTCTATGACATGGTATTTTTACTGTACATCTCTAATGGGATATATTCTAAGGGAAAGAGCCACAAAGAAACCTCAAACTGCACTGATTTATCTTATTATTAGTAGACTAGTATCATTATTTTGATATATGTATATTGGGTATAAGTATGAGTACGTTATATAGGTAATTTGTTAAGAACCAAGATTTCTTGTTTAAGAGAGAATCAAGTGCAAAATCACATATTTTCTTGCTCTGTCCGTTGAAAAAACATAAAAACCATGACAACCCAACAGCAAAGAAAATCCTGAGCATCTAGATCATATTCCCTAAATACAACTTCCCACTAAATGGACCCAAGGCTGCTCAGGAAACTTCCAGAAATGTGCAAAAGGGTACTGCGAGAAACCAAACTGTGCCAGAAAGTAAGGAGTCCATCCAAAACAACTGGATCAGGACAAAACTTCAAGTGAACCAACCTGCAGGTACTCTCACTGGCAAAGATGGGGCAATTTAACCACCAGAAATAAGGAGACTGTCACAGCTGAAACAAATAATGTATAAAAATCCATGGGTTCATAGTATTTAAAAAACCCATGGGGGGGAAGCAGATGTGGCTCAACAGAGAGAGTGTCCACCTACCATATAGGAGGTCCAAGGGTTTGATACCCAAGGCCTCCTGGCTCCTGTGGTGAGCTGGCCCATGCGCAGTGCCGCTGCACACAAGGAGCACCGGCCCACGCAGGGATGCCCCCACACAAGGAGTGGCCCCTGAGCAAGGAGAGCTGCCCCACGTGAAACTGCCATCTGCCCAGGAGTGGTGCCACATGCACGGAGCAAGAGGACACAACAAAGAGAAACACAGATCCCCAGTGCGGCCTGATGAGAATACAAGCGGACACAGAAGAACATGCAGTGAATGGACACAGAGAACAGAAAATTGGGATGAAGGGGGGCGGGGAATAAATAAATAAATCTTTTTAAAAAGCCAAAAACCCATGGGTCACAATTGGACATAGCTTTATCAGTTTGCAAATTGGTAACTAAGGGGAAATATCTAGGAATTATTTCACCTTTCCTGCTTAAACTATGTATCAGGGTGATCAAATACGAAATGAAAGTTCTTCATAGAAAATCCCAACCGATAAATGCAAAAGGCATAATGGAATTTAAACCCTACCCCTTGCAACTCCTAACAAAATAATAGATATGGGCAATGATCATCAGTGTATGATCATTATTGCTGATTATCTCACCTATTAGGTGAAAAGTTAGGAGGAACTTTACATGGTGGAGATCAGGCTAGCATCACTCCAAGTGGGACACCAGACCTTCTGTGCCTCGGGAATAAGGCAATAGTAAACCCCAGAACTGCCTAAAAACACTGGACCTGGGTTGAATCAAATCTCTACCACCTTACAGGAAAGACAGGGGACAGAAGAACAAGTTAATGCCCCCAAGGAAGCAGCAGTCACATCGATAGTGTGGGACAAGCTACAGGCAAATATCTAGTCTCTCAAGCCAACAGCATGAGGGGTGGGCAAAGAGGGGGAAAGGAAGGAAATTCTACAACAGAATAAAAGGGTCTTCAGAGACATAACAAGAGACAACATGTGGACCCTGTTCGGATTCTGATTCCAACAAGTTTACTATAAAAAAGACACCTTAAGGACATTCAGGACAATTTGAATATGGACTGGATATTGACTAACAGTACATAATTATTTTTCATTTTGTAGGATGTAATAATGGTATGCTGTGTTATATATATATACATTTTTTTTAAGTCCTTATTGGTGGAGATGTGTGCTGATTTCCTTACGGGAGCAATGACAGGAGGCCTAGGATATGCTATAAAATACTTGGAAAAGCTGCTCCTCTCCTCTTCCTTTGCATGCCCGTTCCTTCTTTGACCAGTAGCAGTCAGTCCAAAAGCCAAGCACAACAGATGTCTGAGTGGCAGGGCGTGCGACAGCCTAATGGCTCAAATGGGATACTGAGTCAAGCAGAGGGAGGACAACAAGACTGTGGGACAGACAGACTGCCATGGGGTATCAGAGCCCAAGTCAGAGGGCATCCAGGCCAGGGAGAGGACGGAGCGGCCGATGGGGACCGGGGAGGGCATCGGTGTGGGAGCACGGAGCGGGTAGGAGGCAGGCCGCGTGGGGAAGCGCTGGGCAGGAGCAGTCAGGCCCAGGAGAGACGCGGACAGGCTCCACAAAGGGGAGAGGGAAGCAGCAGCGAGGGGAGACGGGTCACACGCACGTGAGTCAGTCAAGTCAGCCAAAATACCAGGATAGTGGGAATCAGGCATCTCCCTGTCGGAGAAGGGTGTTATGAACACGGGAACGGGAAAAAATGATAATGAGCCCAGCGACGTGGGAAGAATTGTTTTGAGTTCAATATATACAGACAGATACAGAAATAAATACAGGTATCACACATGTTATACACACATACCATGCCACACACACCCTAACTGAGCATTGGGAAGCTAGGGAGCAGCAACACCCCAGGAGAACCGAGCACCACCCTCCACTAAAAGGAACCAGGGCTTCTTGGAAAATGGCTGGTTGTAGGACTAGGGAAGAGATTAAATTGTTTTGTATCAAAAGGGAGGAAGTACTCAGAGATGATGGGGACACATCGGAAGGAAAGAGAAGCCAGTTAGAAGGATCATCAGATTAAATATAGTAATAGATTATAACCAACCAAATGAAACAGGAAACGATGAGTCCAAACTGATAAAAGGAAAGCAATGAACCAATCGAGCGCTTGATTAGGAACAGAGTAGCTATACAGTTCCAAAGTACCTTCCCACAAAATATGTGTTAAGCACAAAGGGGGAAAGGAGTGAGTTTTCAGTTGGCAAACACCACATGCGTCAAGTGATCGAAGTGAACATTATCGAAACTGTACTTATTTCCACCTACTAGGAGGAAGCGAGAAGAAAACAGCATGACTTCTGTGACAGCCAACCCAAGATCCTTACTTAATACCCAAGATCCTGAACTTAATAATGAGGAAATATCAGACAAACCCAAATTGAGGAGTATTCTACAGAATGACTGCTCTGTGCACTCCAAAAGTGTCAAGCTCATAAAAATTGAGGAAAGAGACATAACAATGAACTGCAATGTGTGTTTCTGAGTTGGACCCTTTTGTTATAAAAGCATATTCTGGACAATTGGTGAAACACGAATGGGCTCTGAGGATTAGATGGTAGTGAGGTATCAGTGTTAATTTCCTGATTCTGATGCCTGTAGGAGAATGTCCTTGTTTGTAGGGAATGCACGTTCAAAGTTTCAGGGGTGACAGAAGACGAGGTCAGCAACTTACTCTCCAATGATTCAGAAAAAAAGAGTTCTTTGTGCTATGTTAAAAAATACTTCAAAAAATTGATGGGGTGGAATACAAATGAATCAAGATTGGTACGATATGGATAATTTTTGCAGCCAATAATAGATATATGGGAGCTTATTACACTATTTTCTCTATTTTTGTTCATTTAAGTTTTTAAAAAGTAAAGGTGCAGCTGATAGAAGATGGAGAGAAGAGAAAGAACTAGCAGCGCTGCCAGTTTCCCAGTGGAGCAGTGGAGGAAGTCACGAGATGCTGCCTGACACTAATGGAACAAGAAAGAGAGGGTGGATTTGTTACAACCACTAGGAAAACTAAGAACTTGCCGAAAATGGAAAGAAGTATCAAAAGTGAGCTAAATCTTTAGTTACCGCATGGAACATCAAGAAATGAAATCTTAAAATGATAAATCAACATATAGCAGTTTAAGCATAGTACTTCCAGGTAGGGTGGTACTAGCCAAGAGAACCCCAAAGAGAAATGATGTTGGAAGTGAATGGGGTGCAGAGGGGTGAGGGGAAATAACTACTGCTTTCATTAGAAGCCTTTCTGCAATGTCTTACTGTTTTATATTTTATGAGTATCATATTGGTAAAAATGCAAAAGACATATTGCTGAGATAGTCTTATTCCTCAAACACACCACGTGCTTCCTGACATTTTTCAGCCTCCTTTGCAGTTAGGTTGGGAGTAATAAACCATGAGAGACTGTTGCTGCCCCAGCAAGGCGATGGAGAGCTGCTGTGTTTTCTCCTCCCCTCTCCCCTCCTTTGATAGTGGTCATCCAGCCCCCATGCTGAGGAGGTGGAGCCACAAGACAGAAGCCTGCAGAATCCCTGAGTCACCCACGGATCAAAGCAATCTGAAGAATAGCCCCACCCACATGGGAATTGGCATGAGTGGGGACTGAAGGGATTGGCATGAGCGGGAAGTGAAGTTCAGTTGGGTTAAACCACTGAGAATTCACATTTTATTTGTTATGCAGCTCAGCCTGTACTGACTGATACAGGGGAATTTAGGACATAGTAACAAGGCTTTATTAAGTGATTGAAGTAGGGGATTTTTTATTTTCTTATTTTTTCTCTGAATAAAATAAAAGCCTAGTAAATGTGGGGGTGTTGAAGGGTTGTCATGGTTTTGCCATTTTATGAATGCAAAGCCCAAGTGTGTACTGTCGAATGTGCTATCAGCTGAGAGCATTGCTAACAAGCTCTTGGTTAAGCCTCATTAACCAAGCTGTGGAGACCTGGCTTTTTGACTCAGGGAGCCAAAGCCCAAGCCCACCCATTTGTGTGGAAGCAACTTATTCAAATGCAGAGCCCACTTCACTTTTCTAGTCCTTGAAGGTGAAACAGATGAATCAATGATTAATGACTCAGGAAATAAATTTAGACACAAGAGGGATGACTAAGTGATTCCAAAGATGTCAAAAAGGAAAAAAATGGTGCTCGGAACCCGTCTCCACAGCTGCCCCTAGGGGCCCAGTCACCAGTCTCTTGCCAAGGGCTCTACTAGGGTTTTAGCACCTCACAAGGCAGCTCGGAAGCCCTGCCACGGTCCTCCTTACCAGCCAGCCTTCAGAGAGCTCGGGCTCCCTCTTCTTGAATAATCAGTGCTCCGTGGGAAGGCACCTAGGTTGTATGCTCTCCAGTAAGTTTAGACACAGGCCTGCTTTGCATCCTCATTTCTCTGAGTAATCCATTCTGCCAAGTTTCCCCCTGTATAGTCGGGGCCCAACCAATTACCATGAAAATCAGATGAATAAATATCGAAGAGAACGTGTTCATAGCTTATTTTGGATTCCTCACAGCAAGGAAGCAGCATTACATTTTTAATTAAGTCTTTCATTTCCATTTTCTTTTTTCTGCTAAAGCTGGCCTCAAAAGGATCAATTAAACCACATAATCGGATGCAGCAAAAAGCCTCCCAAAAGAACAATTATTAGTAGGTGTGACTTAACAATTATTAGTAGGTGTGACTCAACAGCACTACAAATTTCTCCTCTGAAAATAAAATTTTATGGACAGCACAGCTTTGGTTCTTGGCTTACTTCCATACTTGATTTAACCACACAACCACAACTCTATTTCCTCCTTATCCTCTACATTATCTTTCTTGATTCTGGTTTGTACATGTATAATAAATACAGTATTAGCAATGCAAATCTTTAAAAATCATTCTTTGGGCTATAAGGACTGTTGCGGATTGCATTACACCCCCAACAAAGAAATGTTCAAGTTTTCTTCTGCATTCCTGTGGGTGTGAACTCATTTGTAAATAGGTCCTTTGGGAATATTATTGTTAGCTAAGGCAGGAACTCATTTGTGAGTGGGACCAAATTGAATCAGGATGGGCCTTGATTCATATGGCTCAAGTCCTTATGAGGAGAGGAATAGACTGGAGAGGAAGCAGGGCCTGTTGAGACCTTGATTTTGGACTTCCAGCCTCCACAACTGTGAGACAATAAATATCCATTGTTTAAACCAACCCACTGGGTTGCATTTGTCATAGCAGCCCTGACAAATTGAGACTAAGATGAAATGTACAAAAAAACTAATATTGTATTTGGCTAATTTTTAACTTTTCATTTATTATTTTTTTAAAGATTTATTTTATTAACTTCTCCCTGCCCCTTCGTTGTTTGCATTTGCTGTGTCTGTTCAGTGTCTACTCATCATCTTTTTAGGAGGCACTGGGAACCGAACCTGGAACCTCCCATGTGGGAGGGAGGCATCTTATCACTTGAGCCACATCTGCTCCCTGCTTTGTTGGGTCTCTCATTATGTTTTTCTTCCTTGTGTCTCTTGTTGTGTTGTCTTGTTGCGTCAGCTCACCATGACTGCCTGTCACATCAGCTTGCTGTCCTGCTAATCCTTTCCAGGAGACCCTGAGGACAGAACCTGGGACCTCGCATGTGGTAGGCAGGAGCTCAGACACTTGAGCCACATCCGCTTCCCAAGTTTTCACTTATTTTAATGCTTAAACTTTTCAGATGAAATATTTAGAGTCTCATAGAATTGCTTAGTGTGGGGACCCAGGACCTGGGCTCCCCCTAAGCCCTCAGCATGTAGCTGCCTGCATGACCTAGACATGAGTAAAAGGTTAACAACCCTCCCCGGAGGGGAAAGGATGTATAGATGGTATCATAAACCATAATCTCCTCAGAGCGGTAAACCTTCATTCCTGTGATAACATCACCAGACCCCATATGTGGTGGTGTTTCCTAGCAGGAACTCTGTTCTCTACCCTGTGGAATGTCCTTGTTCTGAAACCCCTTATATCATCCTCATTTTCCCACCTCTCTGTGGCACGCTGCTCTCATTCTCCAGATCACTGCCACTGGAGGTTCTCTTTCGTTCGTAAGTTCCAACCAAGCTCATGTCTGACTCAGTGCCAGGTGTGTCCTTTGGCCTCACAGCTGCCCCAACTCGTGCCCCCCAGGAGCTGGGTTGGAACACTTGGATATTTTCTCTCCTGTTTTCATTTAGATAACAGCAACTGGACCATTACCCAGCCAGTTCATATGGAAAGGCCTTCAGACTGATTTTACTTAGAAAACCTTGTTTGCAGGTCTACTTGTGCCAATAGCTGAGAACTTCATCAACCTGCTCCACCTCCTCAGGCAGTTTCCTGAACTGTAAATGTCTTGAGTTGAACTACACATTCATGAATTGGATGTGTGTGAAGATCTGCTATGTAACAGATGCTGAAGATAAAGCCATGAATGAAATTGCTGTCCTCATTGCCAGTGGGGGAGCTGAACAATAAACTTAAATGCCAGTTTGTGATAAGTGCTGAAAGCAGAAATAAAGCAAGGTAAAGAAATAGAGAATGTCAAGAGGTATCTCTCTGACATAAAATGGTTAGGGAGGGCTTCTCTGATACGGTGACATCTGGAGTAAACCTAGCTCGTTTTAAGTGTTACTGTGGAATATTGATTCCCAAACCAGTTGAGGGCAGCACAAGCAAAGGGAGTAGAGACAATTAAGACCCATTTCACTCATGGAGAGGGACTCCACAAAACCCCAACGAAAATTCCAGCTACCCAAATCCAAGGAAGTACTGCACAAGTAATATGTTCAGTTCTGGCAGGTTTTACACCAAGATTACATCAGAAGATCTATCTACGCAATTCCCCATCATAATGGATTTTAAATCACATGATGTCAAAAGATGCTGAAAAAGCATTTGATAAAGTTCAATACCTATGTACAATTAAAGTAATTAGGTGATTAATATGCCTAAGTCCCATGAGAGCAGAGATTTTCTTTTTAAACTGGTTTATTGATGTATCCCAGATGCCAAAAAGAGTGCCTGGATTTAGGAGGCATTCAGAACATGAATGAATGAAGTCCTTTAGCCTGATTTTTAAAAATCTACCAAAAGCCTACTTGCAAACATTATATTTTTTCTTTATTAACCTATCAAAAGTCTATGTGCAAACATCATTTCATTTGTTTAGTTTTTCTTTATTAGAGATGCTGTGGGTTTAAAACATCATTTTTAACGGAACAAAACCTCAAAAGCCTTCCCTTTACCATGGGATCCAAAAGCAAGGGCGCCCTCTCTTGTGCAACACAGAAAGGCAACAGGTCCTCATGAGTGCAGCGGGTCAAGAATAACGCAAAAGAACAGGGAGAGAAGGCAGGAGACAGAATTGTCAGTATTTTAAACTTTATGGTCACTGTTGCAGCAAAACTAAAATCCACGAGACTGTTCAGCAAGATTTCTGGGCATAAGATCCCACACACTGCATTCTCCTCCTCACAACAGTGCCTGTTGAGAAAAAGAAGCCAAAACAGCACACCGCTTACACCGTTACCAAAACTAGACACTTCAGGAAACACAGGAACAAATTCGACAGAAGAAATTTCTGGAGAAAATTTTAAAAACTCTATTGAATAACATCTTAAGAACTAATAAAAGTGTGTTCAAAATCATGATAATTTTATATTGGAAAATATCAGTCCATTACCAAACTAATCTCTAAATTCAAAACAAATCCAATCAAAATCCCAGCGTGCATTTATGTAACTTGGAAAGCTGACTTTATAATTCATGGAAGTATAAAAGTCTGAGAATAGGTAATTTAGAAAAAGAAGAATCAAAAGGAAGGACTCACAGCATCGGATTTTAAAACAGTTTCAAAGCCATAATAATTAAAACAGAGTATCACTTGTGCAAAGAATTAGTAATCAGAAACATGAGGAGAATTAAAATTTGAGAAATGGATCCATGACACAAGAGTATGTATGTAATATGCAACAGAAGGGCACTGTGCAACATGGCAGAGAAAAGATGAATTGTTTGGCAAATGGTCACAGAAAAATGGACTTAATATATGGAGATTTAATAAATACTGAGTCCTTATACCATATCAAATTCAAAGGTAAACTTCCAGTGGAATTAAGACCTAAATGTGAAAGATGAAAATATAAAGCTAATAGAAGCAAATGTAGAAAGCAATTTGTGGGTGAGGAATTTTTTTAAGACTCAAAACCATAAACCACACAGGGTAAAACTCATCGATTTAGCTCTATTTGGAAGAAAGCCTCCCTTTTGGTGAAGAACACCACAAATAATATTATCAGACAGGTGAAAAGGGGGGAGAATATGCATGGAAATCCCCTGGCTGAGAAATTCCACAAGAAAACCCGAGAGCAAAGTCAGTAGAAAAATAAGGGGAAAAGAGAATAACATACAGTTTACAGAGAAACCTACTAATGAGGTAGAGTGGAAGGACTGCCAACCAAACAGTGAGCTCTCCCCTTGCTCCTGACTCCAGTCAGATCAGCAAAAACCGAGAGATGACACCTGAGGAAGGAGGAGCGTGGGAGCAGACCCCACAAGCCCTGCTGGTGGGGGCATCAGGAACCCAGCTGTCCCGGAAGCAAGGGCAACCTAGTGAAATTAAATGCACGTATATTCCATGGCCAAAAATCCCACTCCTGGGTTTACGCCCCTAGAGAAACCATCCCTTGGATTCAGAGAACTCATGCACAAAGGCTTACAGAGGCTTAGGCGTCCTTTGCTAGAGAGTTCGGTAAGGGATACGTGGGCTGCACAAATGAAACCCCAAGCTGCTTTTCTGCCGTAACGACTCAGGATGTGGAAAGCAACATTCAGAGAATGTTGCAGAGGAAGAAATTAAATCAGATCGGTGGAACAATGCCGTGTTTGCAAATTCTTAAAAACACACGCAAAAATTTATCTTCACAGATGTACATATATATAAAAAATAGAAACCATAGAAAGTGGATTGGAAGGATATACATAACGTTCCCGGGGAAGTGGGTGCTAACATTGAGAAGGAAAAACAACTGTGAAGAGACAGAAGTTTAGAGAAGGCCAGGATTTGAGTCAAGGGCAACTCCGTCTAGGCACCCTGCCACCCACACGTGGCTAATTGTGTTAAAGTCCAACGGGAGATAAAGCTTCCTCCCTACCTAGCAGTAAGAAAATGCAAGTTTTTTAAAATGACCATTTAAGTAACTCTACCCTGCTTCTTTATTTTCACTGGTATAAAGGGTTTTAAACAACAATCCTGGAATTTGTTCGATGGTTAGCTTAAGTCAACTGCATTTATTAAACTTAGCAATTCTTGGACTGTGCCCAGTGTGAAGTAAAATATATTTATTGACTGAAAGATGGAAAATTCAGTCAATCCCATAGAATTATTCAGACACAACTGCCCTGCCATAGACGGTCAACCTCAATGTCACGGGGCATTAATTCTCTGAGTGGGAAAACAAGAAACGAAGGAGGGTTTTATTTACGGCTCCAACACATTTTACAACTTGCAAATAAAAACCCCACTGATTCAACTTCTAGAGGTAAATATTAAAAGCCCAGGGGCCTGCGCCTTTCCACTGTGAATGCATCTGGAGGAAAACCCTCCCCAGTTTGTGTATTTATTTACCTTAAAGGCCATGAAAGTCAAGGCTCTCAGCCTGAGCCCTGGCATTTTCCCAAGTGTCACATGGGGACCCTGTTGCCCCTCTCCGGCGGGACAGCATGAGTCTTTCAGTCTCCCAGGTCCCAGAGGAGTGACCTTCAGGGTTTCAGAAGGAATGTCATCACAAGGGCAATGATGGAAAGCGGGCGCAGGCTCTCTTACAGGTCATCCCCAGCCACCCCAGCCATGCGCTCACCGTGCCTTCGGGATCCACGAGCAGCAAGTGTTTGGCCTGGCCGTTTTGCATGCCTGTGAGGACGAAGGAGCCCGGGTTGTTGGTGCTCTTCCTGACCAGGAAGTCTCCCCCTTTCTTCAGCAACCCCTCTGCCTCCTTCCTGCTCATCTCGCCGAGGTACCACGGCTCCCCCTTCAACTCCTCCAGCATCTGGGCATCTGGGGCTCTGGGGGAGACTGGGCTGATGCATTCCACCGATGCTGCCTTACTCAACGTGGACCCCAAGGGCTGATGCTTGAGAGCATCTTCAAAAGGTTCTGTCAACGACATCCGCCAGCGACAAATCAGTCCCCACAATTACAAAGGGTGAAATGCACATCATCAGAGATGGAAACACAAAGGCAATGTCTACCATGAAAAAAAAAATCTGGAGCAACATAACTGCTGGTAATATAACAAGACTCATGATAACAAGCATTGAAAAGCACAGCCAAAATTTTGGCATGACTCCTTCTGAGGAGTCTGCTTTTCCCAGACAGCTGGGATTTGTGCATTGTGCCAAGGATCCAAGGCCGCCCTTCGTCTGGCTAGTTAGAATTACTTCATTTTTCATGCATGGCATAATCTAAGAGGTCATGCATATGACATGCTATCTACTTTCTCTGGAACATCAGATAGAGTCTTTTTTTTCAAAAAATCTGTTCCCCTTTTGAATAAAAACCTGAAAATAGACAAAAGAAATAGACAAAGGAACAAGACATGTTGCAAAGTTTTTATTTCATGCAAAACCTAAGTCTAACCCACCAAATGCTTATTTCAAAATCTTTGCATCTGGCAAAAAAAAAAATTTCAGGCTCGTTTTCTTATTATGACTCTGAAGTAATTTTTAATGAACTTTATTTAGACACACTCAATAGGGAAAGTGTTTCAGAGAAGAAAACTGACATTTTATTGAGTGTGTTTTATGTGACCTGCCCCAGAAACTCTAACTTCCCTTGATCTTCAACTTTCTCCCTGTGAAAAAGGACTCTGAGTGTCTGAAATCCAGCTGGTTCATCTCCTTTAGAACACTCTTCTCACTGCAGGGGATCAGTGAACAGTGAATCTGCCCCTCCCATTGCCAAGCATTGAAGTTCAGTGTTTGATTTTCAAATAAGGTAGTATGAACAAAAGCACTCTGGAAAATGTAGGCAGGGCTATGCAACGATGAGGTATTAGGATGATTATTTAGGACCTCGCTGACCACCCTACAATGCAAGCACCATGAGAGCAGGAAGCATTCTGTTCTGGGCACTCTTTTATCCCAGAGCCTAACACTGCTCCTAGAGCACAGTTCGTACTCTATTAATATTCAAAGATTGCTGCAAAATAAGACCAGTTAGTTAAATGTTAGGAGGGAATGGACAGAAGTGAAGGAGAACAAATGAAACCAAAATTGGGTCATTTTGACATAGTAAATAATTTGCAGATTTGTGGAGAGGAAGAGATTTGAACTATTGGCTAAACTTATGTTTGTGAATTTTCCTCTTACATCCTACATTTTTCCAGATTGCCCTGAATCATTGAAAATTTGTGTTTACTCTTTCTGCACCATCACCGTCATCACCACTCAGCACTGTCATCAACACCCTCATCACCATCACCACCATTATCATCTTCACTTCCATCAGCATCATCCTCATCATTTCCACATTCAATTTTATCATCACCACCACCATAGTCATCATCACTCTTACCACCATCAGCTCCACCTTCACCTCTACCAGCCCCATAGGAACCACCATCAGCTCCATTAGCATCACCAGCACCATCATCACCGTTATCCCACATTCACCTTTACCACCATCATGGTCATCATCACCACCATTAGCTCCATCATCAGCATCACTGTCAGCACATCATCACCACCATCATCATCATTAGCAGTACCACCACCACCAGCACCACCAGCACCACCAGCACCACCTCCACCAGCACCAGCACTAGCACCTCCACCATCAGCACCTCCATCAGCGCCACCTCCATTACCATCACCAGCACCTCCACCCCAGCACCTCCACCAGCCCCACCAGCACCTCCACCACCAGCACCACCAGCACCACCTCCACCAGCACCAGCACTAGCACCTCCACCATCAGCACCTCCATCAGCGCCACCTCCATTACCATCACCAGCACCTCCACCCCAGCACCTCCACCAGCCCCACCAGCACCTCCAGCACCTCCACCATCAGCACCACCTCCATTACCACTACCAGCACCACCAGCACGACCTCCTTTACCACCACCAGCACCTCTACCATCAGCACCACCTCTATCAGTAACACCACCACTACTTCCATCAGCATCAGCATCACACTACCATCATCACTAACACCACCAGCTCCACCTCCATCAGCACCACGACCATCATCACCACCATCAGCACCATCATCACACCACCATCACCACCACCAGCACCACCTCCATCAGCACCATCATCACACCACCATCACTACCACCACCAGCATCACCTCCATCAGCACCATGACCACCATCACCATCATCACCACCACCAGCACCACCACCTCCATCAGCACCATGACCACCATCACCATCATCACCACCACCAGCACCACTACCTCCATCAGCACCATCACCATTACCACCACCAGCATCACCAGCACCTCCACCATCAGCACCACCTCCATCAGCACCATCACCATCATCTCCACCATGACATCCATCAGCACCATCAGCATCATCATGACACCACCATCATCACTACCAGCACCAGCATCACCTCCATCAGCACCACGACCATCAGCACCACCAGCCTACCACCTCCATCAGTACATCAGCACTATCTTATCATCATCACCATCATTATTTAATTTTAGAGGTTCAAGATAGACTAGGTCGAGTGCTGACTTTATTTATATTTCCATAGTTTTCAATAGATATCATCCTCTCCAGGGTTCCTTCCACTTTCTGTCTCTCCTTCTCTAGTTTTGGGAGCAGGAGTAGAAATCCATTCATGGAAAAAGCGATGGCTCTAGTTCTTATTTTTCCAATCTCAAACCCCAGTCCAATATAATGTTCCTCAGATGCTGAGGAAATTGGTAAATTAAGCTCACTGGTTAATTGGCTAAATTAAACAAGAAAAATTACCTGACCTTACCATAAATACAACTACTAAACTGCAGTTGGACGATACTGTAAAAACTGGAGCAGAGATTAGGAGAGCCACCACTTTTCTCTGCTTCCTAGGGAAAAGTATTTCACTCCTTTCAGGCTGTTTGTATATATTTTTTTTAGATGAAGGGGTTGGATTAGGTGATGTTTAAGTCCCTCTAAGCACTGTTATTCTACATGTCTTCTCGCTCTGGTGGTTTTTGTAAGTCAGAATGGAAATATGGTCTGGCTGGGGAACCAAACAGGCTGAGGAAAACTAGTGTTTTGTTGTCATCATGTTGCCTAATCATAAAGGGACTTAACCCTGTTTCCACATGCATAAAATATCATGACATCAAGTGGTGAGACAGCAAGATTCCAGCTCTGCCTTTCATAAGCGGTTAAGTTACTTAACCTCTAGAAGTCTCCACTTCCTCCTCTGTAAATTAGGTATGATTAATAATAATATAATAATAATATCTACCTGTGGGACTGTTGTAAAAATTAAATAAAGTAATAAGTGTCTAGCACATGATAGAAACTCACCAAACATTAGTCTCCTTTCCCTTCCTCTTCAGCCTATAAACTTCTAAAGGAATTTGACAAAGAAAGTTAGGACGCACAACTCTGACTCTTTGTGAGCCTGAGAACAGCAATTTCCACTTTCATTAATCAGTAAATGAACAATTTAGTTTTCCCAGCCTATACCAACAGAAAGCCATGGCTCTCCGCTCACTATCTGAATAGCTGTGCTCACTCCTGAGCTATCCTTTATGTTAAATAGTTTTTCATCAGAGCACTTATCATCATCTGATATTGTATATTTGGTTGTTTCTTTAAGCTCCAGGAGAGTAAGAGCTTTGTCTTTCTTTCCTGTGTATCCTCTGTAAGTAGAATAGTTTCTGATACAAGATAAGCATTCTGTCAATATTTGGAGAAGGTTAGGGGGACAGAAAGGATGAGAAAAGCAAGAGAAAGAATGAGAGTGAGAGGGTGGACATACATGCGCACAAGAGAAGATGTACTGCAATTTCTTATTTCTATGTTGGTCCTACTTAAGAGAGTTCCTTGAAGACAGAGGACATTGCATTTAATCTGTGCATACTTAGAAACTAAGACAGTATTTAGCACATAGTAGCCAATTAATACTTCAAAGAATAAAGAGATGAGTGCATTTATTTACACAAATAATTTTTCACAATATATGCGCAGATCTTCTCAACACATTTGCTGAGAATAGTCACTTCCAAAATGGGGAAGAAAATTGCTTTGCCTCTTGACTGCAGCAAAGGTTGGCCAAGCTCAATGCCTTAAACAACCCCAATTACTACCCAGAAAACTATGACTGATCTTCACCACAAATCAAAGCCCTGTTAGCAAGCAGACACTCTAAACGCCTGGGGAACCCAGGTGACCTGAAGAAGCCCAACAATGACTATCACGTTAATCTGACAAGTTTAATTTTCAAAATTGATTATTTTATTTTTAAAAAATTAGTTCACCTAGAGGAAATAGCTAATATTTTCTTCGGGGACAGGGAAAAACAAAACAAAACCCTGTTGGTGGAAAATCCAATAATGACACGAATTTCAAACAAAAGGCAGTGTAAAAAGCAACCACAAAAGAGAAGAGGACCAGAAACAAAAGGAAACCCACTCATGTCAAACAAGTCTTTCCGTGGACTGCTCTCTCCACTGCTGAC
Source organism: Dasypus novemcinctus (assembly GCF_030445035.2). Classification (NCBI taxonomy): domain Eukaryota; kingdom Metazoa; phylum Chordata; class Mammalia; order Cingulata; family Dasypodidae; genus Dasypus; species Dasypus novemcinctus. Next base: position 10,772,193 of record NC_080680.1, on the reverse strand, counting down.
GGAGGCTCCAGCGGCAGCACTCAGCGCTGCCCCCACCAGGGTGGGTGCCACCTGTGGGGGGATGTGCTGGGTGTTGATGTAGGTGGGTGCTTCTCCCACAGGTATGACATGGGATTTTCCTTCTGGCAGTCTGTAGATATCCAAAGACCCTGCAACAAGAAATGAGCCCTCTGTTTCCTTCTGATGGTAGCACTATTCAGGCATCTCTAGCTAAGCCACCAAACACTTCATACAGAAGTTCCTTACACCTGTTAGTAGGAAAGTTATTCTTCCAGATAGCCACTGGTTAAATCCTCCTCTTTTGATCTTATCCTAATATGCCAATGCCTTCTGGCTAGGACGCTTTCCAGTCCTTCGTGTCAGGATGGGACACCCTGGAAGGTTAGGGGTTTCCCACACTTTGGGACTCATGGGAGCAGAGCGGGCAACGTCTATAGCAGAAGAGGCCCTGGTCTCCTCGTGTCCTTTACAAATGCTCTCAGATCAAATAACTGGGCAGAAGAACAAGTTGTATTTTAATTGCTCTTTTTTTGGTAAGCATAAATGAGTGTTCTAAAATAACTCCATTCTGCCAATACAGTGCTGGCCCAAGGACCCCCCTTTTAGAAGGGCATCTCCTAATTTACTAAGACATGCTCTTACAAAATGGAGCTGGGCATTGCTGACACTGGGTGGGACCCCGCCTCCCCCAGGGCAGCGGTGCTGCCACAGTGGGACGGCCCAGAGGGTGGACAGCCGGTTCCAGGCTCCAACCTGGGCCCCCTTGTTCAGTCGCCCAGAGGTGAGTGGGCCACTATCAGATTCCTTACACATGAGCTTTGTTTCCAACACACTGACATAAACTCATTCAGGAGAAATGCAGTCATTTCTGGAAAGAGGTTATCTTTCATACCTGATTGTCAGGGGCATGAGGAAGGCAGCTCAGTCCGGCTCACAGGAGCGGATGGTCTGCTTTTCTTCCCAATGCTACCATCAGTGGTGTCATTTTGGCAGTTTGAAATCAACCCGAGATCAGCAGATGTTTCAAATCAGTTCTTGTTTTTTATTTTTATTTCTCAAGAGCTGACTGTTGAACCTTTGCCAGAGGGCACAGCACTACCTCCCAGCCTGTAAGTGTGCACATTATCTATGCCGTGCTACAATTCCAGGTGCTGAGGAACATTATCAGAAATTCTTGCCTTGTGTCTCTAGTTTTTCATCTACCCCTGAATCTGATTTCTGTGTTTAAGCAGCTATGCCTGGAATGCCTGCCCTAGGTTGGTGATGGCTATTTGCAGTTCCATGCCTTCGTTTGCAGTGCAAATAAGTTAATCTTGAAGGAAGAATCTTACAAGCTAATTTTAAAAAGATCAAATACCCAGAGAATAACTTTCCTGAAAGCCCTTTCCAAGTGTAGATGCTGAACTGAGGCAGGTAGACACTCATCAGTGGCTATACCTTAATTTCCATTTAGGGAGAAAAGCTTACAGCAAAGTAATAGGTGATATTCTTATTTTTTTTCCTACTGAAAAAAAGACCATTGCTTATTGATTTCAAAAAAGAACTTGAAATTTACTGAGTTATGAGTCTCAAGTACTAGACCACAAACTTGTATAAGGCTCATTTGTCCCTGACTTGACCAAAATAACTTGAATATACAAAAAAGACCTCATTTTAAAATTAAGACTGATATAGTCTATAATAAAGTAAATGTCTATTGTAAATACTCTCTCTCCTTTAGTCTCTAGCATTGTATTATTATGTGTCTATATACGCATATGTTATATAAATGAATTTTTTAAACTATGAGGAATTCAAATGAATAGCCCATAGCCTCTGGTAAAGTTATTTCCTTCCTATTCTGAGGGAGAACCATGCGGCAGCTTCTGCAAGGTCAGATGTTTTATTGCCTGGGTCAATACTAATGGGTCTTTATCCAGCTGGGGCAGCAACACAGGAAATTCTCCCATACTGGAGAACTTTTTAAAATTTATCATTTACTCCCTGGTACAAATAGCTATAATGGAAGTGTAAACCTTAACATTATACCAATGAATGATTAAATTCACGTGCATAGAAACATAAATTGGATCTCAATTCACTGATTGCTCCTTCTCCTTTAGACCCTATAGATTTAGTAGCCAGGCCTTGGGGCTATTGAAATGGCTTTGAAAATGTTAGAGACGTGGAAAAAATACACACACATAGATATTTGTATGTATAACTATCCAGAAAACAGAGACTTATGCTAGCAGTAAGCTTCCAGCCAGCTCTTAGGTAGTTCTACTTGATTACTTCTAATGTGGGAGGTAGGTGCGTGCTAACAGGTTTGATGAGATGGGGAAGCATCCTCCAGAGGTACGTGGGGTCTGTGGGAAATTCCATCCTTGGTGCCATCTCTGTGCCCTGCATCATGGGCACCACCACCCATTTGATTGTCCTTTGTAAGTAGCATTAAAGAAAGAAGAAATCAGATATATTTTACTGCTTTCTCGGTTGGTGGGAGATGGAATGTGGGATGAGAAGGGGAGAAAAGGCTGGATGTATGTAGAAGGTTTAATAAGGTCAAGTGTAAGCATAAATGAGTGCATGGTTGAACTTGATGGTAACACATTATAATGGATGTAACAAACACTGTTGATTCATGGATGTGATTGTGGCTGATACAAGTAATCTAGAAAGATCAATGTTAGTTGGAGGACAGCTGGAGGGTAATATTGGGAATGGGTAGCAGTGATTTTGGAAGTAGATGAGGATTGTGGTTAATAATAGAAATTCAGTAATGCTCTTCTACTACAGGGTGTTAAGAATGTGGTGATATATGGGAAAACTATAACTAATGTAATTTATGGACTACATCAACAACATCATCATGTTTTGTAGCAAAAACAAAGTTGGTACTCTAATAATTCTAAAGGTAAAAAATATGGGGTTTGATTTTGTGAGATATTACTATGATTAAGCAAATTTTTCCTCTTCTTCAATTTTTTCGTTAATAAGGAGCCCTTGGCTATGTCATTTAACTAATCTGTTTTTCTAAACACTAGAGGAACAGCTGAGTTAGCAGTTGGAATTTGATGAGATAAAATGTCTGAAAAAGAATGTTTTAGGAGTAATGTTTCCATAACTTGTTGAGCTGCCTTTTTCTGTTCTTTTATTTTTGTGAATGTGAAATAAAGTTGTTGGAGTTGGACTCAGATGTGACCTTCTACACATACTTCTTCTATCACTTTACTGGACCTGTGGTTGGCGCTGGGCTTGGTGTATACTCAGGAGACCCAAATCTCTGGACTATCCATGTGACAGCCAGACCCTGAGCCTCAGCAAACTTACAACTCCTACCCTCTGGTTTATTGGACTTACCCTGGCTAGAGAACAGGGAGGTGAAAAAGGTCTACCACCACATCAGAGAGCCAAGAGTGCCTACAATTGCAAGTAGGAAAATTGTATCCATCGTCCATGTGGAATCGAAGCCCCCTTTTGATATAGAGGGGGAGTGGACATAACCACCTCAGGGTCCATAGGATGGAGGAATAGAGTATGGATTAGAGTGGACTTACTGGTCCACTATGGAACTATTGTGATTAGTAATGGAAGAAATTGTAAAACTGACATGGAGAGAGTGGCCACGGTAGCTCCTGAGGGTAGGGAGAGGGAAGAAGAGATATGATGTGGGGGCATTTTCAGGACTTGGAGTTGTCCTGGGTGGTGCTACAGGGACAGATGATGGACATTGTATGTCCTGCCATGGCCCACTGGGTGGACTGGGGGACAGTGTAAACTACAATGTAAACCATTATCCATGTGGTGCAGCAGTGCTCCAAAATGTATTCACCAAATGCAAAGAAAGTCCCATGATGATGAAAGAGGTTGTTGATGTGGGAGGAGTGGGGTGAGGGGTAAATGGGGACCGCTTGTATTTTCTGAATGTAACATTTTTTAAAAAATAAAGAGAGAAAAGAAAAAAAGAAATAAAGTTGTTAATAAAGAAAAAGAATGATTTCTCCCCTACAACTCTGTTTCCATCCAGAAGTTTTGGTTGCTGGTGCTCTAGCAATCCCTACTCCAGGCTGTATATCTTTATGTTCCTCCTGAAGCAGACGCTGAGTCGGGTGAAGTGGGCTTTTGAGACAAGAAAGAAAGGAAAGGCAGCAGAATAGGATCTGCCCTATCTTATTGAGCAAGTTGCTATTCTGAGTCCCTTGGACTCAATCTTGCTGGGGAATGTAGAGACAAGACACTCTGAAGTTGCCCCACTCCCGTTCAAATTGGTTGAGGATGCCCATTGCTCAGCACCTCTGGGCAAGTAAGCTCTAACACCAGAGGAAGCCTTTAAGTGGAGTGTCTCCAGGGTGCAAGAGAAAGAGGTGTCAAGTGGGTATGTACTGGACTCCGGGTGCTATACCAGGCATCTTCTAATTTGTGCCAGTGGACCTCCTAGACAGCTATTATTTCCATTTCTGTGATGTAACCAGGAATCTGAAGCAACATCCACAACAAATATTTCCAGTGGGTTTCTCTAATACTCTGCAAGAGCTGAGCTCAACTTTTTAAAACTTTTAGGCTTCTCACCCACCTCCCCTTGCCTCTCACCTTGCCTGACAGGTGCTTGTTGCCAGTCTTCGCTGAACTTGTCTCCTAAGTGTCTTCCCTGGTAATAAGTTTGCTCTTTTCCTGCAAACTATAGACACATGTACATACACACACAAAGAGAAAACATTATCCTCTTCTTGTTTCACTCTCTTTGAAAGCCATAATACAGTAGGAGGGAGCTTAATGATGGGTGGATTGCATCCCATATTATACCCAATTTTCCCTTTTTTGCCTCACAGCTGGCATTACAATTTGGAAAATAGGTTTGGGTGGGTGTGAAGGAGAGTCTGAAATGCCACCAAATCGCCACATACTCTCTCGTTTCTTAACTTCCACATCATCTCCCTAACTGTGACCGTAAACTGAGCTCTCCATATGCAGCTGCATCATTCATCATGTCTTAAAATAAATTCAGTTAGAGAGTATCCAAGTGTCGGAATATACTTGCCATCCAAAGATATGCCCATAATCTGTTTAGGCTGCCTGAGTCACCCACTGCAATCCAGTCTATTGGCTCTCATTGTTAGATTCTTGATTACAATGTTATATTGCCACTTTTATTAGTGTCTTTAGCATTCACATAAGGTAGGTGACATTAAAAATTTTTCCCTAAAACAAAGTAGAGATATCATAACTCTACAAGGCAATTGCCTTATTAGAATCTTGAGTTGGAGGGGAAATCAAAGGAATAGGTAAAGGAGAAAAATTCAAAATTCTCACCATTTCAGGTATCTACATTCACTCTCTTTTCAAGTGTTCCAAAGCACTCCAAGCCTTTTAAAAGTCTTACGTTTCTCTATTCCCCTCGTTAAGACCAAGTATGATGGGATTTGTTCTAGGATGCAGAAGAGATCCCAGACTCCTGTCTCAGAAATCACAATATAGTATCAAAGCATTCAGCTAATGCCTTACAATGTTAAAACTAAAGCCTCTACTAATTATCTGCTTTGTGAAATCCAATGGGAGACTGTTAGCAAGTTACTCTGTAAAGAGATTGGACAGAACATCAGCCAGAAATAAAATGGAAGAAAATAAAAGGAAATAAATTCAGTTAGCCACCACCAAAGGAAGAAAGGAAAAAGCTTACCTGGGAGGCATCAGGGACACAGGATCTGTTTTTCAGTCGAGCATCAAGAAACCCTCCTGGAGGTGGAATCTTGTTGGGAATACTATTGTAGTATGGCTGATCCAAGCCATCCCCCTCTTCCTCAGTCCATGGCTCATCCAAGCTCTGCATCCTGTAAAAACAGGTTTTTCAAGAGCTTTAGTGAAAGTTCAGCTTACAGTCAAGTCCAATAAATCTAATATTAGTACCTGTTACGGAGAAATAGAGTTTAATCACTGCTCCCCTCAACCCTCAGGGTCTCAGGCACATATGAAAAATAGATGAGTGGTTTGGTTAAATATATCTGTGATTCAGCATTCTACCAGTTGGAAAATCCAAGCCTATTTGAAACAGGAAGAAAATTCTTTTATAAATGCATTACAATTTGAAGGTAAGAATTTATGTCTAAAGAAAATCAGATCCTCATGGCACAGATACATATCTCAGCATTTCAGATAGTCATAAAATTTACCCCAAATAACATCAACTCAAAAATGGAGCTTTAGTGCATAAGACAGATAGTGGATTGCAGGTTGCCAAGTGTGGGAATGGGAGGAATTATTGCTTGATTGGTACAGAGTTTCCATCTGAGGTGACAAAAAGTTGAGGTAATGGACATTCGTGATGGTAACATAATATTGTGAATGTAATTAGCACTACTGATTAGTGCTATTGAGAGAGCTTAACATGGGGAATATTGAGTTGTATGATTTTTACTACAATAAAATAATTTATATACATTAGTATATCACGTAAAGAAAAAATCAAATAGAAAAAAATGGAGTTTTGCTGAAACCAGCAAAAATGGTGGAGTAAGGACTTTGAGAAGTCTCTCCTCTGTAAAAGCAATGAGAACACTGGCAAAAATGATCCAAATCAACTTTTTTTCAGACTCTGGAAATTTGCCAAAAGCTTGCACAACTGGAAAGCATTTTTTTTAAAAAGAAAAATACCTAAATCTCAGTACAACAGTGGGCTTTATGGTACTCTAACTTACCCTATCCCCAAGCCTCCTTGCTAAGCTCAGTGGTAGCTTTGAAAATGGACAGCCCAAAATCAGTGAAAACCAGCAGCCTGGAAGCCACTGAAGGAGGAGCAATAGCTAGAGCTCCTTCAAAATCCTATTCTCAGAGACTTGAAATTATTTGACCCTTCTGGTGTCTGGTGGTTCCCTGGAATCCCTACTTACAAGGCTGTCTATATTTGCTCTGATTCAAAGCTCATTTATGGAAGAAAGAAAAGCCTTTACTCCAGGTGTGTTTGCTGAAAACAATTAGAGGTAGTTGTTTAACATTACAAATGTCTGAGGCAATGGAATTGGGGGAATGAAATGTCCAAAGGGACTTTGACAGCTCCAACATATTGCTGGGAATCTAGAAAGCCACAAGCATGCTTAGGACTGCACAGAAACTCAAGAAAAACCTGAGAAAGCCCTATTCTTTCAGCTCAGGCTGACCTTGAAGTTCTATGTAAGCAAGGAGTGAAGGCTAAGTTAGAGTTGTCACCTGGTTGGCTGAATATTGAAGGCATGCAACCAAAATACACACAGACGAGTTCTTTGGCAAAGACTAGGAGACTTCTTGGTTCCAGGCATTTAAGGAAGTCTCTGGGTAATCATTAGCTGTTTATTGAGCTGACCAAACAGAGAACACAATGGCTACACATGACAAATAATACTTTATAGAACTAGTTCAGAAATCAACAACAATCCACAACAAACAGTAACAACAAAAAAACCTGGGGGTGGGGCAGAGTTGCCACATTATATTACTTATATCATTTAAAATTTCCAGTTTGTAGCAAAAATTAAGAGTCATGCCAAACAACAAGAAAGAGTGACCTGTACACAGGAAATGAAACAGATGATAGAAACTGTCCCTGAGTAATCACAGATATTGTACTTACTAGACAAGAGACTAAATCAACTACTTTAAAATTTCAAAGAATTAAAGGAACATATGAGAACAGGGTGTCACCATATAGATAATAGCAATGAAAACATAGAAATTATTAATAAGTACCAACCATAGAAATTCTGGGGTTGAAAAATACAATAATTGAAATGAAAATTTCATTTAAAGAACTCAGTAGATTTGAGCATGCTGAACAATTAGCAAAGTTGAAGATATGTCATTGAGATTATCCAATCTGAGGAACAGAAAGAAAAAAGAATGAAGAAAAATGAACAGAACCTCATAGACCTAAGGAGCACCATCAGGCAAATCAACACATACCCATGACAGGAGTCCCAGATGGAAAGGATAAAGAAAAGGGGTAAAGAATATTTGAAGAAATAATGGCCAAAATCTTCCCATATTTGATGAAAAATATTAATTTTCACATCCAAGAAGCTCAACCAATTCCAAGTAGGATAAACTGAAAGAGATGTCTACCTAGACACACCATAATCAAACTGCCAAAAGACAAAGACAAAGAGAGAATCATGAAAGCAGCAAGAGAGAATTGACTTCTTACACACAAGGAATTTTCAATAAATTTAAAAGGCATGGAGGCAGAACAAGAGATGTATCCAAAGTACTGGAAAAGGACTGTCAATTAAAATTCTATGTCCACTGAAACTCTTTCAAAACTAAAGGAAAAATGAAGGCATTACAAAATAAACAGAAACTGAGAGAATTCATTGTTGACAAATCTGCCCTGTAAGAAATGCTAAAAGGTTGAAATGAAAGGATACTAGACAGTAAATTGAATCCATATGAAGAAATAAAGAGCACCAGTAAAGACAACTACATAGATAAATTTAAAAACCAGTACATATATTTTTTGTTACTCTTTTTTTTCTCCTGTCAGATTTAAATGACAGCTGGGTAAAGCGATAACTATAAATTTGTGCTGATGGGTACAAAATGTTTAAAGATTAACAACATCAACGCAAAGGAGGGAAAGGGAATAGAACTACATGGGAGCCAAACTTTTGTATACTATCAAAATTAAGTAGGGTAGTAATCTAAACTAGATTGTTATAAATTATGATGTTAATTGTAATCCCCAAGGAAACCACAAAGAAAATAACACCAAAAACATAGCAAAATAAACAGAAAGGGAAAGAAAATGGTACACTAGAAAATATCTATTTAACATAAAAAGGCAATAATATAGATATACAGAAACACAAAAGAGATGAATATAGAAAAAATTAGCAAAATGGCGAACATAATCCTACCTTACAGTAATTACATCAAAGTAAAAATGATTGAACACTCTGATTAAAGCACAGGTTAGCACAATGGATTAAGAAACATGATCTGACCTTGTGCTTTCTTCAAAAGACACCCTTTAGGTTAGAATCTAATGAAAATAAAAACTTGGAAAAAAGATGCCTCCATGCAAAATGTAACCAAATGAAAGATTTAATGACTAGACCTATGTCAGACAAAATAGGCATTAAAAGAAAATTTGTTACTAGAGACAAAGGACAATTTATGATGAGAAAAGACTTAATCCTGCCCCGGCAGCCTGGGCGCTCGGACGCACGCTGCTGTGTCCACCCGCAGACCCCGAGGACTGAGCCGCACTGGGATTTCCCAGTCTGATCCATTAAGTCTCAGTCTCCAGATCGGTGCTTCCCCTTGTGCGGGTCTGAGCTGCTCCCCTGGGGATTTGAGGGAAATGGGCACCCTCAGCCCCTGACCCCAGACCTGCTGAGTCAGACACCCCGGGCTGGGGGCCGGCAACGTGTGCTTTCAGTAGCCTTCTAGGGGATTCTGATGGGAGCTCAAGTTGGAGATCAGTGCTGGTCTAAGTATTAGCGAAATGAAATGTTTTTTGAAAACATTTTCTTCCTCTGCAAATTAACTCTTCATACTCCTTTCCCGATGTTCTTTTATGGACTTGTTATTTTTTCCTTTGATCTCTGAAATGCTTGTTTTGTCAGGCTTTTTAAAGAACGAGATTTTGATTTTGTTGATCCCTACTTATTGCTTTATTGACATCCAATTTTTTTAATCCCCCCTCCCCATCTTTTAGTTTAGTCCTTGCCCCTTTTTTTCTTTTTCACTTTTTGAGTTGGACACTTAGTTCATTAATACTGTCTTTTTTTTCTTGTATAATATTTACTTTTAGAAATAGAAATTTCCCTCCAAGTCCTACGATAGCTGTTCCTCAATTCACAGTGTTTTCATTGTACTTCAGTTCTACATAGTGATCTAAACTGCTTTATGATTTCTTGGAGCTATTGAATACTTGCTTAGAAAATGTGAATATTTAGAAATTGCCAAGTATTTCGGTTTTCTTCTTGTTGCTGACTTGTCTTTTGCTGTGGACACATAGGACACTTAGTACAAAGTGAAACTTAATAAATGATTCAAACTCCCAGGTGCAGCGTTCTACACCTTTCTGTGAAATCAAGCTTGAGAACGGTGCTACTAAAGTCTTCTGTAACCTTAGGAATACTCTGCCTTGCCGATTTTTCCTTGAACACGTTTGTTTAAAGCATCTTTCTAGTATTGCGGCTTTTCCATTTCTCCTTGAAATTCTTTTAATTTTCAGTTTTGGGTTTACATTTTTTTAAAGACTTATTTTTATTTATTTGTCTCCCCTCAAACCCCCCCCCCCCCCCGTTGTCTGTTCTCTGTGTTCTCTGTGTCCATTTTGCTGCATGTTCTTCCTTGTCTGCTTCTGTTGTTGTCAGCGGCACGGGAATCTGTGTCTCTTTGTTGCGTCATCTTGTTATATCAGCTCTCTGTGCAGGCTGCACTTTCTTTCGCGCTTGGCAGCTCTCCTTATGGGGCGCACTCCTTGCACGTGGGGCTCCCCTATGCGGGGGACACCCCTGCGTGGCAGGGCACTCCTTGAGCACATCAACACTGCACATGGGCCAACTCCCCACACGATAAGGAGGCCCGGGGTTTGAACCGCAGACCTCCCAATGTGGTAGACGGACGCCCTAACCACTGGGCCAAGTCCACTTCCCTGAGTTTACATTTTAAAGTGCACATAAATTCTTAACTATGGATTTCTAGTGAATTGCTCCTTTTCCCATTTTCTCCATGTCTATATTGCTTGGTCTGATATTAACATAGTCATATCACTGGGGACACTATTTTTCTGGTGTATGTTTTCTGCAACATTTTCATTGTATCCTTTTGTTGATTTTTATGCATATATTTAGTAAAGAACCTATAGTTACATAAAGCTTTTAATGGGAGAAGTTGTACGTATACAGAAAAATCATGCAGAAAGTATAGAGTTCTATATAGCCCCCTTTCACACACTTTGCATTAGTGTGGCACTTTTATGACAATGGAAACAATATTTTTAATATCATACTATGAACTTCTGTACATAGTTTACATTAGGGTTCACTGTGTTCTACAATTGCATAGTTTTTCTTCTGGTAACATCTACAACCTAAATACCTCATTTTAAGCCCTTATAAATAATTCAGTGGTGTTAATTCCATTCACGATGTTGTGCTACCATCATCACCATCCATTACCAAAACTTTCCCATCACTCCAGACAGAAACTCTGCACCAGTTGAGCACTGGCTTTCCATTCCCTACCCCTGACGCAGCCCCTGGTAACCTAAATTCTGATTTCTGACTCTATGAATTTGGCATACTCTGTTTCATGTAAGTGAGCTCCTACTATATTTGTCCTTTTATGTCTGACTTGTTTCACTCAACGTGGTAACTTCAAGGTTTATCCTTGTAGCCGGTATCAGAACTTCATTCCTTTTGACAGCTGTAAATTGTACAGATACACTAAGTTGTGTTTATCCTTTTTTCCAGCGGTGGCCACTTGGGTTGCTTCCACCCTCTGTGGATTGTAAATAATGCCGCTATGTACATTGGTGTGCTGAAGTCTGCTCAAGTACCTGCTTTCAGTTCTTTTGGGTACGTGCACAGAAGTGGGATTGCCGGGTCATAGGGCATAGGTACATATATTTTTACCCACTCTTGAGGATCTGCCGGGTTTAGTCTATTTCTATCTATGTAATGCCTTGTGCCCCACTTTCTGACACTTACAACACTAGTGATCCAGGCACAGAAGCCCCACTGATCCTGCCACAGGAAACCAGCCCTGTGCAGTCACCACCATCCCTTGGCCTCGACTGCCCTGGTGCCTTCTGAATCGCAAGCATGTAGCACCTGGTTGGCAGGACCTGAGCCACATCCAGGTATCAGCTTCAAGGGAGCCCGAGAAATGTGGTTTCTCATTATCCAGCCCCTGCTTTACAGGGTTGTTCACCTGACTATGACTGGAATGGATGCTGATCAGCAGCCCACCATAACTCACTACTCTAAGTTAAGGAATTGAAATACAATCTCGCGAAAGAGGAAACTGCCACGAATAAGGCTGAATCTTTAAAATAGCATAACAAACCGATATCCTAGAATCATGGGGAGTAAACTTCTTTTCTGTCAACCTAGAAAAAATTGATCCTTCACAACCACCTCCAAAATGCAGGGCTCAATGGAATTTCCCAGGGCATGAGTAAAAATTGGAAGTCTATTTCAATAAAGATAATGAGAAAGAGACGAAGGATGTCTTCATCAGAACGAAAGTAAAAGCAGATACTGACTTCATGGCTAAACCACAGAATGTGGCTTTAAAAATTTGAGAAAAGTAAATTTAGGAGAAATGAAAGTTTACTTTCATTGAACACACCATCATAATAGGCTTACAAAGTTCAATCAAGGACAGAATATTGAATGTTCAACATGCCCCGGTTTTATGTCTTCTAATGCTTTATGCTTCACGGAGTATTTTTAAGTCCTTAAAGAAACTCAGTAGTAGGCCCTGAATATTATTTTATAATAAACAAAATCTCTCACCACTCCTTTTCACATTCACTGTTTCATTTACTGCTACAAATACATAAGTAAATAAGTCATTAAGTATAAAAGCTTGTCAAGCCACTGTTATTCCCCTTTTACAGGTGAAGCTGCTGAGCCTCAGAGAGGTTAAGGAACTTGTCCAGGACCACACAGAAGGCAAACGAGTCAGCGAGTTGCCAAGCCACACGGACCCATAAAGCAGAAACAAAGCTAGCTGCTCTCCCAGTGCTCACCCCAAGCCCAGTGCCTCCCAGAGGGAGCCTCTCAAATCAGCACTTGGCTCCTTGTGAAGATAAGGACAGTGGGATGAGGAGAACCTGTGGGGACACAGACCCATGAGGCACCATTTGGAAGCATCACATAGTTGCAGAGGAAGCAGAACAAAAAAATTTCATTACAATGAAATTGCTTTTTTTGTAACCTTGGCTACCGTCACTATAGTTTCAAGGACAAAAAAAAATGTTTTTCTAAACATTCAGAGCATCATCCATATGTTGGCTTCCATCTGCTGGCTTCTGAGTGCCATATCCCATTACTGACCAGGTGTCTCCAAAGCCAGAGTCCTGAGTGAAACCACAGCATGGAGATCAATTGTGTCTGTCCAGAGCCCAGCTCTGGGGGCCTGTTTTTGTGGTTTTCTCCTTTTGAGTATTTTTTAAGAAGAAAGGTCATGAACCGAGAAAGGCAATGACCAGCGGCGTTTCAGAGTTACTCACCGATCCTGAAGGGCAGGTATCTTGGAAGGACACTGCAAATATTGCTTAAACCGAAGCTCGAAGGCTTGTCCAATGGAGCTGATGACATCTTGGGCCAGCCCGTCACAGCATTCCAGGATGTGGCAAGCTGGTAAGGGATACAAGACCCATTAGAGATCAACACTGACCCTACCTGGGTTCTTGACCTCTCAGCAACTGCTAAGAACGGAGGAACAATGAGGAGAATGTGTCCTTCATAATAAATCTCAAAGGATCGATTCCAAGGTAATCTTGGAAAGCATCCCCAGCTTTCAAGTGGCACCATGGGGTTTCGTTCCTCTTCTCTCCAAAAGTATAGTTTTTTTTTTTTAAAACAAATTAAGAAAATTTTAAGTTCAAATTGGTTGTCCTTCCAGTTCCTTAGAGTCTATAAAATATCAATTCTTTATTCAATAGGGCAAGAGTTTTTTGAAGGAAACCTCGACACAACAAAGCAGTACCTGTAAGGTGCTATTAGGTTTTTAAAAAAGCAACACTGGACTTAACTCAGTTTTCATTGAATGATTCTTGATCTAGTCAATGGGCTTAGAGCAAGTTGTTTGCTTCCATCTTATTTGTAGGGAAACATTGGTCATCAAAAGTGGTGATTTAAAAAAATGAAGAGCACTTTTTCAAAATGAATTTAAGGGGATATAAATTCAATCACCATTACCACCCCAGCCTCATTCCACTTGCATTTAAATTAGTTTGAGACTGGATATCCTCACATGTTCTCAGAAGAGCAGCTTGTTCTAAAATTTAGATGAAAGCTAAGGGGGCTGGCAAGTCAGAATGAGGGCCGCTTGCAAGCTGGTGGCACAGAGATCCTTGCTGCTAGCCATTCAGACAAGCACACTTGGGCCTGGTGGCAAGGAAGTGAGCATAATTCATGGGAAATAGATGCCCTGGGCCCTGCAGGAAAAAAGGACTGATGGGGGAAAGGAACATGAGCAGGCCTCCCTAGAAATACTTCCATGGTGTCCACCTCAGGAGGCCAAGTCTCTCTGCCTGCCCCATCCCAGCAGATCCACAGACCCTTCCATTGTGACCAGCCGGAACGTGGTTTGACTGGCCGTGGGATGAGGGATTGCTCCCTGCAGAAAACGACAGACGAATATGGCACCCTCCACCCCTCTCCTCCCCATAGTCACAAGGTCATTGTGCTTTGAGAAGGGTGTCCCTGCAGGATCCCATTCTGTTCCAGGGATTGAGGAGGAGCCTGCAATGATAGGTGGTCTCCTGGCACCTGGCCATGACTTGGGAGACCCCAAACTGTGCCCTCCCTGCAAGAGAAGCCAGCTGATGGGGAAACTGCCCTGGGGGAGGGCCGGAGGCACCAATGCCTTCCCCCAGGCTGGGACCCTTCCCCATTGCTGCCTTCTCCATGCACATCAGCCATCTGGAGCAATCCAGGTGTGGAGGAGCCCACCCCAAAGCAGCTGCTAGGCCCTGAGTCTCAGGCTCCTTCTCCCTTGAGGCTCGGAGGGAAGCACACTTCTGTAGACACAGGGAAGAGTATTTTGAAGGAAGATCAAGTGTACAGGTATTGATGCCTTCGGCTGACAATGCCATGCAGTTCTGTTTTCAGTTAGGGTCAAAAGGAATCCATCTACCAAGGGGACAGGTATATCATTTCTGGCATCATTATCACTGCAGTCCCCTAGTACCAAGCATAAGCACCAAGGAGGATAATCACAGAGCAAGCCCACTTGAAGCTCCTGCACAGTTGTACAGGTTGCTCACTGATATGAGTGGACGTGTCTTGTCAGCAAATAAGGAAGGAGGTGTCTCAGCTTAAGCAAGGGAAATCCAGAAAGAAGCCCCGTTCCCCGGGAATTGGTCTGCTGGTCTCCAATCACGCTTCTCCCATATTCTCCACTCTGGGGCCCTCTACCCCTCTCTCTAGTATCAGCACTGACTAAAGGATTTGGCTGGAAAGTACTTTGGAGAACCAGAATAAAGTCTGGGGAAGAGTCAGAAAACTGTGTCACTTTTCTAAGGGAAATGGTTAACCCTTGAAATGGCTAATGAAGAATAAGAATCCTGTGTGATGTCATCTCCAAGACCTGTTTATCTTCTATATACCAAAAGACGCTAAGCTCTAGGCGGTTCCTGGGCCTCTGGGTGAGGACTGAGGCTTCTCAGTGGAATTTACAAAGGGAGGGACAACGCTGGCACATGGGGGCTGAGGAAGGCAGTGCCTCTCAGGAATGGAGCCAACACTTTAGATTCTGCTACAGGCAATGTCCTCAAAGAACTGAGAACACATCATTTGCTAGTCTGGTCTGAGGACTCCTCCTTATGTTCCAGAAACTCCTTCCCAGTCTGTACCTACCCTGGGACTCTGCCTACCCCTCTCTGAAAGTACTGCAGCAGACTTCAGCCAAAAACCACTAGAGTCTAGCCTGTCCTGAGTGGTTTGCAGTGTATGGAACAAATTAGTTGTTTTTCCTCACAGCGTGACCAGCAGCGCTTCCGGTCTTTACCACACTTAACATCTTCACAGAGCAAAGGACAGAGCCAAAAGCATAATTCAGAAGCAATGAAGAAGAAATATGTGAGAGAAGTACAGAAGTCCGGTACACAGAATCAAGATGCAAAACGACTTAGTAAAATCTAAAAAGTGGCCAGGTAAATGGGTAGCAAAATGGAGTCCCTTCCACTCTCCACCTGTTTTGGAGAAATCTGGCCCATCTACTAAAACCAACGGCCTGCAATAATATAAGTGGCCTGATGGTGGCGGTCATTCGCTGAGGTTCACATCCTTGCTTAGCCCTGATGTGTAAGAAACTGAAAACCCTTCTTCTCCAGGAAGGCTGGCCCAAAGCTACCCCAGGAAGGCCAGTTTAAACCTGCCCTACGTGAAGGGAGTTTCACCAGCCTACATCACAACGGAGCAAAAATACTATTAATAATGTGAATGAGATATGATCCTTCTTATCATACACAGAATGTATGGATGGAATAGAGGATGTAACCTGCTTCCTTTAGATGCTAGCCACTTGACACGACAAACCACCATGTCTGCTAAACGCTGGTGGGTCAGAAGTCAGTGACCAGCTGCTAGTTCACAGGTAGCCCATCTCCCCAAATAAGTCCAGAGGCCAGTAGCTCCAACTGCCTGTCAGTGCCCAAGGCTGCCCCTGGTCATCTGTCAGCCAAATGGACCCAAGGCCAAAGAGGACCCCTCGAGTCCAAATGGGGAGAGTATGATACCTATTCAATTGATCAGGATAAGCAAGTTCCGCTGCAAAAACAAACAACCCCACGATCCCAGTGATTTAAAACAAGTTTTGTTCTTGCTCATTCATATCTGGGCAGCTTTCCAAGGCAGCTCTCCTGTCTGCACTGACTCACTGATCCAGGCTGCCTTGATCATTTGGTCCTGAGTCACAATACAAGGCCTCCTCCACAATTGCAGAGAAAAAAGCGAAAGCAGGGCTTTGCACCAAAACTGAAAGCTTCATCCCTCCTGACCTCAACTCATTGTCCAGAACTATTGCTTTGTCTCTCCAGACACAAAAGGTCTGGAAAGTACAGTCTTCTTCAGGATTAAAAGATGGGGACTAGTAATGTCACTCACATCTTCCTACCATATCCCCAAAATGTCTTTATGTCTCTAAATCAGAGGTCTCCCAGTTTTCTTTTCTACTCATTCCTGTAAGTAAAGAACTTTTTTGACCACGTGCCCCAAATGTGTCTATAATTTATAAATTATAAACATGTATTACTGGATTAATAGAATATATATTATCAAATAATTTTAATTGACATTAAAAAGGATAAGATAAGTATTAAAAAATTTAAGATGTCTTGTTAGTTTACAAAGCATCACACTAGCATGACAAATACATTGGGTGGCATCATTAATGACAATGGGTATAAATCTATCTTTTCACATTTTTCTTAATCATTTTGAACTTGCAGGCGTTGATTTCTTGGCCAATAATTGTTGTGTTTTACTTTAAAATGTGGCCTATGAAGTGTTCAAATTGGAAGTAAACATAACTCTTAGCCCTTGCATTTCCTGGTTGCTTGAGCCACCACTGCTAGTCTAATCCCTAATCCACAGTTGCTTTCTGAGAGGTGTAGTTCAGTTAATCAAAGCTGCCACTCCACTTCCCCGAGCCATTTCACTTCAATTCACACGAGGCTGGAAGCCAAGTGCTGACAGTGCCCCTATCTACCTTTGCCCTGACTAAAAACACTTTCCCACAGTCCAAAGTCCAACTCAGTTTCCTGAGGCAGCCATAACTAAGTGCCGCAGACTGGGTGGCTTAAAACAACAGAAATGTATTCTCTCAAAGTCCTGGGGTTTAGAGCTTTGAAGTCAAGGTATCAGCAGGGCCACGTTCCCTCCGAGGGCCCTCGAGAAGAATCCTTCCTCGTCTCCTCTAGATTTTGGTAGTGACAGCCACCCTTGGGTTGTGGCAGCACCACCTTTGCATGGCCAGTGTCTAATAACACTGTCCTCATTTCCACCTGAGCCCTCACCTGAATCACCTTTAATACCTGTATTTCTACCAACAGCCTCTTCAAGGCAATCCAGGCTTTTTCTAGCATGGGCCTCAAAATTCTCCCAACCCTCTACTCATGATTCCATTCCAAAGCCATTCCCACATATTTAGATGACGCTATCTAAAATGCCTATATTTTAGCTGTTTGCTACAGCAGCACCCCACAGTACAATGGGTCCATTCTGTATTTTCTATTCTATAGTATTATAGCCAAATTACTTCCTTAAGGTTGGATTTCTCAGATTAAAAATAACTGTAAGTGGAAGCACCAATGTTCGTTTCCTGCAGTTGATTGGCTTCCACATCCTCTCTATAGGCCACCCTACCTCAGCCACCTCTGTTCTAAAGAGTGGGATTCTGCCCATGAGCTAGGGCAGAGAGATTTTCAGGACGTGTGCTCCCAACCCCCCACCCCAACCCCCACTTCACGGAGATGCAGCCCAGCAGAGGTGAGAGATGGTTTCCATCTGACCCCCACAGGGCGGTCCAGCTCCTAAAAGGGTCCCATCTCACGCCCTCCTGCAGTCATATTTTCTAGATTAAACAGGTGTCCTAAGAGTCCAAATTCACAGCCACATTCTCTACCCACTGGTGGTTGGTATAAGGGAATATGGCAGGTTGAATTCTGTGCCCCAACAAACGCGTTCTTCCTCTTTCTCTACCCACTGGTGGTTGGTATAAGGGAATATGGCAGGTTGAATTCTGTGCCCCAACAAACGCGTTCTTCCTCTTTCTCTACCCACTGGTGGTTGGTATAAGGGAATATGGCAGGTTGAATTTTGTGCCCCAACAAACGCGTTCTTCCTCTTAGTCTGCATCCCTGAGGGCGTGAACCTGTTTACAAACAGGACCTCTTGGAGATGCTCTTGTTGGTTCAAGTGTGGCCCAACTGAATGAGGGTGGTCCTGATCCAAATCACACAAGGCTCTGTACAGGGAAACTGCCCTCACAGAAGCCGGAAAGCAGAGGGCATCGCCCTGTGACAGGAGGGCAGGCAGCAGCCCCAAAATGCTCCAGTCTTTGGGGTGAAAGCCTCCCCTTGCTGAAGACTTGATTGTGTACTCCTTCTAGCCCTAAAACCGAGAGCCAATAAATTTCTGTTGTTTAAGTCAAAACCAGTTTGTGGTATTTGTGACAGCAGCTCAAGCAGACTTAGTCAGGAGCCTTGATGATACCCAGAGTCATTATTCACATTACAAAAAAAATCCCACTTAACAAATGAATCCTGTCCTATCAGCTTCAGCAGCCTGATACCTCAACACCCCTTAAAATTAATGTTGAAAACTAATGATTTCTTACCACAGAGACTCCCTAAACTCAAGGCATTGCTCTCACCTAATCCTAGTCCATGTATTTAGTGTATAGACACACTCTTAATATTTCCAGGGTTTTCATCAGAGTCAGATAAGATCTCCAAGATCCAGCTACTAAGCCACTAATATGAGTTCTTTAATATGTGTCATAACTCCAGAGGTACAAATTAAAACTCTAATGAGATAGCATTTCAACCCATTAGTTGGCAGACATTTAAAAGACTGAAAATGCAAAGTGTTGAGCAAGATCTGAAGTAAAAGGAGCCCTCCTATGCTAGCTATGGAATTACAAAGTGAAATAACCATTTAGAAAAGTTGAAGATGCCCAAAGACGCAGCAATTCTACTTTGAGGTATATCCCCTAGCAAAGTTCTTGCACATGAGCACAAGACAATCTGTATGAAAGCTTTACTATAGACTTCATTCAGCATCTATCTGCAAGGTGGGGTAGCACAAGAAAGAAAACAAAGTCCCTGTCTCACCAAGCTCCAGTCTGGAAGATAGTGGTAGTTTCAGACTGTATCCCAGAAAATCATGTTTTTAAGGCTGGTCTATTCCTGTGGGTGTGGACCTATCCTGGATGGGATACTTTGATTATGCTACTTCGGTTAAGTCGTGGCCCCAGGGTAGGTCTTAATCCTCTTACTGGAGTCCTTCATAAATGGATGAATAGAGAGAGAGAAAGAGAGAGAGAAACCAGAGGAGGTCAGAAGCTGAAGCAAGGAAATCTGCTGGAAGGTAAGTCCTTGCCATGTGACAGAGGAGTCCAGGATTCCCAGCAGCCAGTCTTAGGGGAAAAAACATTCATCTGGACATTCTTCTCAGCTTCAGAACTGTAAGCTTGCAAACTAACCCCCATTGTAAAAGCCAACCCATTTCTGATAGATTGCATTTTGGCAGCCTAATAGACTAAAAGAAAGGTCAAAGCAGAAAATAAAGAAATAAAAATATACCATGAGAGTGAGTTGATTTTGGCCTCCCAAAGACAGGTCCATGCCCTGACCCCCAGGATGTGAATGTGATCTTATGTGGAAAAGGGGTCTTTGCAGATGTATTAAGACTCTCAAGATGACGCATCGTGAGTCACCTGGCTAGGCTCTAAATCCAATAATGAGTGTCTTTATAAGAGACAGAAGAGGAGAGACAGGGCCACATGTGAAGATGGGGGCAGAAATTGGAATTGTGCAGCCATGGCCAGGGAATGCCTAGAGCCGCCAGAAGCTGGAAAAGGCAGGGAAGTCTCCTCCCCTGGAGTCTTCAAAGGGAGCTGCTGACACCTTGATTTCAGACTTCCAGTCTCTGGAACTGTGAGAGAATATATTTCTGTTTGAAGCCAACAAGTTTGTTGGAATTTGTGGGAAACTAATATAGTCAGGAAGACAGTAAAATAAAGTAAGGGGTGACAGATGTGGATGGTATAGGTAGGCTATTTTTATTGGATGACCCTGAGAAGGTGGCATTGGAGAAAAAGCCTAAATGCAGTCAGGGAGTGAACAGTGAGCATGCCTGGTGTAAGAGGCTCCAGCAAGGCCCTGGGGCAGGAGCTTGGTGGGCATGTCCAAGGAGAACCAGGAGGTCAGTGTAGTGGAAGCAGAGGGGGCACAAGAGGTTATAGGAAACGAGATAGGAGATGTAGCAAGGGTGAGACCCTAGAGGGTCTGGAGGGCATGATGATGGCTTGAAATTTTATGCTAAGTGAGCAGAGGATGGACACAATTACACCAACATTTCAAAAGGATCCTTTTGGCTACCATGTGGAGAAAAGACTTTAGAGGTCAAGGATGAGTGCAGGCAAACCTGTTCCCGTGGCTACTGCAGTATTAATGATGCAGCCTGGATGGGGAGGCAGGTCCCAGGGAAGGAGGTAAGAACTGGTAAAGCCCAAAGCTTGACTGGCAGATGGCAGGTGGAGTAGAGAAGTCAGGGAAGTAAGGAAGTCAGGAAGGAGTTTCTATTTATTGAGACCAACAGATGCTTTTTGGTGGGAGAAAAATGTTGCATGAGATTTGTGGAGGCTTGGCTTTGAGATGCCCACGAGATTTTGAGTGGGGCAGAGGAGCAGGCTTTGATACGTGAGTCTGGTTTTTGAGCCAAGCCCTGGGCTGGAAAGACCCATTTGGGAGCCTTCAGCATAGAAACGCAATTTAAAGCCAAGGGCTTAGCTTGGCTTGTAAAAACAATGTTCACAAGAATCAAATATGGAAACAACCGAAACATCCTCCATGGGAAAATCACCCCTCTGCCACGGTGTTATTAGATGAAATTTAAGCTCCTGGTTTTAAAAAATTTTTGCTTTCACCATTATACAGATGAGGTTTTGCTTTATAGAGGAAAGAAAAGTTAGAGGCAGTGCTGTATTATTTTCTACAGATTAATGAATAATATTTAAAGTCACCACTTGGGGCCTACAACTACATAGGGCTAAAGGAAATACAAATTCCTCTTGTTAAAATGACCGTGTACTATTAATGAAGCCCACAACAGGCAAGCTTGGCTATTTGAGGCAGCTTTTCCCATACATAGGCTCCCATTTAAATCCATTAATTAGGTCACCCATTATTCAGATACCCTTCCTGGGAAAAGAACAACAGAATGTTGGAGAGACAATTCAGGCCGCAAATGCAGCCCAAGTACCAGTCAAAGACTACCCAATGGCCCCCACGTGGAGCAGAATAATCTTCCAGCTGAGCCCTGTCTCAATTCCTGACCCACATTATATCAGAAGATATTCTAAAGTGGTTGTTGTTAAGCAACTAACCTTTGAACAGTTAGTGGCAGGCCATCAAAAATTGGATCAAGGGGTCAACATCTCCCATTTAGTATCTCAAAAGGCACCTGTGCTGGTGGTGTCCCCAAGTGCTAAAATAGTGCAGAGGTCTGACTTTTGTCTTCACAGTGGCACTGCATGCAAATCTCCAAGGGAGCCTGCCGCAGCAACCGCGGCACATGTGACATCATCCTGATACCCTGACCCTGAAAAGGACTGTGCGGAAGGTATTCTGGTATTGCCCCTGTGAAAGAAGATACCAGTCTGTACACTTATAGGATCCAAAATCAAATTACATCTGGTTAAACTCCCTGCTAGAGTCTTATTTCCCAACACTGGCTGTGTGTTGGAGTCACCTGGAGAGCTCCACACCCAGAAATACTGAGCCCTGAGCACTCGTAATTTTTTTTTTTTTGAGGACCTGAAGACCAGGGATTGAACCCAGGACCTCATATGTGGGAAGCCAGCACTCAATTACTGAGCCACATTTGCTTCCCTGAATTGGTTTTGTTGTTTACTTTTTTTGTTTTTTCAGGAGGCACCGGGAACCAAACCCAGGACCTCCCATGTGGGTGGTGGGTGCTCAACCACCTGAGCCACATCCACTCCCACTGGGATTTTTAAAAGCTATCCCAGGTGATTCTAAAGTGCAGCTCACTTTGAGAACTGTTGCCTTGGAAGCCCTTAAAGGTGTCAACAAAAAAAAAAAGTCTAGGGTCATTTAAATTTAGTTTGAAACAAACAAAAATTGAGAAAGAGTTTTGACTGTTAATCCTGGGCTAAAAGTGAGAATTCTCTTTCTGGGGACATGCAGCCTATCACCACCCCAAATCCCCTCCCCTCCCCTGACTTGCTGGGTCACTAGAATGGTGAAAGTGTTGGCCTCTCACTGGAAAAAGAAAAAGGGCTTTTTTTTTCAGCTAGTCTAGATGATGGTCTTGATTGCCATCGCTCATCAGAGAAAAATACTCATTATCTGTACTTGTTACAAGAACACTCCATTACGGTCAAGAAGAGGTATGCTAGAATGCATTGGCAAGGGATCCGGGGGGCAATCCTCAGCTCACCAAGACCACCCATGCCCCCTTCCCTTCTATTATCAAAATTCTGTCATGACCCCACCTCTGGTTCAGGAGTGACCATTCTAAACTAGGAAGTTATCTGTCTTAGAACATCTCATCTATAGAATCTCTTTCCCCATCTACCCCAAATGATGGCTGATGGTGGAGCTTGAACACACTTGGTGAAGAACAGGAGTAAAATTCTTCATAAGATTCTGTTATCTTTAACCTTTGTTACCAAGAACCCATGGACATGGAAAGTCGGCTCCACTGAGTCACTCTTTGCTTAACCCAGGGGTATTTCTTTTCTAGGGCTGCCAACACAGTGCCACAAGCTGGATGGCTTAACCCAACAGAAATGTACTGTCTCACAGTCTGGAGCCTACAAGTCTGACATCGGTGGGGGGAGACCTTCCTGCCTTCTTCTAGCTTCTCACTGGCCACAGACCTTGGGCCTCAGGTGCCATGTGTTCTCCTCTGTGTGGCTCTTCTCTCCTCTTTTTATAAGGATGCCAGTCATGCTGAATTAAGATCCTGCCCTACTCCAGTAGGACCTCATTTTAAGTTGCCTAATTCCATCTGTAAAGATCCTATTTCCAAATAATTTCATATTCTGTGGTCCTGGGGATTTGGATTTCAGCAAATCTTTTTGAGGGACACACTCAAACCCATAATTTCAAGGTTGGTAAAGGGTCAGGTGGAAAATAACCCTTACTTACTGTGTGGGAGGCAGTGGGTCAGGTGCATCAACCTATTAGTTTTCCAACCCTGCTGCTGGGCAAATGCCTCTTTAGGACCGCTCAGTCAATGTCATGGGGGAGAAAGATGAAGGGGAACCTACTGGAGGCTGGCCCATGGGGGCTGGGCATGAATCCTGGTACAGCCCCATCGTGAAATAGTTGGTGGTTTTGAAAAGATGTCCAAGAGAGTGTGACAGGGTGGGAGTGGTGGGGGTAGCAAAATGGAATGTTAAGATCTCCTTTGGTTGAAACTTAAAAAGAGAAACAGGATATATTATATGGATATGGATTGAAAAATCTGGCTAAGCAAGCTAAAAGATTTTAACAGCTGGTACCTGGGGTGCAGGTGCAGGAAGTAGAGGAACCAGTATTGGAAGGAAGTGCTGTTTAGTATTATTACAGATTCCATTTAAGATATTTGTAAACGGCTTTCAAATTGGAGTTGTGTCAAGACATAGCACATCCTTAGTCAGCCTCAGAAACCCTCAGGCTTGGTACCGAGTGTCTAAGGGCTGCACCATTTCTTTGTAAATGAGCAACAAGAAATGGGAGTGATGGGTGTTGGAGGTAGGTGTAAAATAAAGGATCCATGAGGATGACAAGTACTTGAACACCTCCATTTCCCTACCATCCAGGCTGGAGGTGAGGCCCTAGAAGCTTGGAGGGTATCAGGAGACAGCACCCTGAACTGGGACACTGAAGTTTAGGCTGGACACTGACAGTGTGAGGCTTCTTGGATGGCTTCAAGTAAAGGGCACAGACAAGGGGCCAGAGCTGGGCAGGAGGCCTGATGCTTTGTAGACTCTTCTTGGTGTAACCAAGGCCACTTGGGGAAGAGGGGTGGACAGTTGCTAGCACACAAGCCAGGGGTAACAAACCATAGCCATCTGGATACAAGTGTGTGAGTTTGAGGCTCAGAGACATCCACACCTCCTATGCCAGACAGGTTTGCTGGTGCCCTGGACTGCCCACCAGTCTCCATTATCAGCCTCCAATACAATCTGACACATGCTCATTTTGGTGGTGGGGGAATGAGATAGAGAGGAACAAATAGTATATTTGTGTTCAGAGTGACTGTATACAAATGAGAGATGACTAAAGGTCAAGTATTGCTTACCTCTGCGATTAACAGGGTCCTTGGCCACATATGCAACATAGTCTGTTGTGTCCTGTTAAAGAAAAATGAGACATCCACATCACTAATCACTCAAGAGGGACAACATGGTTGGAGATCCTGGACATAACCCAGCAAGCGCCTAAGGACCCAACCATCACACAGCTAAACAATCCAATACTGCCTGAACAACAGCCCTTGTAAGACAGCATTTCTCAATCCGTAACATGGTCAGGAATCACTGGGGTTCTTGGGGAAATGCAGATTCTGATTCAGCAGTTCTGGGGCAGGACCCAAGGTTCTGCATTTCCACCCAGTTCCCAGAACCGGGGCTGCAGTGGCTATTGGCCCAAGTGCACACTTTGAGTAGAAAGCTGAAAGACACAGTTCTCAGCCTTGGCTGTGTGTTGGACTCACTTGAGGAGCTTTACAAGCTTATTTGAGTAAGCTTGAGTCCCAACAATCAGATGATCTGATTTCGTTGGTTCAGATGGGAGACCTGGGAAATAGGGTTTTTTCAAAGCTCCCCCAAGGATTCTAATATGAATTAAGATGGAGAATCCTTGCTGTTAGCTCTGTCTAGAACCCTGGTCCTCAAATTTGAGCTGGGGTCAGACACCCCTGGAGGACTTGGTAAACCATAGATCGCCCAAGTACCACCCAAGTTTCTGATTCAGTGGGTCTGCAGTGAGGCCCAGGTCAGGCTGATGTAGCTGGTTGAGGATCACACCTTGAGAACTACTGGTCTATAAGAAAACCAGAAGTGGATGCACAGAAATTGTTTGCAAATGTCCCTCCCTCATGGATGGGTAAGATGTACTGGCTCTTTTCTTCTTGGACATAAGTAGTGATTTTAATCCTTTAAGATGTTCCAAAAAATATCAGTTCTACTTAAAAGTCTTGCTTGCCACATCAAATATTAGTCCCCTTTGCCTGCCTCCTCATCTAACCAGTGCAATAAAGGAAAATATGATCTCAGAGGAATGCTGAGAAAAACATATGAATTTTAGTTCCTGAACAAATAATCAGAGGAACTAAGAATTCTCCTAATTCGTTAAAGCAGAAAACACTTCCCTGAAATGTTGATATTTTCAATATTCAAAAAAATCTTGGGGCAGGATCCCAGAGACAGCCAAAGTAGATACAACCCCAGGTACTGGTGCTCCAGAGGATTCTGGAGACACACAGGTTCTACAGTCATGGCAGTTGGCTCTGGAGTTCAGTGTCTTGTCAGTGGGCCCTACTTTGGGATTTGTGTTCCTGAGTGTGATGGAGTTGGACTCAGATGTGATCTTTCTACACATGCCTCTTCTGTCACTTTTCCTGAACCTGTAGTTGGTGCTGGGGTTGGTGTATGCTTAGGAGACTTGAATCCCTGGACTGCCAAATGCCAGCTGGGCCCTGAGCCTCAGCAGAGTTGCAACTCTTACTCTCCGGTTCGTTGGGCTTACCCAGGTCAGCTAACAAGGAAGTGAGATGGTCAACCACCACAACAGGGAACCAAGAGTGCCTACAACTCCAAGCAGGAGAACTGCATCCATCAACCCTGTAGAATTTAAGCCTCCTCTCATTGTAGAGGTGGAGTAGACATCACCATTCCAGGGTCCACAGGATGGAGGAATAAAATATGGATTAGAGTGGATTTACTGATATTCCACTATAGAACTATTGTGACTAGTAATGGAAGAAAATGTAGCATTGATGTGGAAAAAGTGGCCATGGTAGTTGCTGAGGGCAGAGAGAGGGAAGAAGAGATGTGTAGGGGCATTTTCGGGATTTGGAGTTGTCCTAAACGATATTGCAGGGAGAGATGCTGGGCATTATATATCCTACCATTACCCACTGAATGGACTGGGGGAGAGTGTAAACTACAATGCAAACTATAATTCATGCAGTGCAGCAGTGCTCCAAAATGTATTCACCAAATTCAATGAATGGGCCACAATGATGAAAGAAGTTGTTGATGCGGGAGGAGTGGGGGGTGGGGTATATGGGAACCTCTTATATTTTTTAATGTAACATTTTTTGTGATCTATGTATCTTCCAAGAAATACAATTTAAAAAAATGTCTTGATCAGGGTCTAACCCCTTTCTGCAGATATTCCCCACATTGTATTGCTAAGAAGGAAGTCCATGTTCTTGGTAAGTGGATGGTGTTTTCAGCATCTGCACTGGTTCTCAGTGGTGCACTCCTTCATTTCATTCTCTGGGTAGAGGAAATGTTCCACTCTTTCTCTACAGTGTTCAGTAAAAACCTCCAATGGGAGAGGAAAAGAGTGGCGATGTGGGGAACATGTAAAGGTTGTTGGACACCTAACCCAGCTGATGTGCCACGCAAGGAACCTCTCAAAACATCATTCCCTCTGCAACTCACCAACCCAGTAAGATTAAATGGGGGAAGTGGGGAGATCTTGACAGAATCATCTGTCGTGCCAGGAGCATACTCCAGGCTCATCTGGAGGTAAGGTTCACCAAGGCTATTTCCTTTTCCTGCCCACATAGGAGTGACTTGGGAAGGGGAGTGGAAAACCATCAAACCAGAGCACCTGGCTTCTAGTTATGTCCATCAAGGCAGATCTGGCCAGGATATGAAGTTATTTGCAACTATATGGATTATAGCTTAAAATCTAGAGACTGCCTGGAGTCATAAGATGTTCATATCAAAGGGTCCAAGAAAACATCTAGCCCAGGGTTTCTCTCAAACTGAGATGCATGGAACCCAAGGATTGGGCAAGTGTATTCTCTAGTGTTTGAGACATCATCTGAATTTTTAAAAAATTTTTTGTTTTCATTTCCATGATCATCTGGGATCACCTGATTGACCGCTGTGCCACAAGTTCTGCATGTAATTTCAGTGCTAGTGATGTGGGCTATGGGTGGGAGGCTCTTTGTCTCTTTGGAGATAACCTTAACCTAAGCTGTCTGTCCTGACTTGTGGGTGTGGGATAATGAGAGGCTACAGTCCTGCCCTTGGTGACCATGGCAACGACTCCAGTCCCAGGAAACAGTTTATCAATGCAAACTCTATAAACATTAAATATTCAGGGGAAATGCAAACAAAATGTGCTAAAAGCTTATCTAGAATGTATGAAATCCATGCTAAAAGCTTACCTAGGATGTAGAAGACATATGCTAATTCAAGCCTATTGAGAACTGAAACAAAAGAACCATTTGGCCTTTCCTCTCTGTATAAAAGGGACTCAAAAATCTTGTTCGGGGCTCAGGTTTGCAACAGAAAGCTCCCAAATCCGGCCAGCTGTCAATAAACCATTTTTCCTTCCCAAAATCATTCCTGAGTATGGCCTTTCTATACGCAAATAATTGAACCTCTCTCAAATTCTACAACACTAGCACTTGCCATTGGGGTTCCAATTTCATTGGTACCAGGATTTTAAAGAATTAGAGAAAAAAGAACAGAGACAAAGAGAAAAGAATAGATGCCTTTGCACTACTGGAAGCAAATCAGTATCACATTTACCTACAATAATTGAAGTGTTTGCTTAAATAGAAGAAATTAGTGGAAAAATTGTATTATGTAGGCACCCATGGTGGTAAGAGAGACTGAACTCAAAAGCTTTTCCCCCATGATGGCCAGGAGCAAAGTAACATTGGAAACAGATTTAGTTCCAGGAAAATGTAACTTAATGTCTTTACAGTGTTCATTTGCATTTAACTTCCAAATCTGATTGGAGTCTATAGTTTAAGAAGCAATATAAACGTAAGGAAACTATACTTGATTTATTTTGAATGTATTTGAGTAAGAAAGTTAATTTGAGTCAACACTGGTAGCAGATGCATGGAAACTCTTTAGATTTTTACTCTGTTCTGAGAAACTCTGCTGTGGTTCAAATCCCTCATGTTGCAGGTGGAAAATGAGGCTCAGGAAAGAGAAGTGGTATGTTCTGTCACTCTGATGGTCCACGGCCATGTCAGGGTGTAGCTTTTCTGATACCAATACTGATCCTTTTCTGGCAGAGTAGGGGAGTGAACTGCTGTTCAAAAGAATATTCTTGACATCACCCCATAAGACAGTGACTGCATCAAGTTTCACGGAGGGGGTCTGCAAAGTGTCTTTCTACACTTGACTGTCCCTGATCTCACACTCCAAGACCCTCTCAACTTTGATCCTTGTTCTGCCGTTCTGTTGGTAGTATTTAACACTACTAATAATGCTAGAGTAAAATAATAGTGTGCCTTCATTGCTTAAGGAGATTAATAGCATTTTCCAGTCTGTCTTATTAGACATTTCAAAATACCATTTGTTTACTGGGTAAACTGCAGCACTGGGCAATAAGTGGCATATACACTTAGGAGCAGAACAAGGACTAGAACTTGGAATTGCTGGTTTATTTTTAAAATCTACCCATTGCAATGTGTCAAATTTGTGGTAACAAACCAGTTTGGTATGGGGCCTCATGCACAGTGAAATATGCATTTGGATTGCTTAAAATGGAAAGTAATCAATCAGGCTTTCTGTCCCCTGGCATCATTACATTTTCTGTAGGATCAGAAAAACGTGTAAAGGTTATAGAGTAATTTAAAGGTCGCTGAATGCTTCTGATTACTTTCTTAATGAAGAGGTGATGAGGAAATTTGAAACTAGGTCACAGACGTGGGCATCTTGAGAATATAATAATTTGAACATATCCAATGTATTTGGCTTCCCATATTCTACCTCCCTGTCTCTCCCCTCATAGTATCATCATTAAGGTTCAAGACAACTCCCTGAAAGAAGCTCTTGATGCCTTTTATTTTTTGAACTATGTTAACTTCCAAATTTGAGAAACCGTGGTCCCAAGCGTCACATTGGGCAAGCAATTAGACAACCACTGCAAATAATTAGAGCTAGGTATAGATATAGCAAATATATATGTACAGATGTGCACACAGGTAGAGGACAGGCTGCGGTAAAGGGGCACGTATACACACAGTCTGAAGAAGTGGCTCTCAGAGGGGCTGCATTCCCAAGGACTTTCACTTTCTAAATATACATATGAAAGAAATCTTTTATTATGTAATGAAGCAGAAGAAACTGTCAAGAGGAGGGAAGGGAGGGGAGGAAAGCATTAAGGAAGACTTTTAAAAACAAGACTCTAGGTAGGGAAAAGGATAAGGGCTAGGACCCAATTGAACCTATTCTATGAAAAGATAAAACGGTGCTCTGGGCATCCTTTGATAATTCAGGGAAGATATAAGGGCAAAGAACCATTTTCAGACTGGCCAAACCCCCTCCTTGCCAAGTGCCTTTGGCTCAAGGGTCTAAGCCGGGGCTTTGGGAAGCAGCTGGGTGCCCCAGGCCGGCTACCGCCTGCGCGCTTTTCACTTTTCCGAGCGGGAGCCATCCAGAATGTGCGAGTGCTGCCTGCCCCTGGAGCTGCCGCAGCTGGGATGGCCGCGCTCCTGTTGCTAAGAGACTCTGAGCCCTGATTGGAATCTCCTTGAGAAATGCAGAGGCTCCGGAGCCCGCAGTGGAAATTGTTTCCTTGGTTTGACTTTTCTTGTGCCAACAGCAGTTCTAAGATCACTCCAGGAGGCGTCCAGTAGGAAAGGTAGATAAGAGAAACACAAGGGCTTAGGAAAATTTCTCTTCCTGGAGTCAGAAATAGTGAGGGTTCCTGGCCTTGAAACCAGGAGTAAGAGAAACCACTAATTATTCAAGCTATCTTGGGACAGTAAACATTTATATAGAATTTGAGAGTTGCCTACAGATAACTTTGGCAACTCGGGCAAAACAACACAAGGAAGGGCCATTTATAAGCCACCAGAGTATCTAACACCACAAAAAGCAACAATGACATCTTACCAGGATAGAGAGAAAAGTTTTAATTGAATAAATTTAGCTCCTAGGAAAACATGCTCTATTGTCCTAGTTTTTAAGTTTCGCCCTGGACTTGTGAAAACTTTACCCAGACCAATAAAAAAATAAGGGGGACACATTCTTGGGGTGAGCCTTTTCTCCCCCTCATTGCAGGGAAGGGCTTACTTTGCTCTCTTCACTCTTCTCTCTCTACCTCATTCCCTTTTGACTGGCTTTCTATAGGGGTGTCCTTGAAAGGGTGGCCTGTGAGCAACCCACAGGCAGGTAGCGTGTGAGTGAGACCCTCGGTTGGCCGAGAAGGTGGTCCTGTCTTCCACGATGCTGCTGTTAGAGACGGGGCCACTAACACTGAACACTGACCTCACACTACAGCATTCCTGACCGAAACGTGGGGAGCAAATTCCCTTTTTATCCCACCACCTACTCAATAAAAAATCAATGCCAAAATAGAATATTCTCTTCTCTCTCCAATTCCTTCCCTGTCAGCAGAGAAAATGGTTGGCAGAGCACAGTTTAAATTTACAGAGAAAAATGCCAATTTCAAATGATTATGAATGAACCAGACCAAGTAAATTCACTGCCTTTGAGTAGACTTAAAACATTAAAATGGAGGGCCCAAATGGAGGTCCAATAGAAAAAAAGAAACAAAAACAAATGGGGGCAATCATAGTCGGGATATGAGAATGCCCTGGCAAGTCTGGAAACTTAGGGAGCTATTTCAGCACCTCTTAATAAGAGTAATGCTTCAGGTACTTTTGGCAGCTCCTGGCTAAGGAAATGAAAATCAGTGGTAAACCCTCAACATGGGTTACCCTTAAAAAAATGATAGATAAGAAGAGCTTATGAAATTAAGGAGTAGAACAAGGCTGGCATCACGGTTAATTTTCCTTAAAGTGTCCTAACAGGTGCACTTTTGGAGGAGGGGTCCTTTCCCAAAAATTTCCAACCACAGAAAGCATCTCCAAGGACACTTACCGGGTCTCCCCCGGAGGCGAAGGAGATGGACTGCATGTGATGGTTCGCAATAATCTGCCAGGCCCCAAATAAGAAATGAGATGTTAATCGTCTGACAAAATGAAACAACAAAATTTCCTGAAAATTGGTAAAATTAGTACCGTTATAAAAATAAAAAATAAAATGCATTCATTTATTTTTAAGATTTCTTTTATTTATTTATTTCTCCCCACCTCCTTGTTGTTTGCATTTGTTGCGTCTGTTTGCTGTGCGCTGGTCTTTTTTTTAGGAGGCAGTGGGAGGCGAATCTGGGACCTCCCACGTGGGAGGGAGGCACCTAATCACTTGAGCCTCCTCTGCTCCTTGCTTTGTTGTGTCTCTCAGTATGTTTTCCTCCGTGTGTCTCATCGTGTCATCTTGTTGCGTCAGCTTGCCGTGCCAGCCTGTCGCGTCAGCTCGCTGTCTTGTCTGTCTTCTTTAGGAGGCACCGGGAACCGAACCCGAGCCTCCCAGGTGGTAGGCAGGAGCTCAATCGCTTGAGCCACATCCACTTTCTGTGTTCATGTTTAATGAACATTCCCAACGGGACAGGTGCTCACCTAGCTGCTTTGCCAGATTATCCCTTTGAAACCTCATGAGGTAGAGCCATTATAATCCCCATTTTACAAGACAAGGGAACCTGAGACCCACACGTGGCTTGTCCAGTCGGCAGAGCTGTCATCAAGCGCAGCGTGGCCAACCCGCAGCCGGGGTCTCAAGATTCGAGACTCCTCAAGGAGGAAAATATCTCACTTACACATGAAAACATTTTAACTGTCTAGTTTCTATTTCCAAATACCTACCTGGGATCTCCAGGGGAGACCCTGTAGAGCATGGGAGCAAATGTGGCCTGCCTCCCCTTTCATCCTGCTGCATAATGCGCGTGTAAATTAGAAACCCTGCATCCAAAATTGTAACCTGGTGCCATCCCAGGCATTCTGGTAATTTATCAATTTAAAACCCAGAGAGGACATTCCAAGTTAATTTTTTAAATGGGGACTTTCCATTAGCATTAAAAACTGCTGCATACAGGAGAATCTAGAAGAGACCCTAAGTAAATTAGAAGCTGCCCTAAATTTAAAAAGCTACCTAAGTCTTCCACGCTATTTTTATCTTTCTGAAGACAGTGTAATGACATTGAAGGAAATTTCCTGGGAGTGGAAGCAGCGCTCTTGTCCCATCCCAACCTAACCAGGTTTATTTCTGATTGTGTCCTCAGGTCCTCGGCGGGCAGTCAGAGCTCACACAGCTGCAATCTTAGCACCCAAGCGATGTTTGCAGCCACGCTGCTGTAAAACTCAAACAAAACTATCATTGAACCATGCAATAACATAA
This sequence comes from Dasypus novemcinctus, assembly GCF_030445035.2. Classification (NCBI taxonomy): domain Eukaryota; kingdom Metazoa; phylum Chordata; class Mammalia; order Cingulata; family Dasypodidae; genus Dasypus; species Dasypus novemcinctus. Next base: position 10,739,322 of record NC_080680.1, on the reverse strand, counting down.
AAGATTTTTAAATGCCTACTTCTGTGGTTGATACTTGGGAAAATAAAGAATCTGGAAAAACATGAATATAAAAATGAACGTAAATCAGCAGACTGCCTCTAACCCATGCCCGGGCCCCAGCTGAGCTGCATTAACAACTGCTCTCTGACAATCCCTAAAAGCCTGTTTGCAGTACGGGGGTACAGGCTTCCTCATATAACTTGAGGAAAACAGTGATCTCTAAATAATGATAAACTATGGCTTTCAAAATACATTTCATTTTTGGGTAGAAGCTAGCTCTAAAACTGAGATGGAGAAATTAAAGTTCAAACTATATTTTGGGGGAAAAAATGGAAATCTTATTCGGTTAGCAGGAGGCACGTCGGTGATTGTGTGACTGTACCTTATCCCCTTTAGGTAAGATGGAAATTGGAAAGAAGGATAAGAAAAGCATAGCTAATTAAGCTACTGCGTGTGTTTCTGCTCTGAGGGCACTTCCTCTTGTTTCGTCCGCGTGCACGCTCAGTGAAGTGTGATGGACAGGACCAGCTTTCTAGCAGACTGTGCATCGCCCTTTCTCCCCTCTCCCATGGGGGAGAAGAGCGTTTCCAGCCCTGTCCCATTCTCAATTGGCCAGCTGGGCCCTGCAGTCAGCTTGGAGGGAATGCCAGAGAGACATTGGCTTCTGCGAAAACTCCTGGCCCCGCACAGCTCGCCCCACGGGCCCTGAGCACGGCACTCACTTCCATGGGCCTCCACCCTGAGAACTGGACACACCAGCCAGGTCCTCGGTCCTCCACGGCCCAGGGCGAAGCAGGGTCGGACACGGCCTCATCGCCGCTGCGTCTGTGACTCTGTGTTCTATTTGTCGGTGTGGGGGGTTGTTTTGGGAGGGGAGGAATGAGGTCGAAGGGGGAATTGGGAGAGCTGACCTCATGGACGTGAGGGCCACAGCCTGGCAAGCCCAAGAAACGAAAAGTCCAACAGCCATGTGGAACAAGGATGGGGCGGGCGTGAACGGGGGGTGGGGCAGATGCAGGTGGAACTAGCCCCGCCCCAAGCCACCAAGCCCCAGGCGCCCTCGGCCGCATCCTTAGAGGAGGCCAGCGGAAGGGCGAGACTTGCTGACCTGCTCCATGCACATGGTTAAAAAGGCCGGTGTGAGCAGAGAGGGGAGCATCTGCCAGGCGAGGAGGAAGGAGGGCAGAGAGAGGGGGGGTCCAGCTAGGTCAAGGCGAGTCTCGGCCTTGCCTCGTTTCTGCGCTGGACCTAGAATTTATTTCAGCACCTTTTTTGAGGGGAAAAGAATAAATGAAGCTGGGGATGCTGCTTGCTTACTTGGGGAATATGGAAATTGATGGGCAAAGAGATAAGTATAAATACATAAATATATTTATATATATGTGTGTGTGATAGATATCAATTAGATAGATAGATAGATAGATAGATAGATAGATAGATAGATAGATAGAGAGATAGATAGATAGAGAGATAGATCGTAGACAGACAAAAGGCATGTGTACCCCTGGCAAAGCACATTGCACAGTGCCTGTCAGAATCAGGAACTAGGTCACTCAGAAGTCTGGGGTTTGTTCATCTTTTCTCCATGTAGACACATCCGATTTCCAACTCACGCTGCCTGCAAGGGAGGCTGGGATTGAGCAGAGCAGGCAAAGATGGTTCCCATCTTCAACTCTCCCACAGTTTTTTTTTTTAGGATTTTTATTGATTGATTGATTGATTTCTCTCCACCCCCTCGTTTGCACTTGCTGTGTCTGTTCCTTATGTGCTTGTTTTCCTTTTAGGAGGCACTGGGAACCAAACCCGGGACCTCCCATGTGGAGAGAGGTGCCTAATTGCTTGAGCCACCTCCACTTCCTGCTTTGTTGTGTCTCTCCTTGTGCCTTCATCCTCGTGTCTCTTGTCACGTCACCTTGTTGTGTCAGCTCACTGTGCCGGTCCATCGCATCAGCTCACTGTCTTGCTTGTCTTCTTTAGGAGGCACTGGCAACTGAACCAGGGACCTCCCATGTGGTAGGCGGGAGCTGAATCACCTGAGCCACATCTGCTTCCCTTCCCCATTGGATTTTATAAGCACTTCATCTCCATTACCTCATTTGGCCTTCAGAATTGCCCTATTGGTAGCTACTCCTGTGCCCGTTTTCCAACTAAAGAAACTAATGATCAGAAAAACCTCTCAGACAGTCACAGCACAGGAATTCAACCATCTTAAACAAAATTAGCTTCAATAAATGTCATGGCTGTGTCACCTTGATCAGCTCAGAATTCAATCCACACTGGATATGCCATATCTCATCAACTCAAAAGTACTATCAAGTTTAAGAGGTGCCATGACTATGAACCACTAGGAAAGAAAAAATACTGTCAGTTAAACCATGACATAGTATCCATTTCCAAGTTGAGAAGCATGAAAGTAAAATGTAGAATCAACGAAATATGGTAAAAATAGAAATCAAAATAGGGGTAAGGTCATTAAGAGGGGACTTTTGCCCATATATACACCTCTTTTTACATTGCAAGTGACCAATGATTTCATGTATCATACTTTTTTAAAAAGGGGATTTATGGAAGAATCAAAAAGAACCAATTTCATCTACCATTCTATGGGTGATCCTTCAAAACGCGCCAATCAAAAGTTGGTTGACTATAATGGTTTTACAAGATTGTGTTCCACATGGACTCAGCCAGGCTGGAAGCCAGAACCCTGGGGAGCAGCCATGGTTTCCAGGGGGCTCTGGGCAGGGCACAGAGGGCTGAGCCTACAGACCTGTTTAGAGTCGGACGTCCGCAGGTTCAGGCTGGCGGTGGAGATGGTGAGGGAGATGCTCATCCCTGCAAACTGGAGGTTGCTCTTTCCCAAGATGCTGGACAGCATTTTGCTCGGAGGCTGTGAAATCAAGCAGCATGACTTTAGCTTTCTATCCACTGGAGGCCACACCATCCAGGGACATCTATGGTGTCAAAAAGGGAAGCGGCGCTGATATCTGCACCCCCAAACCTTGAACGTTTTGTCCTCATTAGGCACATGAGGACAAATGTGCAATTGCTGATCATAAAAGATGTAGCATGCAAATTGTAAAGCATCTACTACGCCAATCATGAGATGAGGACTCTCCCAAGCAAGTGAGAGGTGCCAGCGTCGTGGGCAGCCCCTGGCTCTGGTCAGGATATGCCTCAGCTGGCCCTCTGCCCGCGGGGGCAGTGTAAACCCGGGGAAGATGCCGCAGGCTGGGGCTGGCCCTTGGCTCTGAAGACTCAGAAATCTGATTTTCTGCACACCAAGAGTGCAACTAAGTCTCAGGGGCAGACTAAAAGGAAGCAGCTCCTGGGGCTTTGGGCAATGCCAGAAAATGGCGAGAAGCCTCCTTGCAAGGGAATGGATCACAAATCCACTGGCCGGAACATCCTCCCAGGTCAGTGCTCACCTAAGAACCAGATGGGCCTGCAGCCAGCACAAGGATGGGGGGTCATGGTTTGACTCAACTGATGCATCCACCACCCTGTCTGAAAAGTCCTTGGCACAAGGACAGATGGACTGCATATTTCTGCCAGACACCATCTATGGGGTGCCTGGGTGTGTCCCTCCAATACTTGTCTTTCTGTCCATTGCTGACACCTATCCTTTCTAGTATGCTAATTAGCACTAATTCTTAACAGGCGTGTGACTGTTTTTGACTCACCTGCAGAGCTACGTAAAATCCGAGAGGCCTGGGCTCCACCCCCGAAGTTTTGATTAGGTACATTTGGAGAGGAGCCCAGAAAACAACATTGTTTCTACAACCTTCACCTAGAAAACCATGAGGGTACCCCTAGACTTGCTGGCTGGGGATCCCCTAGCTCTTAAAAGTGATGTCCCCTCCCTCTGCTCTCAGGTGCCTTCCTGGGGCCTGTATTCAGGATTCAGGGGCCTTGATGGTCCCCCCTGCCCCCAGGGGCTGATCAGAAGCCTGGCTGGGCACATTGAGCCTTGGTCCAAAGTTCTCTGCTGGCAACCCATTGACTGTGGGGTCACGAATGTCCTCAGTTACGAAGGCAGAGCCGACAGGAGCCCCAAGAATAGCAGAGGCAGGTACGCAGCACGCGCAGACTTTCAGAAGTCGTGAGCGCTCAGCCTCAGAGCTGATTCGGGGGCTCTCCCAGGGTAGCTTCCCCCACCCTCGGTCTAAGCACACAAGCCTGGATGGGTGTTTACGGGTGTTTTGTTATATGTTCACTAGACACTTAACTAGAGTTTTCCTGTGCCTTCTTTTAGTTCACTTTTCCCCCTTATCGCCCAGAACAAAAGCACAGCGTGAGGCCCCCCCCGTCTAGAGGTGGGCAGCCCGGGCTTCCCCTGCCAGCTTGCACAATTGTTCTCATCTCTGGGCCTTCATTTTTATCATCGGTGAAATGAGGATGACGAGGGGTGTTCTAGAACTTGTAGGTAGCACCTCATTCGGAGCCAATTGTTAAATTTTGGAAAGCTTTATGAGCCAGTTGTTCATCACAGCGTTTACTAAAAGCTCATGACCTCGTAATTATTTTACTGCATTGCACTATTATCTGTGCTGTCAGGTTATTTATGTCTATTGTATCGTCTGGGAGAAATATTATGTAATGATAGGCCACAGTGGATCTCTTCCTGACACTGTCATTATCAACATGTTGACAGCCTACAATTGACCATGGGGGCGCATTTCACCATGGACATTGACAAGTGCTACAAATCGGTGTCTCTCAACCCTTGTCAGACCCCAGGAGCCGGTTGTTGAATACACCACTGGAGATATCTACCCCAAAGGGCTGCTGCGGTTAAGGGAATTCATGGGTGTAAGGTGCATACAAGAACGCCTGGCCCAGGCGCATCACGGGGTGAAAGCCCACACTGAGCCGTCAGGGCTCAGAAGCGTCGCTGCTTTTGGCTGGCAGCGACAGCCAACAGTTCTCGTTCCCCGTGTGGGAGAGAGAAGACTCTAAGCTCTTTTTGTTTTTCAAAGCGTCAAGAGCCAGGCCATGCAAAGTGAAACCTGAACAAGTTTATGCTGACTGAGGGCACGTCAGGGTGAAACGAGCGCGAGGACGGTGGCAGGTAAAGGAGACGACAGGGGCGGCGCCGCGGTGGCCATACCTTTCTCTTCTTAAAGGCTCCGGTGGCACCAGGGACAGCTTCGCAGACACGGCTGATGGCCTCCCTTCAAAGGACAAGGAGAAAGAGCCACTTTAGAATAGGTCCACCAGGGCCATGCAACCCAGGGACTCTGCACTTGCGGGTCCCCACAGAAAAGAACTGCCCTTTTATTTCGGCACGGAAGATAGACCTGACAATTTGAGAGTCATCCAGGTTCTTTTCTCAAAAACAAGCAAAACTAAACTAAGCACAAAGTGGTCATCTTAGAACTCCCCAGCGGTGACATTCTAACGGTGGCTGTTGACAGCGGCATCCTGACTGTGTGATGCGTGTCAATGTCACGATGTCTTTGTTTGTTTTGCACATTTGGTGAGGGTTCTGTTTTGAATCGCTGATGCTCTAAAACGTAGTCTCCATGTCGTTCCTTCGTCGCTGTGGCCGCGGCACCAGGTTCAACCCTAATGGACCGTGGCTATGCTCAAGGGCCCTCTGGAGGGCGTTAGAGAGGACAGGAGACAAGAAATGTGACCCCCTGCGATGTCCCAGTTTCGGAGCTAGTAAATATTATACAATCGATCAGAACCTAGAATACAGGCCACCAGGGGACAGGGTGTGGGAAGGGAATGGGAAGTTAAGGTTTAAAATGTACAGCGTTCCTATTTGGAATGAGGGAGACGTTTTGGTGATGGATGGTGGTGAAGGCAGCATGACACTGTGAATGTAATTAGCGGCAATAAAATGTAGACTGAATGTGGTTAAAAGGTAAAGGCTACGTTGTATAAATGGTAATAGAATAAAATTTGAAAAACAATTCCATGGAACTGCACTACAGAGAGCGAACCCTACGTTAACCATGAACTATCGCTACTAGAACAATTGCACATATGTGCCTTCATCAATTGTAACAGATGTACCACACCAAAGTAAGGTTTTAATAATGGAGTGGTATATGGGAATCCTGTATTTTATGCAAACCCATTCCTTCTCTAATTAAAAAAAGGGGGAGGGGGTTGAAGGACAAGACAAATTCCAGTGGTACAAATGAGGCAGGAGTGAGGTTCTCTGCAGGGCAGTGCCACAAACAGGCATTTGTTGAGCCTTTACTATGTGCCAGGCACTGTCCTGGGTAAATGATTTAAGGCAAGGAGCATCCTGGGATTGAGGAAGGCTGATGCATGGACCCGCTGTGACTTGGGTCTCACCCGTCTGCACAGGGGCTAGGACAGTTCAGTTTGGGAGAGGAGGGACCAGTGGCAGGGTGAGAAATCAGGACCAGAGAGAAACTGTTGCAATTCCCCAAGGGCAAGAGGCTGATGGCCTCCCGTGAGGAGGAGGGGAAGGTGGAGGAAGTTGCCAGGTTTGCAGAGCTCAACTCTGACTTGGCCCAAGTGAGAGACAACAGAAGACACGAGCCAAAAAGGACGCCCAGATCAGGAGCCTGGAAAGAAGTTGGGTGACCTTCTCAACTCCCATGGGAAGAAGAAGAAAATAATAAGAGAACATAGAAAATAAAGAAATAAGCAGGGATTTGCTGAGTGACAAAGTAAATGGGTACTCAGAAACATTCTACAAATGTTCTGAGCTGAACACTTCTGGAAAGTATTTTCTAGCATCTCAAGGAGAAATAATTACCATCACAATGCAATGCTTTTAGGAGAAGGGTGTTTTTGTAAAACCAGGTAAGAAACTATTCAGATAAATTTCTCATTTGTCATTCAATTCATTGTAGAGCAAGGGGAAAGTAGGGGAAAGAATTTTTAAAAGTTCGGATGCCATGAAAATCGTAGACTATGAATAATCATGACGACAGAAAGGTAAACTGAGCATAAATGTTTTTGACACTCATTCTTGCTCCTATTTACTTTATAATAAACATTTAACTGCTATTCTATTGAAATGATCAATCATATATTATCCACAGTACTTTCTAAAAGTAAATGCCGTGTTGAAGTAGGCCAAGTTATCTCTTTAAAGAACTATATAAACACCAATATCTATATTTTATCTGTTTCATTAAAATATATAGTTCCAAGCATCTCTGCACTGTGCTTGTTATATTGAGTGATAGTAAGTGATATATTTAGCTGAGCAAAGCTGCTGAAACTCTGATGGCCCCAGCAAGCTATAAAAATATTATATAGCGGGAAGTCTCCCTTAAGCCTTTCCTTAAATACCTCTAATGAGCATCGATTTCTTTTCCCATCCACCAACATGGAATGAAAAAGAAAAATGTCAGTCTCCGACAGTTATCCAAAAGGACACACATTATCAGATGTCTAACTTATTCAGGCCCGAAGCTTTTGCAGCAGGCATCTGCTACTTACACACTGTTTCTGGAAAAGGAAAGTAGAAACTACAAATCAGCATTAAGAATGAGAGTATGAAAAAACATTGCAAACAATAAACTCATTCTGTTAAACAAGTCCCTGCATGACAGAGGTCCGGGGCATGCTCAGAGACTCATTCCAGCTTTTGTCCTTAAAATGAGCAAATATAAGAAGTTCCAGAAAATTCTTGGAACTTACATACTCAAGAAAATCCTTTAGGATCCACCCTTGGGAGCCTTTGGAATCCCCAAAGAGGTTTTCCAAAAAAAAGCTGCTTTTCAGAAAAATGCCTTATCTTCATAATTGGCCTGCGTTTGGGTCTAGTGCTTATATATGATAGCATGCCTGTATGAATTCTCCTTTCAACCAGGCTGATGGTATCTGTTTCTGATTGCTATAGAAATCTGGCATAACTATTAATAACTGCAGTATTTAATAAATGGAGTTAGTAACTTTAATTCCAAAATCTAATTTTAAGTATACCTGTTCTCATTTTCCCTCCTTACTGTTTAAGCACTGTGCATTTTCAATTTCAGTACTATTTCAATTTTCTCATTGAGCAATGATTATTTAGTTTTGAGTAGTTTCATTTCATCCCAGTTAGAGTCCCAGGTAGGGATTTTGCCCTGTTTTTAATAATGGAGATTGCTTCTTAACATTCTGTCCAGCATGACACCATTATGGTAAGCGAAATCATGACCTCAGAGCTGAGCTAATATGAAAATGGAACATTTGGCAACCTCCATGGACATCTGAGTGTAACAGAAGCCAGCGTTGCCCGAAATGCTAACCTTCACTTCCCCCATCTTCTCCTAGTAGTCTCATCAACAGAGCTGAGGTAGCACCCTTCATATACTAGGCATTTAATAGATTTTTCACCGGAATGTAGATTTTGAGAACGGGGTCCTTCAAAGTTATACAAAGTTCCATCTTTCTCTCAGCTCTTCTATCTTCTTTCATCCTGCCCCAGCCTTCCAAACGCACACACACACACAAATACACAAATACACACACTCACATACACACTTCACAGACTAAGACAATAAAATAGAGAACAGTAGGGTGATTTCTGTTCTTGGGCATTTATATCCTAGTAGGGGGAGAGATGACAAACAAATAAACAAATACCTATGACAGCAAATTGTGATCAATTTCATGAAGAAACAAAACAGAGTGATATATATGATGAATGCAGTAATGTCTACCACTGGACACAAGAGTTATCCAGTAAGTGGCATTTTAGTGCCTGGGCAGCTTTCCAGAAAAAAAATAAAGTCGGATGCCTCATATAGAAAGAAATTTAAATGGATCACAGTCTAAATTTAATGAAACCATAAAAGTACTAAAATACAAGTAGGAAGAAGTTTTATTATTATCTGAGTGGGAGGAGTACACAAAGTGCATAAAACATAGAAGAAAATGTTGAAAGACCCAACATAAAAGTAAAAATGTTTGCACAAGAAAAAAATTATGACATATCACCAAGGGATAAATTTCTTAATATCAATCAATAAGGAAAGTATCAAAACTCATGGAAAAATGGACAAAGGCTATGAACAAAGAGTTCACGTACTCTTTGTTTTCCTGTCTCCCCATATGTACCTCTGGTACCAATATATTTGTTAAAAGGAAATACAAATGGATCCTGAAAACATGAAAAGGCTTTCAGCTTTACTTATAGTAAGAATGCAAGCTGAAGTGTATACTGAAATTCCATTTTCACAGGCAAAGATCAAAAGCTCAATAATACTCTGTAGGAAAGAAGCACCTTCAGATTGCCCTCACTGGGGGTAATTTTAGCCACATCCCTGACAAATGAAAGATGCACAAACCCTTTGGCCCAGCAGGTGGGCTTCTGAGAATGCATCCTCTAAATACACTGAGGCTTGGGTCAAATGAATTGCATACAGAGCTGCTAATTGCAACAATGATTTTTTTTTCACTTTTCATTTCACAAACACTCCATCTTTCACCTTCGCTACATCCCTCCTAACCTCTAATCTGCTTTTTATCTCTGCAAATTTGTTATTTCTAGTCATCTTTGATGAATTATATCATACAGTATTTGTCCTTCTGTGCCTTGCTGTGCTGATTACGCTGAGCGTAATGTTTTCAAGGTTCTCCCATGCTGTAGCCTGTCCCAGGACTTCATTCTTTCTTACAGCCTAATAATAATTCCATTGTATATGGACCACATTTTGTTTCTTTGTTGATAGACACTTAATTTGTTTCCACCTTTTGGCAATTGTGAATAATGCTGCTCTGAAAAATGGCATACACTCATCTGCTCAAAGCCCTGATTTCACTTCCTCTGCATATATACCCAGGCATGGAGTGGCTGGATCCTATGCTAATTGTGTATTAAACTTTTTGAAGAGCCACCATATTGCTTTCCACAGAGGCCACACCATTTTACAGTCCCACCAACAATGCATTAGAGGTCAAACCTCTCTGCATCCTCTCCAATGCCTTCTGCCGTTTTAGCCATCCTTGTGGGTGTGAAGTATCTCACCGTGGGTTTAATTTGCATTTCCCTTATGGCTAATGATGTTGAGCATCTTTTCATGTGTTTATTGGCCATTTATATATCCTCTTTGGAGAAATGTCTATTTAAATCCTTTGCCCATTTTTAAAATGGGTTGTCTTTCTGTTGTTGTATTGTAGAAGTTAAGTATATATTCAGGATATTAACCATTTATTTGATCAATGGTTTGCAACAATTTTCTCCCATTCTGTACATTGTCTTTTCTGCAGCATTGATTTTAATAGACTGGTCAGAAGTAATCAATGACTGCCATTTGGAGTTACTTTAATCAATTATGGCATACCCATTAAATGGACCACCAGCATGACATTAAAAAGACTCTCTAACCATATGGCTAAGCACACAGAGCAAGGTATGGAACACCGTGTGAGAGCTTTGCAGATTAAAAAGAAAGAAAAAGGAAAGAAATAGGTGTATTCTTGAATGGATTACATCTCCCTGGAAGCTTCCATAAGGAGTTGGTGAAGTGGTTTCTTTCAAGTGGCTAGGAGATGAGATATGAGGACAACCTAGATTTTATTGTTTACTGTTTTGTGCTTTTTGAACTTTCTTATTCTGTGCACATAGTCCCTACTTTTAAAAAATTAAGGAATTTTTAAAAATAAGCTGCTCTGATAGAAATAGCGGTGTGGAGAGGGCTGCTCTGGACACCCAGTCAAGGAGGCCTCCCTGGGGTGGGGACACTAAACAGATGTAAGGAAGGAAAGAAGCCCTATGTGAGGAGGGGTGGGGACGGGCACAGCTAGCACAGCGTCGCAACCTGAAGTAGCCCTTCTTCCAAGGGCAGAAAAGACGCTGGTAAGGCTGAACTGGTGTGCCCGAGTGGAAAAAGCTAAGGAACTGCAGATGGATGAGTCATTCTTTGATGGGTACAGAATTTCTGTTTAGGGTGATAGAAAGTATTAGCCATTGATGGTGGTGATAACAGCACAACATTGTGGATGTAATTGATACCACTTGAGGGTACACCTGAAAATGGTGAAAATGGGAAATTGTGCATTGTATGTATATATGACATCACATTTTAAAAGACTGTTTTGGGGTTTTAGGTGTTTAATAAATTTCTCGTTGCAATGAAGAATTTTAGAACTGGAGAAACTTAGAAAGTTCTGTCTTTCTCCCTTCTCTGTTATCTTCTTGCCATCACACCCAACCCCTCCATGGGGGGATGGGACTCTCAGGACAGCAAGGACCAGTTCCAAAGAAACTCTCTCCTTGAGTTCCCACCTAGTCATTTCATAGCTTTTAGTGAGTGTTGGGGAAATAATAGCAGAATGGCCCTCCAGCGCCCTCCTTGGCCCACCCTGCGAAGGTGTCCAGCGCCTTGGCACTTTGTGTTGGGGTGCCGCAACCACGCTGCCTTTGGGCTTCGACTAATTAATTACCTCCATCCCCCTCTCATCCGAAGGGCCTTCATCTCACTACTTTAAATGCCTTCTGCTGCGGATGACTCCCGCATCTTTATCTCTAGCCCCCACATCTCCCCTGAGTACCAGAAACTTACAATTATCTCACCCAATTGATATCTTAAATGTCTCAAAGGCATGGCAAGCCAAGATTTGATTTTTCCCAATAAAAAATATTCCTCCCCTCATCTTCCCATCGCAAAAACTGTTACCACTGTCCACCCAGCTACTCCAACCCCAAACCTCGCTTCCCTCCCCAACCCAGCCCCCAACACATCAAATCTGTCACAGCCCTGAGCACTGAGGATATTGCAAGAAGGTCTCTGCTTGCTCTCAAGAAACGTACAGAGTGGTGGAGAGGACAGGACAGCTTACGGAATAAATACGTACAAATATAAACAAGAGCCGGCCATTTACGTACATAATGAGAGTCCACCTGTCAGAGGAGCCAGAGGCCAGTTAAACCTGGTCAGAAGAGAAGGCTGAATGCAAAAGAAGCAGGGACTTGAAGGTGCGGGAACTTCGTGAAATTGAGAACTCAGAACCAGGAACGAGTATGGCATGAGGGTCGGAGCAGAAGTCGTGCTAGAAAACGGGAGACTGAGGCTGGCATGAGACTTGAAGAAGGCAGAGAACAGCCCCAGGAGCTCAACCTTCAGATCTGAGTCTGAGAAACATTCAAGGGTGTGCCGAGGGGTGGGAAACCATGGGGACATTCTAAGTAGGGGGCGAGAGGGTAGACAATAAGGCTGAATGAAAACTCACCTAGCAGCCGGGTGCAGGGTGGATAGAGAGCAAAGAGGAACAGCGGTCAGGATGACTAGCTCGGAAGTTAGTATTATGAAGGCTCAGATTTCAGTAGTAAAAGATGAAAATGAAAAGAGGACCAGCCAGCGGTAAAAAAACGCACGAGCTGTCTGATTGTAGGGAGTGTAGATGGGCCTGGGACCACGGATGACTTGCCCTCTGCAATCCTGGGAACAGCCTCTCTCCCTTTTCATGGAAAAAGGAAAGCCGATCATCATCTCAGTCCTGACACCATGTCACCCAAGGGGCGGGAGGTCAGCAGGGACAAAGACAGGCAGGCTGCTGGCCACAATCAGAAGGCACGCAGCAGACCAGGCATCACAAGCAGAATCCAGAGAGACACAACAAATGCCCTCTTCCCAGGGCTGTCTGCAGGCAAATGAATTATAACATCCCAATACCTGTGCTCCAAAGTGCTCTGCTGTAACCAAACTGTTCAGTACAACTTACGGAGATAAAAATTAATTTTAAGCCTCAAAAATACTTTTAACTTGATTTTTATAATAAACTTTATTTTTAGAGACGTTTTAGATTACTGAAAAGTTATCTCAAGATTATAGGCGACTCCACGGGATAAGAGTTTGATATTTTCTTGTTTTTTTGTGTGGGCCTCCACCCACTGAGATAACACACTATGACAGGATGAACACTTCGGTATTCCATTGAAGCCTGCCCCAGGTACACCCCGTCCCACATACCCTCCCCCCACATCCAACACTCTACCCCAGTAACCCTCTCCTGCCTCATTTGCCAAAAGAACATTCCCAACATTGTAGTTTTAACCATAGACCTGCAAATCCCCAGAGTGCACCTGTTCATTCCCCAACCCTCCCCCTAGTTCCACGGATAGTCCAACCCAACCCCCCCCCCAAAGGGACAAGAATCCCTCAAAAACATAGGCAGTGCCTAATGAATGAGAACAGACCAATATGTCAGGCCCTCGATATTATTACAAGTAACTAGGAATCTTATTCTTCCAAAATTGAACCTTAGTTGTTATCATAGTTTCGAGGGGTGGGAGAGGGAAGAATAGAAAAGATGGAACATAGGGCATTTTTAGGGCATTATCATGATCTTGCAGTAACAGATAACAGGCCACTTCAAATTTCATCAAAACCTGTGAAAGTGTATGATCCAAAATATAAAACCATAATTGTAAACCATTAGTAGCAATGCTTCAATATTTGTACATCAATTGTTACGAATGTACCATCCCTATGTAAAATGTTATTAATAGAGGAGAGGAAAAAAGGAGGAGGGCATTGAATATGTGGGACCCTCCTATATTCTCTATGTGACTTTTCTGTCTCCTAAAGATTCTTCGAAAATAAAATGAAAAAAAAAAAAAGACACTAGGGAAATATATAGAAGAAAATGCCTCTGTACATACAAACAGATCTTACAGTGATGAAAGATACAATGTCTAAAAGATTTTTTATTCTTTCAATTTTAAAGTTTTTTAAAATTTTATTGGTTATTTTTTAAATTATTACTTCATTTTATTATTAATTTTGATGGTTTTGTTGGCTTCATTTCTGGAGAGGTTTTGGATCACAGAAGGGTTACAACAGTGGCAGGGGGATCGCTGGTGTGGGGTGTCAGTGATGGGGGGATGCATGGGGAGGGGGTCACCTGGGGCATGCCTCCACGGCATATGAATGTGTTCAAGTGTTCACAGGGCATGGTCTCAGTGGGTGGAGATCACACAATAACCTAAAGTATGCTGAATACCCATCCTGGGGAGTCCTGCTACATTCTCTAACAGGACAGCAAGAATCCCCTGAGTGCAAGGGCAGTGCCTGATGAAGGAAAACTGACCATTACGCCAGGCCCTTGATATTGTGATTGTACTTATGAACTTTTTCTTGTGAAATTGAAACTTAGTCTAGTATTACAGGTTGCCTAAGAGTTACCTCCTGAAAACCTGCTTGTTGCTCGAATGTGGCCTCTCTAAGCCAAACTCAGCATAGAAATGCACTACCTTCCCCCTGGTGTTGAAACTGACTCCCAGGGACCGAGGGATTATTACCAAGCGCCAACTATACTGCAGCTGGCAAAGAACCTTGACCAAAAGGGGAAAATGGTAAATAAAAATGAGTTTTATGGCTAAGAGTCTTCAAAGTGAGTCTGGAGATCATTCCAGAGGTTACACTTATGGAAGTCTCAGCAGAATCTCAGGGACTGCCACAATGAACAGTGCCTCAAACAGGGAGGCTTCTGATAGCTCTAGACACATCCAGAAACTATAAGCAGGGCAGACAGCTCAGGAATTTGGCACCCTGTCCATGGGCTTTCCTCTGGAATTTGTGCTCTCCAGGGTAACAGAATTAGAGTCATTTATAGGTTCTCTACACGTGGCTCTTCTGCCCCTTTTACTTGAACTTACATTTAGCACCATACTTGATAAACATATGGCCCAGAGACTTAAATCTTTGGTCCGTCAATTGCCACCTGAGCCCTGAATTTCAGCAGAGTTGCAACACTTACACAGTTCATTGGACTCACCCAGGACAACTAACAAGGAGACAATGACCGACACACCCATCCCAAGGAACAGACAGTGTCGGAAACTTCAAGCAAAATAGCTCCATGGGTTCTAAGTTTCCTGTCAGTGAGAAGCAGAATGGGCAACACCATCCCCAAATCCTCAAGATTGGGGAATGAACAATGGACTAAAGCAGGCATTATTATTCTAGCAATGGAAGAACTCTTATCATTGATATAAAGGCAGTGGTCTCCAGAGGTTCTGAGGGATGGGAGAGAAAAGAATAGGTGTAATATGGGAGCATTTTTGTGACATTGGAATTGTCCCGCATGAGATTACAATGATGGATATTGGCCATTATATATTTTGTGATAACCTACAAAATCGTGCAGAACAGCGTGTAAACTATAATATAAACCGTAATCCATGGTTAGTAGCAATGCTTCAATACATGTTCATTGACTGGAACAAATGTACCACACTAACGAAGGATGTTGTTCATGTGAGAAAGTGTGGGAGGGGGATGGAGTGGGGCATATGGGAATCCCTTATATATTTTTTATATAACATTTATGTAATCTAAAGCTTCTTTAAAAATAAAAATAAATTTTTTAATGTATAGGGATTCTCATAGAACCCACCCCATCCCTTCCCACATTTCCCCCTATTAATAACATCTTTCCATGTGTGTGGTACATTTGTTACAATGGATGGGCCAATATGGAAGCATTGTTCCTAATCAACAGTTTATATTATGGTTTACACTTTGCCCGGTACAGTTTCATAGGTTTGGATAAGACTATCATGGCCTGTACCCATCATTGACATATCAAACAAAACAAAGTCTGCTTTGGTCCGTGGTTGCATTCCTCCTTTATGTTTGTTCATCCCTCATTTTTGAGGCTTTTGTGATGATGATGCCACTCTGCGTCAGAATGGGAGGCGGCTTGGATCTTATGGGGTAGATGGAAGGAGCTATTTTGTGTGCAGTTGTAAGTTCTCTCTTAAACTTGATTTTAAAAGGTCATTAAACCAAAATGAGTTTAAACCATTTATATCTTCCAAAGATAGTTTACATGGCAAACATAAGCAAAGAGCCATGAATTTCAAAACCTTTATATCGCTTGAGATATCATCACATTGCAAAAACAACTTCTCCGGCTGTGCGTAAGGTAGAGAAGAAATCCTTTCCATTATTATCCCAACATTTTACCAATACTACTCTCTGGGCTTCAATTTGCCCCAAAGACATGCACACAGTAGGTGTAAATAAATATTAAACAGCTAATATTAATAAATAACATTAAACAGATGTAAAACTGTTATTATTATGCTAAAAGTACAGATAAAACCTCAACAGGAAACTAGAAAAGAGGTTTCTTAGCCATGCTAAAAGATATCTCACAAAGGGAAAGACAAACTCTTGGGATTACTAAGAATTTATCGACTAATAAGTAAAGCTAAATGGGGACAATATTGAGATTAGCATTCCACTTATGGTTGAATTAACTAGTGATAGTTAATTGAGTTCACTCAAGGTCACAAGTGGTGTCATTTGACAGATGTGGGAACTTGCTCTATTCTTTTTTTTTTTTTTTTAATTTTTTTATTTTTTATTGACTTTGTAATAATATTACATTAAAAATATATATGTGAGGTCCCATTCAACCCCCCCCCCCCACCCCCCCTCTCCCCCCCCCCAACAACACTCGTTCCCATCATCATGACACATCCATTGGATTTGGTAAGTACATCTTTGGGCACCTCTGCACCTCATATACATTGGTTCACATCATGGCCCATACTCTCCTCTATTCCATCATGTAGGCCCTGTGAGGATTTACAATGTCCGGTGATTACCTCTGAAGCACCATCCAGGGCAGCTCCATGTCCCGAAGACGCCTCCACCTCTCATCTCTTCCTGCCTTTCCCCATACCCTTTGTCCATTATGTCCACTTTTCCCAATCCAATGCCACCTCTTCTATGTGGACACTGGATTGGTTGTGTCCATTGCACCTTTATGTCAAGAGGAGGCTCAGATTCCACCTGGATGCTGGATGCAATCCTCCCATTTTCAGTTGTAATCACTCTAGGCTCCATGGTGTGGTGGTTGTCCTTCTTCACCTCCATCTTAGCTGAGTGTGGTAAGTCCAATAAATCAGATTGTAGGTGCTGGAGTCTGTTGAGGCTCAGGATCTGGCTATCACATTGTCAGTCCAGAGATTCAAATCCCCTAAATATATCTTAAACCCCAACATTAACTGCACCTCCAGCACATTAGCATGAAAGTCTTATGAAGGGAGATCCCATCTGAGTCCAGATTCATCACACATAAACACCATTTCCAAAGAGGGGCCATCTGCCCTGGTAGTTAACCCCATCGGCCATGACCATAACTCCCATGGGTCTCTTTAGCCCTCAAAGGAACCAATATCTGGGGGTTGTATCTGCTTTATCTGTCTCTCTGACTCTGCTCAGTTGTGCATGAGGGCAAACCTTCTGCCAGCCTCCAGACTCTTTTTTAGAAACTCGTAGCCATATAAACTCCTTTCTCCTTTCCATTTCCCCCTTACTTTAGGTCAAACAGCATTTTAAAGTCATGGTATTTTATGTAGACATGGATATTCTGCTGATCCGCATTGAACCTTCCGTATAAGGTCATTTTCCAGTTGCATCATCAGTTGGTAGTTGATAGTGGTCCCTCGTTGCCAGGGAGGCTCATCCCCGGGTGTCATGTCCCACGCTGGGGGGAAGGCATTGCATTTACATGCTGAGTTTGGCTTCGAGACTGGCCACATTTGAGTAACATGAAGGCTGACAGAAGGAAATTCCCAGGCACAAAGTTGCTCTAGGCCTTGTTATTATTTTGGGTTTATCAGCTCACAAGCATAGTCATTAGTATCAGGGGCTCACTGTTGAACCCTCACTCCCTCCCGGTCCCCACCACTGTACCTGGGAGACTGTCGCTGCTCCCCTAGGGACCACGACAGAGCACCACTGGCCAGGAACCCAGTACCCCCCCTACTGTGGTTTTTAATTGTTGCCACTATGAGTATATCCAAACATTACCATGCACCCTGGACATATGTTCTGTACAGCTCCCTGTCAGTCATATACCACCTGTCATTGGTATCCCATACCAGTATCCCTCCATTGCCATTGTTGAAACACTCTGTGATCCAGAACTCCCCGAAATTTGAAGCCCAATATAATGTCATGGTCCCTTACTAGGGAATGGCATATAGCGATGAGTTTAAAGGATAGATAAAGAACTTGGATAAAGTTAGGAACTTGCTCTATTCTTATGAACACTTGCATTGAATACATTTCACCTTGAAAATTCTAACAGTTAGGATAGAAAAAGTCTTCTGCTCCCAACTCATTTGCTTCATGATACCAATCAGTCAATCAAGGAGAGAAATTCACACTTTTATTGCATGTTCACTTTTATAAACAAGCCAAGTTCTCAGGCAGTCAGGGTCTCCCAACCATACTTCACCCCATAAAAGATGATAGGTTAACCTGGGGCTGAGCTGGGCTTCCCAAAGCAGGTGTAACCTACAGACCCAACAAAACCCTGCACGTATCGGTTTCACTGCCAGTTTTTAAGAATTACTTATCTTTTGGAGAGATACATCTTCTGAGGCAGCATAGCCCTGAATTGTTAATCAAATACCCCATGCTTTGAACAACCCAATTCCACTGATACCCCTTTCCTTAGTAGCAAAGCACTAACACACAAGAAGCAAGAGGATTCGTCCCAGCGTGGCTTTGCTCATGCATACCTAAAGCAATGGTCGACCCCCGTGGAGCCTGCTTTTGTGCCATGTTCTAAGGGCTTTCAGGGTACTTAATCCTCATGCAGCCTAGAGGGGATGAATGATTTATGTTCATTTGATAGTTGAAGAAATCAAGGCCAGAGAAGTTAAGCAATGCGCCCAAGATCATACAGCTAGAAAATGCCCGAGTCTGGCTTTGAACCCAAGTAGTACGAAACCAGTGCCACAAATGCATGTGTTATAAAAGCCGGGCCACGTGGAAGGTCCACACAGATTGGCATTCTTTCAGAACACCAGCCTGTGGACAATTCATTCAAAGAGCCTGTCTTAGTTTGCCAGGGTTGCTATGACAAATGCTACAGGATGGGGTGACTTAACAATAGACATTTATTGTCTATTGATTTTGAAGGCTAGAAGTCCAAACCAAGATCCTGACAGGTCATGCCTTCTTCCAGAGCCCATAGTATTCTTGGGGTGGCCTGCCAATAATCCTTGGGGTTCCTTGCTTGGCACCTCTGCCTCTGTCACATAGAGACCTGCCTCATTCTCTGTCTTCTTCTGACTTCTGGCTTCTACAGGCCAGTTGAATCTAAATTTCCTTTGCTTATGGGGACTTCAGTCACATGGATTAAGGTCTACCCTGATTCAATGTGGCCTCATTTAAATAGGACCTTTGAAGACCCTATTCACAAATGAGTCTATGCCTTAACTGATAATAGCATCTTCAAAGGTCGTATTTACAAATGTGTTCACATCCCTCAGTCTTTTTGGGGGGACATGACTTCCCAAAAGAGCCCATCCACATTTTACCCACAATAAGACACCGGGGGTGGTATTTGTTAGAACTATGGAATTGTATAAGACTGTAGAAGTCCTCAATGCTGGTTCTAATCCACCAAGGAGGAATGTGCCCAGTGAGTGGCAGTGGGAATCAGAAACCAGGTACCATAATGTCCCAAAAGACTGCCTTGAATGGGTAGACAAGCTGTGGTATCCAATGGAATAAGTACTCCACAATAATAAGGACCCAACTATCATACACAACACGAATGAGTCTTAAAATAATTATGCTGCGTGAAAGATGTGGGACAAAAAAGAGCACACACTGGATCATTCCATTTATTTAAAGAAACTAGGAATTGCTTACTAATCTATAGTGATAAAGCAGGTCAATGGTTTCCTGGGGTGAGGGGAAAGAGGGAGGCAAGATGGAGGGAGAAGGGATTACAAAGAGCATGAGGAAACTTTG
This sequence comes from Dasypus novemcinctus, assembly GCF_030445035.2. NCBI lineage: Eukaryota > Metazoa > Chordata > Mammalia > Cingulata > Dasypodidae > Dasypus > Dasypus novemcinctus. Next base: position 10,719,616 of record NC_080680.1, on the reverse strand, counting down.
GGGGCTGATGAATCTCTTCTTTATCTTAATGGTGGTGATGTTTTCATGGGTGTATATGTATGTCAAAACTCATCAAATTCCATATTTTTAAAATGTGGAGTTGATTGCATGCCAATTATACTTTGTCTTAGTTTCCCAGCTGCTAAGATAGGATATAATGGGTTGGCTTAAATGATGGGAATTAATTGGCTCACAGTTTTGGGGCTGGAAGACCAAAATTGAGGTGTCACCACTGCTGACCATCCTTGGATCCCGGGCTTTTGCATCACATGGCAATGCATGGGGCAGCATCTTCCTTCTCTTCTGGGTTCCCTTGACTTCCAGCTTCTGGCTGCTCCCATGGCTTTTCTCTCTGTTGCCTTCTCTATAAATCCTTCAGTAATAGGATAAAGACCATCCTGGTTCAGCTGGCCTTAACTGAAGCAACCTCATTCAAGGGTCCTATTTACAATGGGTTCAGACCCACAGGGATGGATTAGACTATGAACATGTTTTCTGGGTACATAACTCCAAGCCCCCACACTGGGGTACAGAATCCAATCTACCACATCCCTCAGTAAAGATATTTTTAAAAATGCAAATAGCACCACCCTTCCATTGTGCTGTGATGTCATAACATAAAGATCTACTTGCTTTTTATCTATTTTCTCCAAAGAAATCCACATGTCTAGTCACATTCTCCTAGGACCCCTGGATCTCCTGGTTAGAAAGTGCAAGGTGGTGGCTCTAGGCTCAATCACTCAGGCACCTACTAGCTGTGCATCCTACAGCAAATTACTTAAAACATCCCTTAACTTTTGAAACTTCCTTTCAAAAGCAAGATGAAATCAGGTCATTTTGCAGATTAAATGTGGTGATGGAAAGACACACAGCACAGATCTTGGCACAGAACACATATTTCCTCTTATCAGTATATGAAGTCCTCCAGGGCCCCTGTAAGCTGCCACCCAGGCCCTCCTCTGGCACCCAGGGCATGGGAAGGCTCTCTGTCCACTGTTGATGCATGGTCATTGGGAGTTCTTCCAGATGTTGGGCAAAACTTGCCTTCTGCTTTTAGCCAGGGGTCCTCCATTCAGTCCTGCCCAAATTCCTCCCTCCTTCCTTCATAATCTGCCTCCAAAGGTCTGAAGAGAGCTCTCACTTCCTTACAAAAGATTTCTTTTCCAGGAGAAATCCCTGTGGCTACAGTTGAGGGTCATGAAGCACAGTTCTCTGACACCTCAGCCCCCTGAACCTTCTTTTCTGCTTCTCCTCTGAGGACCTTCTTAAGGAGAGTTGCCAGAACTTTACTCAGTAGCTCTGGAGTCCTTATAGGTGTGTCCACTGATGTTCTATCACTGCCATCTAACAGTGATGATTTATGCCAACTATGTCACTCTGGAGAGTCAAAAAGAATTTAGAAACAGCTGACCTCCCCCTCCCCCACCCAGAAGGTTTCCATTTTCACAGGGAATGTAGCTTAACCAAGAGCCCACATCCTGAATTTGTTTGGGAAACCTGTAGACCCAAGGACTCAATTTAATCATATTAGAGTTCTCTTATAACTCCAGCCTGACAAGTTCTACTGATATTACCAAGCATCTCATAGATTCCCTCAGCTTCTTGTCAACTGCAAATTTTATCAGAATTTTCCAACTCCCCAATAAAAGTTGCCAATTACAGTAGGGCTTGGTGGAATAAATGCTAAAGAACCACTGTTTGAATGGGCATTATGATGGAGAAGGAGCCACAAAACAAGTAATTGGGAAAGAACTGACATAAAAATGTCTGATCTCAGATGTCACAACTGCAATGCACAGACTCTAAGTATGAATCGAGAACAAGAGGTAAACGCCAACACAGAGAAGTTCCCAGCTCTCAATGGAGTTTCTGTTCCAACTGGTTCAGGGTGCAAATGGAAGGTAACATGGTGACGAGTTGCAAGGCAGGTGTGCAAACAGAGCAGGAAACTGAGAAGTATTTAAGTGAAGACCAAGGACCAAGGAGCAATAGGGTGAGCACACGTGGAGGAAATGGACGGAGAGGGAATCCTGACATACGCACAATTAGCAAGAGCCGTCAGCCAGCGAGGGGTCCAGTAATAATCAGGTGGTGACAGCAATCATATCTGTAGGAGTTGGATAATGAGAACTGCTGTCCTAAACCTAATTCTGAACCAAGGCTGAAGCCAAACAAGAAATGACTGGAAAACAAGAAAAGATCAATGGGGTCTAATGCAAGGGTTGGTGGGGTGGGGTGAAGATGGGGCAGAGGGAACAGAGACAGAGGGCGGAGCCAAGTACTGGGAAGTCTTAGTGGTGGAGGCTAAGGAGTTTGGATTCAGGATCCAATGTGATGGGCAAGTGGCCTGCAGAAGTCTGAAGCTCGTAACGAAGACCTGGTGGGAAGGGAAGGAGGCTATTGCAGTGCAGACTCCATCCAGTGGCGTTCAAGGCAAGTCTCTATCACAAAGGCTCTCTCTTGCACTAGTCTTAAATGGACCAGGTAAACCTGGACTAAACACATGCTTTCTTTCCTCAGTGTCCTTTGTTCATTTTTCTTCGTAAAGTGGCAGTGAAACCATTTTGGGGGTTCTCCATTAGCCAGGGCAGCTCAGAAACATCCTGTCCTCTTTAGCACATTGGAGACTGAGAATGGATTTCCAAAGGAAACCATTCTCTGGAAGACCCTGCAGGTGTCGAAAATTGGGTCTTACAGGCAGCTAAAGTTAGGTTTCAGATGAGAGAAGGATTTCCAATGCTGTTCTGATGTTAAACACAAACAGCTCATCTGTAATTGTCCCATTGGCTGTCTGAATGAGTTTTCATCAAGTTCCATGGTTAACTGTTTTTGGAAAATTTCTGGACTATTTTAACTAAAAATTGTGAGGAAAAAATGTAAGTTCTCCCATTTATCTGCTATCCTCAGGCTCTAGATTTTGGGTTTGCTACATCCAAGGAGAAAAGAGGCAGGGGGGCGGGAGGTAACTGGCGCTCTGTTGGGAATGAGCAGAAAGACCCCTGGCTGCAGGGAACTCTATCTACAAGGGCTTTTAATCAAGCCATCCACTTGGTTTCCTGTAAGCTGGAGGGAGAAGGAGAACGACGATTCCTCCACCAACCATAAACTAGCTGAGGCTTCACGGTGTGCGGCGCTTTTCCTCATCAGTTCTGGTTTGGATGAGCGTGACCTGGGAGGTTGTGAAGCTGACGTACTACCCAGGAACCCCAGATCACAACGTCATGGATGGGGATGAAAGAGCAGGTGGAACCGTGGTGGGCTTTGCTCTGCAGCAGTTAGCTTCAGAAAAGGCACACAGTCCCCAGAAGGTAACATCACACTCACCCACCAAGACGCCAGTGGACTTTCCAAAATAAGGGCACAGGGCTTGATCAACCCTGAGGGCATCAGAATGGTAAAATGCTTCCCAAATTCTTCCAACCCATCAGCTCTGTCAAGGAAGAGACAATCAGTTCCTTCCCCAGTAAGAGCCTCTGTTCCCCTGGGTCCACATCCCAGATCTACAGGATACTGGTTAGGGGCATGGGTGGGAATTCTGCCCCTGCCACCTCCATCGGGAGGACTTTGAAAACTGCTTCACTTGGTTGCACTCAGTCTGTTTAATGGGATTAACGACTAAACCTATCGATTAGCATTTGGCATGGGGCAAACACTAATAACTATTAATGTTATTGTTGGAGAAAATATGGCACCCACTGGGACATGGAGACTGAAATAACTATAGATAAAGAAAGATTCATTGAGAAGCTCTCCCAACAGAGGGGGTCTGAAGAGAGACTTCAGCCCACTCCTGGAAGGGGGGACTTGAATTTATACAGAACTTTCCTAGGTGGGGAAAGGATAGTTGGTGGGAGGGGGCTGACGGTCCAAGTGAGGCGCAGGGACCAACAGGAAGCCCCAGAGGTGAAAACTTTCCCTGATGGTGACTAGAACATAGTGGGTTAGAGAGTTATGGTTTCTTGGCATGCTGCAGGAGCAGATGTTTCTTTGATCGGTAGGGATTTTATCTTCCATTTCCCTTTACTACTGTCTTTATGTGGTTTCTTTATTTAACCTGTGGGGAAGTGCAATGTCCTTAGGCACATAGGCTTACGGAAGATGGGGTTAGCCTTTTCCCAATGCGTAAGAGGGGAAACTGAGCTACAGCTTGTTAATTATTGCAAACCTCTAACAGTTATATTCATCAATATTCAAACCTAAGAATTGAAAGAAAAGCTTTTATTGATGGAAGCATATGAACTGGTCCTAAAAATTTATATGTATCGAGAGACAGAGAAAGAGAGATATAAAGAGAGAGAATTGTAGAAGTCCTGGTAGCTAATTCTGGCTCCAGACACAATTTGATTCATTTATAGGAACCTGTTGCCAAGAAACATATGGTTGCCAGAAGCTTATAGGAAAATAAGTAGCTCTGCTTGTAAGCACAGGCTACTGAATAGTCAATTTTTGGATTTTTATTAACACCATTATTAGCATTGTCATTATTACTACAATTTGCCAGGGTCTGTGCTAAGGGGCTACCCCGGTAACCTTATTCTCTTCTCGTCGCCACGAGGCAGGTTCCTCCATGTGCACACACCCAGCAATGCCCAGGGACAAGGATGGACACAACATGTGGTTCCAAACATTCTCAGAAAGTCCACGGTAGAACTGGAATTCAGACTAATTCCCCTGTTTTCCAATCAAGCATCCTTTGACAAAGTCAGACACGTAACGGTGAAATTAAAACAACCAATAAAACTAAATCATATTAATTGGCTATTTAATACTACTTCTGCCATAAAGAAACAAACGGTAAATAAAAATTGAGGGAAACGGACTTTGGCCCAGTGGTTAGGGCGTCCGTCTACCACATGGGAGGTCCGTGGTTCAAGCCCCGGGCCTCCTTGACCTGTGTGGAGCTGGCCCATGCGCAGTGCTGATGCGTGCAAGGAGTGCCGTGCCACACAGTGGTGTGCCCCGCGTAGGGGAGCCCCACGCGCAAGGAGTGCACCCATAAGGAGAGCCGCCCAGCGCGAAGGAGGGAGCAGCCTGCCGAGGAATGGCGCCGCCCACACTTCCCGTGCCGCTGACGACAACAGAAGCAGACAAAAGAAAACAAGACGCAGCAAAAAAGACACAGAAAACAGACAACCGGGGGAGGGGAGGGGAATTAAATAAATAAATAAATAAATCTTAAAAAAAAAAAAATTTTGAAAAATAAGAAAAGCAAAAAAAGTAAAACAGCACACCAAATCCTAGTCTTTCACCCGAAGGCACCTAAATCACATTTCCTTGATTAGCATGATTTTTTTTTTCAGCATAAGCCCCTGTTAGCAGTAACTGATTTGGCAATAGACTCTGGGGCTAATAAGAGCAAATACTCTCGCGACACCACGCTGCATTTTGAGGGGCCCCGGGAATGGGGTCTCAGGCCAGCCTCCCAGTGTCTTGGGGGTAGGGGCATTTTATGAGCCTCTCCTCCCTGTGCTGGGGCAGCTGCCAGGTGGCCAGGGTGTGGGGGAGCCCTGAGGAAATGAGGGCTTCCTCAGAGCCCCCAGTGGGCAGAGAAGGGGAGGGAAAGCCAGGTGGCTCCCCACACTGCCTTGTTCCTGGTGGCCCACTATGTCCATCCAAAACAGTCTTCCTCTGTCACCCATCTTATTACTAACACGACGAATACAGCTGCTTATTATAAACCAGCTCTAGAAGACGAGCAGCATGGAATACAAGAAACCAAGGAACGAACTCCTAGAAATAAGCACTCTGTGGACACAGTGGGTCTATTTTCCCCCCAGAAATGTATTTGATATCAGGGAAAGGCTACAATGCATGCCATAGAGCAGGCTCCATCAGAGAAGAGCGGGAAGGCAGAGAAGTGGGGACAGGAGGTGACGGCCAGCCAGAGGAAGGAGAGTCAGCACAGCAAAGGCAGGTGAGCGGCGGGGCTCAGGTGTGCGCAGGTTACATCCCGGCGCAGGCGAGAGGTGTCAGGACGTGCTTTCAGCCTTGTCAGAACTGTTCTCCATGGGTCCGCTTGGGAGTATCTTTCTGTGCGAGAACACGTCTGCAAGACAAGAGAGGAAAAAACCACCATGCTGGATTTGTTTTTCACTGCTAATAAATATGAATCATATTCAAGCCTTTGTGTGGGAGGAACGCTTTCTCATAGTATTCATTTAGACAATAATACAAATTAAGTGAAAATTAAGTGACCCTGTTCTCCAGCAAAATCTGCCTCCAAAGTCTATTTCCCTTCTCTGTTTGTGGGTCACACTCTGCTCCTTGCAGGAAAGCTCCACCTAGAGAGAGAGCTGCAAACGCTGCCTGTACCTTTCTTAGTCCTTAACTTTGGCTTCTTTCTGTTTATACTTATATTTTTCCACATAGAGTGAAAAGAAATGCCCACGGGCTCATTGGAGAAGAGAAGATACTAAATAGAATTTCAAAGGAAAACAGCAGCGAGGCGACAGGGCACAAGAGGGGCTGGGAGGACGGTTTTGGGGCTTCCCAAGAGAAAACCTCCCTAAACCTACAAGGGCAGACACGCACCGCGTGCGACAAGGCTGAAGGGATGACTGCATGGTCCTCTCGGAGATGCCACACAATGCTCACACAACTGGACAACCACTCCGAAGAAGTGGGAGGGAAGTTCCCATTTGGGCGAGGAAATTAAATAAACAGAATTCAACTCAGGAATTCAACTCCGATTCCCAGAAACACACATCATCAGTGGCTTCAAAATTGGAATGAAAGTATTTCAGACTACAAAGTGCAGGCTTTCCCAGCACCTAGAGTCTTTCCAAAGGCTGTGTATTAGTCAGCCAAAGGGATGCTGAGGCAAAATACCAGAAATGGGTTGGTTTTTATAAAGGGTATTTATTTGGGGTAGGAGCTTACCGATACCAGGCCATAAAGCATAAGTTCCTTCCCTCACCAAAGTTTATTTGGAGCAAGATGGCTGCCAACATCTGCAAGGGTCCAGGCTTCCTGGGTTCCTCTGGGCTCAGCTCCTCTGTTTTCTCCACAAGGTCAGCTGTAGACTATGAGGTTCTCTAGGCTTTGCCTCTCTCCACAAGGTCAGCTGGAGACTATCAGGTAAAGGGCTGTGTCTCTCCCTGGGGTTTCTGCCGTGTCTAAGGAGTGGTCTGTATTCCTCTGTGTTCTTCTCCTGGCTCAGGTCCTCTCTTCCTGGGGCTGGCTTCTTTTTTCTCTGTGTGCTGACTTCCTGAGGCTCCAGCTTGAGACTTCAGCATCAAACTCCAACATCAGAAACCCCCAACTCTGTCCTTTGCCCTGCCTTTTATCTGTGAGTCCCCACCCGCCAAGGGCCGGGGGTTCAATGCCCTAATGACATGGCTCAATCAAAGTCCTAATCATAACTTAATCACACCGAGGTACAGACCAGATCACAAACATTATCCAATAGCTATTTTTGGAATTCATAACCATTTCAAACTGCTACAGGCTGTGACTTTACACACATGAGTTCATTCAGTCCACACCGTAACCCCAGCTGATAAGCCCTGTATCCACCACCCAGAGAGGCACGGATGTGAACGACTTCTCCAAGGTCACCCGGCTCCTAAAAGGCAGAGCCTGCTCCCAGGCTCCAGGCTGAGCACTGTTCTGTGAGTCAAGGGCCTGGCTCAGTTAAGGAATGTGGGGCAGGAGCCCCCACACTCCCTCTAGCCCCAAGCTCTGTACCCTCACTTCCTCTTGTGAAAATGCTACACAGAGCTGCCCATCTAAAGGAAATGATCCCGGCCCATGCGCAGGAACGGTCAGCAGACAGGACTCGTGGTGCCCGGCTGGCCCACGTCACACAAGGCACGTCATCTGATCTCTCCGGCGAGGCAGATGCGGACAGGAGCCCCGTCTGTAGACGCGAGAGGCCGAGGAGGGCGCAGGCTGCCAAGGACCACCAAGCTGGCCTTCGAGCCAAGTCCCGCCCCTGTCGCATGCGGTGCCGCCTCCGGGTTCTGCGGCTTCGGCTCTGGGGGCTCTGGGAACAGGGGGTCACACGAAGAGAAAAGCCAGCCCCTGCGCTCAGAGGGCTCAGAGGAGGTGTGAGAAAACAGGCCTAAGTACATGGAGGGATGAGAAGCCCTGAACGACGATATCCACCCAAAGAGCAGCCACGCGGCAAAGCGTTCCGAGGCAGGTCCCACGAGGCTCCCAGCGCCAAGTCGAGCTGGGGAATCAGTTTCTGTCCGAGCGCGAGCAGATCCCCGGGCGGGTTTCTGGCTGGGCATTTAGGTAAGGAGGAGCGTCCCCCAGGCTGCTTCACCACCCCTGGGGGAGCAGAAGGCTTCTCAGAGCGGGAAAGGCTTGGATGGGACCAAGGAGACTGAGGAGGGGTGGAGAAGGGGAGCGCCAGCGAAGCACCCAGCAATAGTGGGGAGAGGGCTGGGTCCCCGCGGACTGGGAGGCACCTGCGGGTGCAGCTCCTGGGGCCTGAGCGTGGGCTCCCTGTAGCTGAACCCAAAATGGAGAACCCAAGAAAGCAGGCCAAAACCCCACATGGGTGTGCCACAAACACAGGAAGGGGCTATCTTCTTAAAGACTTGCAGGGAAGCAATGACTGAGACCCGACAGGCGGATCTGGCAATGTAGACAGAACAAGAAAGACCCTTTCCCCTCTAACAGCAATAAGCAAATGGAATGGGGGGAAGAGAATAAAGGGGGATGGAGAGAAGCCCCTGCCACACCAAAGACAACACAATACGATACACAGGTCTGCACACAAGGAGTTCATGAAAAAAAGCATAAATGGAAAATCAGAATAAAGGGAAACCCATGTGATGTCCTCAGATATAAAGGTTTAGTATTTCTGAAATACAAATTCTCCCCACATTAATAAATTCAACCATTTTAATTACAACCCTAATGAGATCTTTTTGAACTGAGCACAGGCTCTGATTGGGCCACATCAGTAGGGTGTTGAGTTTGCACACACCCCCAGGGGGTGGAGACTCACGGAGAAACCACACCGCAGAGAAGGGAGGTTGGGGTTTTGAGCTGGAGCCTGGGAAGTAAGCACACAGAGGAGCAGCTGTGTGAAGAAGGAGAGAAACTCCACTAGAGGCAGAGGTCCCAGGAAGAGAGACAAGCTGTTTGCCTGAAAGTATACAGCTGGCCTTGTGGAGAGAGCAGAGGTGCTGAGTCCAGAGAGAAACAGCCCTGGAAGGAGAGGAACCCAGGAAGCCTGAACCCTCCCAGATGTCGGCAGCCATCTTGCTCCAACATGCGGAAGTAGACTTTGGTGAGGGAAGTAACTTCTGCTTTATGATCTGGTAACTGTAAGCTTCTACCCCAAATAAATACTCTTTATAAAAGCCAAACAGATTTCTGGTATTTTGCATCAGCACCCCTCTTGGCTGACTAATACAGAGGTGAATTAAAAATCCATTGTAAAAAGCAAAGTAAATAAAAATATTAGAAGATTATTAGTATAATCCTATGGTGAGGGAAAACTACAAGCCAGAAAGGAACAATTGACAGATACACCCTAGTAAAAAAATTTTTTTAATTGTATGGCAAAATATTTCCAGCACATCTAAATAAGCAAAAAGCTCCCACTAATTGATAAGAAAATTAAGAACCTAATAGAAAAATGGACAAGTGATATCAACAGGCAATTCATGAAAGAGGAAATGAAATCAGCTAATAAATACAGGTTCACCTTTCTGGTGCACACACCATACAACTGAAACAAAAACATTAACTATTGTGTTGATCACAAAACTGGCAAATAAGAACAACATTAATAGCATCCGGTGTTCACCTGCCAACGTGGCTGAGAAGTCCAGTGGTTTGGTCACGTGAGCACTGGCCTGATGGTGACTGAGAGGTGCTTTGTAGAGGGATTTACATCATTGGTCAGTAGATTGCATCAGCTTCAGCACTTAAGGGTAGAGGCCCTTTATAGTCAGCACAACATCATTTTCCCAGGAAAACTAAGCAAAAATGGCAACCGTTGACTAAATTACCGTATAGCCATAACAATTTGCAGATATTAAAAGTAAAGATTTAGATACCAATCTCCTATTTGTATGTGAAGAAAGCAAGTTGTGGAGTAATGATCTGGTAGATTCCCACTTTTACCAAAAAAGAGGTGAGGCTGCTGTGTGTGTGTGTACGTGTGTGCATGCAAATACAAAACAATGTAGAAATTAACGCTGATCACCTCACCTCTTCTAAGTGTGAGGGGAATGGAGAGACTCTTTCGTCATCTTTTTTTTCTCTCCCACTCTACTGTTCAACCCATTACAATATTCATCTATTCTGTTTTAATTAAAAAAGAGAAAAGAAAAAAACTTTTTTAAAAATAAAACAAGAAATTGTCCTTATTATTGCCTGCATCAGTAGTTCGTTCCGCATTGTGGCTGCACAGTATTTACAGCGTGTATATACCAATATTTGTAAGGAAAATCCATGGACAATTGTGCAGCCTGTAGTTTGGGTCTAATTATGAATAATTCTGTGACGAACATTTACACACTGTGTATGGACATATGTTTTTATTGTGAAGCCATATGGTACACTTAGGTTTAACTTTATGATAAACAGTCCAACTGTTTTTCCAAAGTGCCCGAACCATTTTACTTTCCAACTGAAATGACGCACAACATTACGATGAGTGAAAGAAGTTGCAAAAGACCTCACACTGTATGATTCCATTTACAGGAAACTCTAGAAAAGGCAAAATTATAGTGATGGAAAGTACTGTGGAGAGGGAGTGATAGAAAAGTTTTATATCTTGATTGTGGTGGTAATCAAATGACTATGTAGAAGTACCAACACTCATCAAACTGTCCACTTAAAATTGGCTTACTTTATTACATGGGAACCAGACCTCAGTGAAGCTAGAGAAAATTTATAGCCTTAACTTTTTAATGAAACAGGAAACATAGCCTACCTATGGCCCACCAATTCTACACCTAAGTATATATCCGAAAGAAATTACTGCATATGTTCACCAAAAGACAGGCACAGAAACGTTCCTAGCTGCTTCATGGTATTTTCACTCACTGGAACACTATTCAACAATAAAACTACTGAGACAAATAACAGTATGAATGAAGTTGGGACAAAATGATGATGAAAAAAAAAGCCAGACACAAGAAAACATTGTATCCCCCTAGTCAGGAGAAGTTCAAGAACAAGCAAACTGGTGGATCACCATCATCAGGGAAGAGATCAGGTGGGGGCTGAGGGTGGGTAGTGACTGGGAAGGGGCACAGGGCGCTCTATGGGGGCTGGTGCAATGTCTTGATCAGTGTGATGGCTAAGTTCATGTGTCCACTTAGCTAAATTATGGTGGCCAGTTGCTTGGTCAGGTCAAGCAAGCACTGGTCTGATTGTTATTATGAGGTTATTTCATAGATGAATTTAAATCATTAGTCAGTTGATTTGCATCTACAGCTGATTGCATCTACAACCAACAAAGGAGACTGCCTTTAGCAAGGAGGGTTCTCTCCTGATCAAATCAATCGGAGACCTTAAGGCAAGAACTGAAGATTTCAGCAATCACAGAGGATTTTCTGCCTCCTTCAGCCAGTCAGCTTCTCTCGGGGAATTCAACTTCACTTTCACCGGAGTTTTCAACTTGTAGTTTCTTTCAGGAAATTCAGGGTCACCCTTATCCAGTTTCCAACTTGTGGCCTGCCCTACGGAATGCAGACTTGTCAAACTCCATGGTTGCATGAGCCAATTCCTACAGTAAATCTCTGAATACTCACCTATCTCGTTGGTTCTGTTTCTCTGGAAAAACCTTCACGAATATACGAATAAGAGTTACTCTAGTGTATGCATACAGAAAATTCCAATGAACCAGACACTTAAGATTTGTGCACTATACAAGAGGCATTTTTATACCACAAGGCATTATTTTTTTAATTCAAAGACAAAAATAAAACTAAAGCCAAGAAAACCAGGTAGCAGGATGGAGATGTAAGTTACTGTATAAGTAGGAGCTATTGCAGCTTTTGAAGCTGAAGAAAAATACGATGGAAGTGATTTCAGGAAAGGAATACGGCAATTTTTAGGAGCAACTGGAGAAATGGGCTGAACAAATTCTTTTTTTTAGATCAGTGGGAAATAATTTGAATCAAACAATAGTACATTTCCTTTCCACAAATCCTGCTTTGTATTAGGATATGACATAATGATCCATTGCACTGCCGGGAACATATCACAAAATATTTACAATAAAGCATTCAAAATAACACAAACACAAAAGTCAACAAGGGGTGAAATAAACCATTTCTTCCGAAATCTCGACTCCGATGCCCACAGCACAAGGAGAGGAGAGAGAAAACAAATAGGTCCCTAAGATTCCCTGGTCACATGTTTCAAAAGAACTGGAGATGGAGAAGAAATGAAAGGGAATGGATGTTAGCATGCCTTCAATAATCTATCTATTCGGAATGAAATGCCCTCTTGTATGCAGGGACTTCTGACCAAGGCTAAAGTCGAGCTGAGTCTCTGCACGGAAATTAGAAAACACCCTGACTGTGGAAGTCGCTCTTTCGCCTCTCCTGAACAAGAGCCTCTTTTTCCGTGAGCCAGCGACGGGAACAGAAGCCTGCGATGGCATCGGGAGTGGCCACAGAAGCCCTTTCATGCCTTTCATGAAAGCTCCACACGTGTGGCCCTGAGTCTGCACTGAGCCAGGGGCAGCAGCGCCAGCCCCGGGGCTGCAGGAGGCGCAGCAGGAGCTGCCTCTGCCTTCCTCTGGGGGCGGCAGCGCTTCGGTTCTCCCGACGGGCCCCCGGGGCTGTGAGCACGCAGGGAGCCACGTCCGTCCCCCTGGGGCCGGTGACCTGGGCGTGGCCCTGACTGCTGCCGTGGCTTTCGCCTCCGTGGCCGCTGCCCTGGCATTGCCCGCCTCAGGTGGCCGAGTCGAGCTGGGTGGGACGCTTAAGACCCCCGGGTTTGGCAAGGGAGCCGGTGGGAAAAGCCCGGATGGGGCAGGTCCGAGTGGGGGCAAGAAGGGGGGGCACAGCATGCCAGGACGAGGCGGAGGGCTAATGGGAGGCTGGCCCTGGTGGAGATCCCCCAGGAGGAGGGCCGGGAGTGGGGCCTGGGGCAGGGTCAGCAGCTCTGCCCGGTGGTGGTCCTGGAAGTAAGTCAGGGTGAAGGTCCAATGCGCAGCTCTCCAGGTGGTCTCAGGGATGGAAGAGCTCCTGGAGGTGGTCCCAGTGGTCCTGGCATGGGGGGTCCGCCTGCGGGGGAGCCTGCTGCTGTGACGAAGCTGGAGATGTGCCACCAGGCACGGTCTCCTCTACGCCACGCACAGGATTGCTCTCCTGCCTCGGAATCGTCAGCATCAACTGCACCATCAGCCTCTGAGAACTCCTCTCCTTCTCGTCCCTCCCTGGGATTTCCTGTCCCACCAATCAAAGCACCGTGGCCTGAAGAGTCGGCTCCCTCGCGTCTATTTTTTCCCCCTTGGTTGTCCAGCACAGCTGCAGATCGTACACTCAGGCCTGTTTTTCTTCATCGTTGTCTCTGTCCCGGTCATCGGGCTGCACGAGCGCATCCCCCTGACCGGCCGGAGTCGCCGTCGTCGGTGGTCACCAGTCTCCTCCGGATCCACGCCCAGGGGCCGGCTGCCCTCCTCGCTGGTGCTGGAGCACAGTCGGGGCTGCATGTCACCTACGAGGACAAAGAGCCGGGACAGAGCCGCACGTCTGCGAGCCGGGAGGAGGCGGCGGCCCTGGGCGGACCGGGAGGTTTCCCGCCGGGGCACACGCGGCGCCCCGTGTCCAAGAGGAGGACACGGAGGGGCTGCCCCAGCTGGGGGCCCGTGGGCTGGGCACTGAGGCGGCGTGGCTGGGTGGAGATGCCGAAGGAGCACGAGGCTTAGGGCAGAGGAGCGCTCACTTCCACGCTGAGCTTTCCCAGCAGGTATTGTCAGGAGACTGGCTGGGTCGAGCCCTCTTCTGTTCATATTCTCCTGCCAGCTTTCTGGATTCTTTGTAACTACCTGGATTCCCCTTTCCGTAGAGTAGAAGACGCTCAAGGGTTTCACGCAGTGCTCGACGTTTGTCTTTCCGCGCCCTCCCGTTTAACTGTGGCTTTTGCACAAGGTTACCTCATTTCACCCAGTTTCTCCATGTCATAGATAATCTGCGTGGGAGCCTCCCTTTTCAGAACTGCAGCTCGTGCTGCCACGCGCTGTGTATGCTCCTCTTTAATTCTCTCTTCCAGCTTCCTTTCCAGCCTGGTCTGTGGGGTTCCTGAGTTTTCACTTCTTCGTGGATGATGCATCTCTCCGTCCCACGTTTAAAATCGTGTTTAAAAACAACACGTCTGCTGAGGCTCCGGGGCTGCCGGCAGTGGGGTAGGGCGACTCCTGCTCCCTTTCACCTGGCGGGCGTCTTCCCCGCGGCCCCCCGCTCAGCCACTGCTCTCCTGAAAGCTCACGGCCCTCCCTGAACAGATTCTTAGAGGACGAAGGTAGACTCCATCCTTGAGGGGGGTGAGCCCAGGCCGAGGAAGGCCCAGGAGGAATAGGGAAGTGTGACCCCAAGAGGCACGTCAAGGGAAAAGCCACAGAGGTGGAAGACGGTGACTCTAATCCCCGTGTCCGGGAGAAGTCGTTGCCCAAAGCAGGAAGATCTTAAAAGTAATAATAATAACCACAGTGAATATTCCTGGTGTTTACTAAGTGCCTGGCCCTGTTCTATTACCTTTGACAGTATTAATTTTCTAACAGGGTAGGGAACATCATGATCCGCACTCTACTGATGAGAACATGAAGACAGAGAGGTTAGGTAAGCTGTCTGAGGTCACACAGCAGCGAGGTGGGGTTGCGCACCTGGGAGGTGGATCCCGGGCAGGCTGGCTGCAGGGCGCGGCGGCGCTGGGAGGAAGAAGCAGTTTGGCACATGGTGCTTTTGAATCATGACCACTCACAAGAGATCAAATGGGAACTCCCATGTCAAGGGACTTTGGGATCATAAAACAAAGCACCGCACAAGTGCAAAAGGCCTTCACTGTTAGGCCAGGCACCGAGGGATGCGTGCCCAGTCACGGGGCATTTGTGGCCGCCTGATGTAAAACTCCAGCACATCTCCCTCCTCCTGGGCCCAGCCCATCAGGGCACGGACGGGCCGCCGGGGATTCAGAGCACGTCTAATCTCCCCCTTCAGTTTGGGCACCATTAAACGTCCAGCACTTCCCATCAATGCATCAGCATTTTGCGACGCATTTCTGTGCCTATAGCGACAGGACTTGTGCCTGAAGCTGTAAATAATGGAGCCGAGCGGCTTTCAAACCTCGGTGATAATACGCTTCTCCTGGGCAACCTGCGCAGATTCTTCGGCCCATCCTGTTCTCTGCAGCTATCCAAAGGCTCTGTGGGCCTCTGGCCACAGGAAAGAGAGCGCCAGCTCAGATGTAAGCAACACAGCGAGGAAACAATCTAAAGGGCACATATTTAGGCACATACACTTCAGAGCCTCCAGCTCCCCGTTCTAATCGACGACAGGCGCAAATGTGCTACATGGATGCAATAGATTCAGATGAAAGCAGTTCCTTCACCAAACAGCCAAAAATGCTACCCACTCCTAAGAAGCCAAGAGATGATTCACAATTCCCAGAAAACTGGAAAATCCTAATTTGCTTGTGCCTTGGGGGGCTCAAGAGGCCCAAGAAGGTAAGGCAGGCCCCACCCAATGCACACCCACCTCCGACGCCCACCCCACAAGGTCTATACTTTGGCTTGGCTCCCGCCAGATGTGAAAGGCTCAGAAGTTGATTTTCATTAAGACTAGGTGAATGAAATAGGGGAAGGGGAGTGACAGAGTAGTAATATATGCATACATCAAATTAAATGACTATATTACCGCAATTACTTAATAGTACACTTAAGAGGAAAATGCAGGGCACAAATTTTATATAAAGTATGACGGCAAATATGTGAAATCTAAGGGGAAATTTTTCTCCACTTTTTTACACTTAGATTTCTCTAGTGAATATGTTTTTAGGACGTCCACAATGAGATAAAATTTACTTTCAAGGTGTGAAGGTTAGCGTAGAGTAGCGGTTTTAAAAACCGGGCAATAGTCGGCGAAGTCTGAAGGCAAGTTTGGTTGGCGTGGTGGGGGCAGGTAGAGGCCAGGGGTGACAGAGAATTACCAGCCTCTACTGTCAGTATTCCGAGGGGGAGAAACCCTGGTGTAAATTCTATATTTTCTCTCCTAAGGAACGGCAGTCCCCGGAGCCTGGCTTCCACCCCAGGGGCAAACACTAGTGACATTCCTGGTGTTTCCTCCCAGGAGTAACCTGTAAATAAGCAATGGGAAGCTGAGCTGTTTAAATGAAGAGAAAGGTGTGTCAGGAAGATGTAAAGCTCTGTTTCTAAAATCTGCTGAGGTGCATGTTTCCATCCTCAGCAAATACACACAGGATTGCCCGAGGGGCAGGCTGAGCCAGGGCCAGGGCCAACCCCTCCCTGCCACCCCCCACCTCCCGCCTCCCCCCACCTCCTGCCCCAGTGGACTGTTCTGCAGGTCCCAAGGTGGGAGGGACAAGAAAGAATGCCAGGGAGAACAGTCTGAGCCTCTGACCATACCCAACGATGAACGTTTTTTAAAAGTGTAATTCCCATTTTTAAAAAAAGATTTATTTTATTTATTTCTCCCCACTCCCTCATTGATTGCCCTTGTTGTGTCTGTTTGTCTTCCTTGTTTCTTTAGGAGGCACCAGGAACTGAACCTAGGGCTCCTATGTGGAAGGGGGGTGCTTAATTGCTTGAGCCACCTCTGCTCCCTGCTTTATTGTGTCTCTTATGTTTTTCTTCTTGTGTCTCTTGTTGCATCACCTTGTTGCATCAGCTCGCTGTGCATGCCAGTTGCACCAGCTTGCTGTCTTCTTTAGGAGGCACTGGGAACTGAACCACGGACCTCCCAGGTGGTAGGCAGGAGCCCAAATGCCTGAGCCATAGCCACTTCCCAATTCCTTCTTTTTTTAAAAAGATTTATTTATTTCCCCTCCCCCTTCCTCCACCCCAGTTGTCTGCTCTGCATCTATTTGCTGCGTGCTTTTCTTTGTCCACTTCTGTTGTTGTCAGCAGCATGGGAATCTGTGTGTCTTTTTGTTGAGTCATCTTGTTGTGTCAGCTCTCTGTGTGTGTGGTGCCATTCCTGGGCAGGCTGCACTTTCTTTAGCGCTGGGCGGCTCTCCTTACGGGGTGTATTCCTTGCGCGTGGGGCTCCCCCACACGGGGACATCCCTGTGTGGCACGACACTCCTTGCACACATCAACACTGCACATGGGTCAGCTCCACACGGGTCAAGGAGGCCCGGGGTTTGAACTGTGGACCTCCCATGTGGTAGACGGACACCCTAACCACTGGGCCAAATCTGCTTCCCCCCAATTCCTTCTTACAATGTGGAATTATTTTCCTTCACTCACTTCTTTTCTCCCCCATCTCCCTGGAAGGGCAGGTTGTTAAGAAAATAGCTCCTTCAAGTTAGGACAGGAGCAGTCAGAGGCAGCAAGGAAGGGCTTGCTGCTACAGCCATGCCTCAATGGCAGGGTCCGAAAACCCCAGGCCCAATGGCGAGGAGCCAGCAGGGGTCTTGGAGGAGGACAGAGGTGGGAGAAGGGGGTCCTGCCAGACTAGAAGACACCCTGAATGCGTTCGGAGGAAGATCGCTTTGCTTGGAAAAGACGCAAACAAGAAAGGAATGCCCCGAGCCTCATAAAAATGCCATGGAGACGATGATGGTGATGGGAAGTGAGTGGCCCCAAGTGCCTGCAAGGGAAGCCCCATCAGGGCAGGTGCCGGGAGCTAGGGGCATAGGCGGGCATTGGGAGCTCCTCCAGGCGGGGGCGCTGCAGCGAGCACTGGGCCCTGATGGCTGCTGTTCCAGGCAGGGGAAGGAGGGTCCAGGCAGAGGGCTGGGCACATTCGCTTAAAAAGTGACCCGTCGCAAGCTAGCTCCACGGAGGGGGAAGCACCAGCAAACTTATCAGTCAATAACAATCTCTCTCTTCTTTGATCTTTTTCGGTATTAAAATACATTTAACTAAATTACAGGAAATTGAAGCTTGGCTAATTGAATTTACTTTTGAGTGTTTAAAGACGTGACTTCAAAAGGAGTTATGAGATGCGGATCTTTGAATAAGCTAACAAATCTTCATTTTTTAATGTTATAACCTGAAGAGAAAGGACATTATACCAAACATTATTCTCAAGCAAACGAAGTTGAGTTTTCTGAAATAAGTGGCTTCCATACTGTTAAGCAGTTACAGATGTGCTAATTTTCATTTGAAAAAAAAAACCCTGGAGGCAGAAAGAAAGGAAAAATGATAGAACGTAACTTTTCCACATGGAGTTTGTCTAATTAACCACATCTTCTGAGCTGGCATTATGAGCAGCTTGCTTTTTCTGCTGCTTCAGTTTTAGTTATTTCTTTCAACTCCTGAAAATTTTAAGATTTCCACAAACACTGAGCACCTACTATGTGCTAGGCCATGAGTCCCTACTAGTCCTTGCCAGGCACTGCTGTCCTTGTGGGCCCCTGGGGAGCTCCTTAACCTGAGCTTCTCAAGGAAAGGCAAAGCTCAGCTTTGTAGGATAACTTGGCTCAACCCTCAGCATTTGGAGACACTTTAGGTTCTGTTACTTTTCAATAATAAACAATAAATACGAAGAGCTTATAATGACAAGAAAATGCTTGTGATAAAAGGAATGAAAGGTGAAAACAGCCATTCATATACAGTCTGAGCATTATTGTTTCAAAAATGCACATGAATGAAACAATTATGAAAGATATAACATTATGTGTAATGGGAATACCAGAAGGAGAAGAAAGAGAGAAAGAACAGAAGGAATATTTGAAGTAATAATGACTCAGAATTTTCCAAAACAAATGACTCAGAAGCCCAGAGAACACGAAACAGGATAAATACCAAAAAAATCTACACATAAGCATATTATATTCAAACTGCAGAAAATTGAGGACAGAGAGAAAATCTTGAAAGGAGGAAGAGAAAAAAGTACCTTTCTAATAAATGAGCAAGGATATGAATTATATTGGACTTCTCTTCACAAACCATGAAAGCAGGAATAGAAGAGAGTGAATTATTTAGTGTTGAAATTCACCAATCTATAATTCTGTATCCAGTGAAATTATTCTTCAAAAGTGAAGGAGAAATGAAGGCTTTCTCAAATAAATAAAAATCGAGTAATTTGCCAGCAGATCTGCCTTACAAGAACTTTTAAAAGAAGTTATTCAGAGAGAAGTGAAATGATATAGGTCAGAAATTTGTTTCTACATAAAGAAAGGAAGAACATTCAAGAAGGGATAAATGAAGTTAAAATATTTTATTTTTCTTATTCTTAATTGATCTAATTGACAATAATTTGTTCAAAATAATAACAGTAATGTATTGAGTGATTATAGCTTATGGATAAGTGAAGCAATGTAATGAGGGATGGGAGGCAGAAATTGGAAATATTCTGTTATAAGATACCTACATTATGCAGGTAATACCAGAAAAAGAAAGAGAGAAAGAACAGAAATGGTATAGTGCTATTTGAAAGTGGACTTAGTTTAGCTGGAAATGCATATTGCAAACTCCAGAGCAGCCACTGAAAAAATGTTAAATGAAATAAAACCGGTATATAAGAGAGGAGAGAAAATGAAGTCATAAATCATAGAAGGCAGAGAAAAAGTGGAAGACCAAAAAAAAAAAAAAAAGAAATGAACAAGGGCAACAGTTGAAAATAGTTACAAATATGGTAGCTATTAATCCAATTATATCAATAATCTCTTTAAATGCGAATGATCTAAATACACCAATTAAAAGACAGAGATTATTGAGTGGATGAAAAAAGGAAAACCAATTCTATGTTGTCTGCAAGAAACCCATTTTAAATTAAAGACACAGATTAAAAGGAAAGGGATGGAGAAAGACATACCATTCTAACACTAATCAAAAGAAAGATGGAGCACCTGTATTAACTTCAGACAAAGAAGACTTCAAACTAAGGAAAGTTATCAGGGCTAAAGAAGGGTGTTACATAATGATAAAAGGGTCCTCCATTCTCCAAGAAGACATAAAAATGCTTAAAGTGTATGTGCCTAACAATGCAGCATCAAATTGTGTGAGGCAAAAACTGATACAACTGCAAAGGGAAATAAATGAACCCACTATTGTAACTGGAGATGTTGACATCACTCTACCAGTAATTGACAGATCCAGCAGTCAAGGGCTCAGTTGAACTCAAAAGAGCCATCAATCAAATGGATCTAATTGATACTATTTTTTTAGTTTTAAATTTCACTTTACTTATTTATTTCCCCCCTCCCCTGTTGTTTGCACTCACTGCTCTCAGCTCTCCACGGTGGTGCCAGCCAGCTCGCCTTCACCAGGAGGCCCTGGGAATCTAACCCAGGGCCTCCCATATGGTAGACAGGAGCCCAATTGCTTGTGCCACATCCACTTCCCTAATTGACATTTATGTAACACTTCATCCAACAACAGAATAGGCATTCTTCTCAAGCTCACATGGGACATTCACAAAGATATACCACCTTCTGAGCCTTAAAACACATCTTAACAAATTGAAAAGAGAAACCATATGAAGTTTGCCCTCTGACCACAATGGAATTAAACTAGAAACTGATAATAGAAAGATAGCTGGAAAATCCCAAAATATTTAGAGATTAAACTGCACACTTCTAAATAACATATTGGTCAAAAAAGAATAAGCATGGGAAACAAATAGGTTAACATATCCCTCAAATTCCCTCACATTCTGAGTCCAACGTTCTGAATCATTTTTGATTCAGAATTGTGCATGTCTGTATTTTCCTACACAATTCATCCTCTGAGTCATCTAGAGTGTAGATGATATAGCACGTTCTCACAAAAATGTTCCATGATTATTTCCAGTAAGTTTATCCAAGCTACTGGTGCCCATTCTGCAAGCTTTAATGCTTGTCCTTTCCAGAAAGGATCAATGGAGTGACTTTAGCCAATGACAAGATTCTTTCAATGCTTGGTGGAGTCTAAGTTGTCTAACTGTGCTAACAAGAGTAACCACACAAACTGCCACTGACCTGTCAGAAAAAGATGTTAAGACACCATTGATTATAAGATGCCTCCATATTTCACAGACATTAAAATGTGAAAAGGGTACATCTTGGAATGAAAATATGGTATTTTAAAATATTAACATTGCTGAGATGTGGGTGGGAGTTTATACTGCTTCTGGATAGACTCCAATTTTGTACCAATAAGCACATGCTAATTTTTTGGTGTTATTGTGTTATTTTTATCATCAGAAAAATCTCGATCTGCAAATTACAGTCATTTCATCTAAATTTCATGCTTAATTTTTATCTTGACACACCCTATGCTTACTAAGGTACAAAATTTCCCACTCATTAGTTCAGGTCTAAGGCACTCCTTTACTATCAAATAAATTAATTGACCCAATAAATAGTAAACAAAAGACTGTGAGGGGTTAGGATAAGCCAGGCTCAAATGAGACCATCAGGGGTCTTAGATCTGGTAAAGTGAGGGTACCACGTTGATACATTTGATCTAAGACGTACATGTTTTCACATTTTAACATTTCTGAAATCTCTGTGGGCCAGGCAGTAGTCATGATTGCAGTTATTTCCTACATATGGGCATCAAAACTTGCAGAATAAATATTATTTGTTGGAAAGAAAATTCCAGAGACAATAGTGGAGCACCTTCATTAGAGGTCAGGGTTATTGATGTATAATTTATAATAAAAACCCCGTTTAGATGTTTAGTTCCAAGAATTTTGGAAATCACATGTAGTCATGTAACCAGGACCAAATCAAGATGTAAATTATCTCCATTACCCCAAAAGTTTCCCCATGCCACTTTGTGGTCAGCTGCCTTCCCTTACCACGAGACCCTGGCAACCAGTGATCTGGTTTCTGTCTTGATAGTTTTGACCTTTTCTAAAATGTCACATAAATGGAACCATATAGCATGTAGACTTTCGTGGCTGGCTTCTTTCATTTATAACAATACTTTTGAGATTCGTCCAGCTTGCTGCATGTATCAGGAATTTTTTCATTAAATTTACAACTGTTTATTAGCAAGACAGTCCCCAAATGGTCATGCCACCTGTTATAGAATTTTGGGACAATCCAATCTCTGCCTAGACACATTGATTAATACCTTGTATAAGAGACTCTTGTCAGGGTGAATGCAGTGATGTTCTGTGTATCAGGATTTTGTTCTTCTTCGTTGCTGAATAGTATCTCACTGTTTTGAGCTACAGCCATTGGCTTGTCTGTTCATCAGTAGATGGATATTTACATTACTTCCAGGTTGAGGCAATTATGTATAAAGCTGCTATAAACATTCATATACACGATTTTATGTGTATGCACATAATGTTTTCATTTCTCTTGGAAAAATATCTAGATATGGGATTGCTTGATCATAAGGTAAGTGACTATTTATAAGAAATTGCTAAACTGTTTTCCAATATGACTGTACTCCAAGAAGCAATGTCTGAAACTTACAGCTGCTCCATGTCATTGCCAGCCCTCAGTATTCTTAAGATATTTTGTTCGGTTTGCCATTTCCAGGTAAGTGTGAAGTGACATCTCTATATGGTTTTAATTTGCATTTCCCTAATGACTAATAATGTTGAGCATCTTTTCATGTGCTTATTTGTCATCCATATCCATTCTTTAATAGAGCACCATTCAAATCATTTTCCTATATAAAAGAGCTTTTGTTTCTCTTTTTATTATTGAACTGTAAGACTTCTTTCCACATTCTGGATACAAGTGTTTTATCAGATATTTTCACCCAAGGAATGGTTTGTCTTTTCATTCTTTTAACGGTGACTTTCAAGGAGAAAATTTTTAATTTTATGAAGGCAATTTGTCAACTTTTTCTTTTATGGTTTGCCTAACCCAAGGTCAAAAAGACTTTCTCCTGTATTTTATACTAGAGGTTTTAGAGTTTTAAGATTTACATTTAGGTCTATGACATATTTCAAGTTAATTTTTGTGCACGGTGTGAGATATGGATAGAATTTTTTCCCTCTTTTTCTTTCTTGCATATGGATATCCAGTTGCCTCAGCAGCATTTGTTGAAGAGACTAGATATCCTTTCTCCATTGAGTTATCTTGCCACCCTTGTCAAAAATATATTAGCCATATGTGTGTGGGTATATTGCTGGACTCTGTTGTTGTGTTCCATTAATCCACTCATCTGCCTTTATGCTACTGACACACTGTATTGTTACTTTAACTTTATAGTGTTAGTTCTGGAACTTTGTTTCTTTTTCAAAATTGTTTTAACTATTCTAGGTCCTTGACTATTCTATCTACATTTTACAATCAGCTTTTCAATTTCTACAAAAAGATCCACTGGGATTTTGACTGGAATTGATTTAAATCTATGGATCAATTTGGAAAGATTGACATTTTAGAAAAACTGAGTCTACTGATCCATGAACACAGTGTACCTCTTGATTTATTTAGAGCTTCTCTAACTTCTTTCATCAGTATTTATTAGTTTTTTAGCATACACATCCTACACATATATAGTTAATTTTATCCCTATTTCATGTTTTATGTCATTGTGAATCATCTTTTTAAATTTCACCTTCTAATTGATCTTTGATAGCAGATAGAAATACAATTTACATTTGTATATTGACCTGTTGCCTGCAACTTGCTAAACTCACTTATTAGTTCTAGTAGCTTTTACATAGATTTTTCAGGGTTTTCTATGTCAAATGCAAAAAAATATATATATATTTCTTCCTTTCTAATTTGTATGGATTGTACTTTTTTCTTGCTTAACTACTTTGACTAGGATCTCTAGTACAATATGGAATAAAAGGGGTGAAAACAGACATCCTTGCTTCGGTCCTGATCTTACAGGAAAAGCCTGCAATTTTTCACTATTATCTATCATGTTAGTGATAGGTGTTTTGTGACTGTCCTGTTATCAGATTGAGGAAGTTTTCTTCATTCATGCTGAGTGTTCTTACTTTTGAACTCTTCCCAATATATTTTGAATTTTTTCAAAGGCTTTTCCGCACCTATTGAGATTTTCACTTAAGTTTTCATTCGTGTACTGATTCGGGGAATTCCATTGATTGATTTTTGAATGTTGAATCAACCTTGTGATCTTTGGCCAAACACTTTTTCTGAATGAAGTATTCTTATCCTTTTCAAATATTGCTGGATTCAGTTTGCTAATATATTGTTAGTTTTTGTGCGTGGCTGTGTTCATGACATATACTGGGCTGCAGTTTTCTCTTTTTCCGTAAGGGTTTGGTATAATTCACTAGTGAATCCAACTGAGTCTGGAGTTTTCTCTTTGGGGAGTTTTTTGGTTTTTTTAAAACTAGGAATTCAATTTCTTTCATAGATATAGGACTAGTCAGTTTATCTTTTACTTTTTGAGTGAACTCTGGTAGTTATGCCTTTCATGGGCTTTGTCAATTTCATCTAAGTTATCAAATTTATTGGCACAAAGTTGCTAATAGTTTTGCTCTACTACCTTTTCAATGCTGATAAGAGCCCCAGCGATATCCCCACTTACAATCCTGATATTGGTAATTTGTATTTTCTTTCTTTTTTCTGGATCAGCCTGGTTAGCAGTTTATTGATTATGGTGATATTTTTTAAAACCTGTTTAGATTTCAAAGATTTTCTCTATTTTTTAAAAATTTCAATTTCATTGATTTCCAGTGCTCTTAAGTGGCCTAAAGGCCCATCAAGTATAGAAAAACCTTAAAGAGCAATGATTCTGAGTCAAGAAATGATTCAGATATACAGACTCTGACTTTGAAGAAGTTTGTAGAAATACCTTTTTTACATTGCACATATTTTTCTTTTGACAAATATGCAGGAGTTATGATACAAGTCTATGCTTGAAAAAATCCGAAACAATTTTTAGGTTCATTATAAATTGACTCTAAATGATAAGAAAGCATTATGTCATATTTTTTATTAGAGAAGTTATGGGTTTACGGAACAATTATGCATACAATACAAGATTCCCATATACCACCCTATCATTAACAACTTGCATTGGTGTGGTACATTTGTTGCAATTCATTAAAGCACATTTTTATAATTGTACTATTAACTGCAGGCCATTATTTAACTGTGTGGTGCAGTCCATGGTTTTTTAAAAATTCTTATTCTCTTACAATATACGTAACCTAACACTTGCCCCTTTTAACCACATTCAGCACATTTCAGTGCTATTAGTTACACTCCCGGTGTTGTGCTACTATCACCACCACCCATTATGAAAAAATTTCCATTGTTCCAAATAGGAACTCTGTCCATTTTAAGCTTTAATTCTCTCTTTCCTATCCCCACTGCATCTCCCGGTAATCTATATTCTAGATTCTGACCCTCTGAGTTTGCTTAGTCATTATGTCATATTTTAACAGGCAGTGGCTTTTCTTTCTTAGTGGTTATAAAACAAGGAAGTGTTTTATAATAAGATGGCATTTTTAAGTGAATGAAATATGGTCTGTGTCTTTAAAAGGACTATTGTGCAGTGAGGGAAAAGTCTCTAGATGAAAATAGGCCAGTTGGTGAAGTACAGCACGGGGCAAAAGAAAATGCTTCTGTGGCTGATTATTTACCCTTGAGGGCAAGGATAGGAGATGGGGAGAAGGAGGCAGTATGTGGTTCAGTTTGGAGAAGCAGCAGAATGAGGGATCATGAGAAACGCACTTGGAAAGGTAAGTCGGGGTGGCGAAGAGGGACACTAATGTAAAACGAAGAATTCTCGTTTTATTCTTCAGATAATGGTTCAGCAATGAAGTTCAATGGGGAGTCATGCGGCCAAAACTATGTTGCAGGCACCTTAGCAGGTACTAAGAAAACTGAAGGAGAAATTAGAAGAAGGGAGAGCAAAGACTAGTTTCCAAAGGCAAATCAACAAATGTAAAGGGAAAAGGTGGGATGAGGCTGACTGCCAGGCTTCTGGTTTGGGAGAACGGGTCGGTTGTGGATATGACAACAATTCAGAGTTTTGAGCTGGACCCGATGATGGTGATGGAGGTGAGAACAGGAGGAAATAAACAGAATGAAGGGGCAATGCAGAAATAATACTCATCAGACTTGGCAACTATCTCCATGAGGCCATATGTTAATGGCCAACTACAAATACAGGAGACTGGGCTTCAAGAGAAAAGTCAGGGGTGCAGGTAGAGATTTGTGGCTCATAAATGTGGGAGTGTTAGCTGAAGCAATGCTATTACCAACAGAGAGAGGATATAATACAATGAAAATATTAATATTAGCTAACATGTCTGGTGCCCTTCCATGTACACCCCGTTAGATACTTTTCAGATAATGACTCATTTAATTCTTCATCCTCTGAGGGCGGCACCATTGGGATTCTCATTTTAAAGATGGAGAAATTGGGATCCAGAGAACTTAAATTAGTTGCACAAGGTCACACAGCTGGAATGCTATAGACCAAACCCAGATAATCTGACTCCAAAAAAGCTGCCATGCTGTACTGCCCCTCTGCCAAGGACCCTTGTGGAATCAACACATCCTTAAGGAATGACATATTTTGGGGGTAAGTGAATTGAAAGAGACAGACAGAAAAGGAGCAGAGAGGTACATTCCGACACAAATGTGCTTCTGACATGAGGATTATAAATACACACCATACCAGATGGCCCTTAAGGAAAGCATGCGCTTGAATGCCACGTATTCATTTTATGGATTCTATTTAAGCCATTCTAAGCCACTAAGTTGTCTATGCTCTCAATTTTTAAAATTTCTGGATGAGTGGGAGCACTTGAAAAAAAAAAATAAATGGACTAGTTTTCAAAGCCATGGTTCCATAGATGGGAATTGTAAATGGTTTAGAAGGTAAAAATAACTAGAACCCTAAAATACTGGGCCTCAAAGAGTGGTACCGAGACTCGCAGCTCCAGCAGCCCCTGAGAGCTTGCTGGAAGTATAAATTCTAGGGTCCTACCCCAGACCTACTGAATGAGAAACTCTGGCAGAGGGGCCCAGGCATCCGTGTTGTAACAAGCCCTCCCAGCGATTCTGGTGCAGGCCCAAATTTGGGAACCACTGCTGTGATTATCCAGAAATATGGGGCAGGATCCTCCTGGGAACTGAAAAAATGTGGCTGTCCAGACCTTCCCCAACCCCACTGAGGTAGAATCTCCATGGGAGGACATCACAGGCATTACCAAGGGCCCCATTTCTCCCAGTCTTGAAAGAGTGGCATCCTTTCACTAGCCAGAAAGTTCCACCAGGGGACAGAGACAGCTTAATAGGCTGTCAAATAAGGAAATAGATCAATAAGTTACAAATAAATCTTGAGGCTTTGCATATGAGACTCTGCAAAGTACTTGACTTGCTCTGCTAAAACCTGGTGAAATCGAGCCCACCCTGTGCCTAACACCCCCTCCCCAGGAAACGGTCCCTAGGAAGATTTCCTCTTCCAGGTCCCCAGGGGCTCGGCCCATGTTTGGAAGTGTTCACGCCCTGTGGTGATAAATGCTCTTTCTGGCCGAAACAACTATATACGTGTACCTGAAATGCATAACCAGCTTGTTCAGAAAATTACAGCTATCAAGTCACCCTGGTGTAGACTGTTAATCAGTGTTTGAAATGCAAGAGGAAAACAAAGGAATACAATGATGTTGGTATTTTTTGATTAGAGACAAAATGAGAATCAGATGGATTTATTCAGGTGTTCAAAGTGAGAAAAGGAAATGGATCTCTCTTGGAGTAAGACAGAAGAGATTTCATTGTTTCCACTCAAACCCATTCCATCTCACCCTAGTCTGTTCCATTTCATGCCCTCCAGCTTCACCTTTCCCGTTTCACTCCACTGCACCTCACACCACAGGCTTTCACGTTCCGTCTATCCTCTCTACTCACCAGTCACACCCCTTTCCATCCCATC
This sequence comes from Dasypus novemcinctus, assembly GCF_030445035.2. Lineage (NCBI taxonomy): Eukaryota > Metazoa > Chordata > Mammalia > Cingulata > Dasypodidae > Dasypus > Dasypus novemcinctus. The sequence continues at coordinate 10,691,694 of NC_080680.1, read as the reverse complement.
TCACCCAACCATCTCACCCTTCTCTACTTCAAGCTATTTAAGGTAGCTAGATCCTGGAAACAAGGAAAGATCAGAATTATAAAATCCTCCTCCTTTTTATGAATTACTCATCTGATATTTTTATAGTCTCTTATTGTATTACATTTTTTTTCTATTACTCTGTGAAATTCAACTAAGAGTTGCTGAAACACGGTATGGAGGCTTCCCCCCAGGGTCATGATGGTTCCCAGGGTGAACGGAAGCAAGTAACACCCTCTTGGCAGAGGCCACCGTGCACTCCGTAAGTGACGCTTTTCTTTATGTGCATCCGCCACATTCACTCCACTGTCTGGACACACCTTGCCCACTGGAGCCATGTTTACATCCGTTTTCTTTGTGCCATGCTCAACGCCACTAAGTAGTCAAGAAATGCTTTGAGACAGTGTTGTAATTAGGGCCAATTTCCATCTTTCAAACAGTGCCCAGCTGGCCACTGGGCTTCCCAGTGTTGGCCTGTAATCAACATGTCTCTCTGAAGGATGGAATATGCAGTACAATGGGGGTGGTAATAAGTATAGACTGGATTCAGTCTGCTCTGGTTCAAATCCCAGTTTCACCACTTTCTAGCTATGTGGTCTTAGACAATTTTTTAAACTTCTGAACCTCAGTTTCCTCATCTCTAGATTGAGCCCAACCTGTCTCATGAGGTTACACAAGTTCTCATTACTACCTGAAACTATTATGTTTTTCTATATGAGATTGTTTACATCTGACCATTGTCATCTTCAGAAATGGGAAGTTCATATGGTTCCCCTTAATATCCTACTTGGGTCTATGTTTATTTTTTCTTTCTCCCCACAAAGGAGGTGTGGTAAACTAAATTACATACTCCAACATATATACCCCAACACTCTTTTAGCCTTTTTTTAGGAGGCACTGGGCACTCAACCTCTGAGCTACACTGCCCTCCAAGGCTCTTCAACCTTAACCTGCGCTCATGTGCATGTGAACCCATTGTGGATAGGACTCTTGAAGATGCTGTTTTAGTTAAGGTGTGGCCAACTGAGGGAGAGTGGTCATAATTCCTATAACTAGAGGCTTTCTAAAGAAAAGAAACCAGAAGCTAGAAGTTGGAGAGGGCCATTGTGGTGGTTTAGATCTGTATGCACCCCAGAAAAAACATGTTCTTAAACTTAACCCATTCCTGTAGGTGTGAACCCATTGCAAGTAGGATCCTTTTGATGACGTTACTTCAGTTAAAGATGATGTTACTTCAGTTAAAGTATGACCTGCCTTGGCCCAGTGGTTAGGGCGTCCGTCTACCACATGGGAGGTCCTCGGTTCAAACCCCGGGCCTCCTTGACCCATGTGGAGCTGGCCCATGCGCAGTGCTGATGCACGCAAGGAGTGCCCTGCCACGCAGGGGTGTCCCCGTAGGGGAGCCCCACGCGCAAGGAGTGCACCCGTAAGGAGAACCGCCCAGCGTGAAAGAAAGTGCAGCCTGCCCAGGAATGGCACCGCATGCACAGAGAGCTGACACAGCAAGATGATGCAACAGATTCCTGTGCCGCTGACAACAACAGAAGCGGACAAAGAAGACACAGCAAATAGACACAGAGAACAGACAACCGGGATGGGGGGAAGGGGAGAGAAATAAATAAATAAATACATCTTTTGAAAAGTAAAAATAAAAAAATAAAGTATGACCCGCCTCAATCAGCATGGGTCTTAATCCTCTTTCTAGAGTCCTTTATAAGACAATGAACTTCAGAGAGACAGAGAAAGCCACAGAGACAAGGAGCTGAAAGCAGTGAAACCCAGAAGAGATGGGAAGAGCAGCAGACACGCCACGTGCCTTGCCCTGGGGCAGGGGAGCCCAGGAGGCTGGGCGCTGGTCCCGGGGAAGAAAGCATCACCTGATGGTGCTTGATTCAGCTGTTTTCCTGGCCTCAAAACGGTGAGCAAATAAATTCCCACTATTTAACACAACCCATTTTATGGTATTTGCTTTGAGCAGCCCAGGAAACTAAAATAGGCACAGGGGAAGAAACCAGAAGCCAGTGAAAACCAGAAGAGCAGACAAAAGAAGATACCGCCATGTGACAGGGGTGGAGAGGCAAGCAAACCAAGGAGCCTGAGGGCTGTGGCAAGGCAACACCAGAACATCCCATACCCCAGGAGAAAGCAAGCCTTGCTGACTGGACTTTGTCTACTCTCAAAAGCATGAGCCATTAGATTCCTGTTGTTAAGCCAACCCGGTCTGTGCTATTTATCCTAGCAGCCTGGCAAACTACGACAGAAGGGAAACTTATTCTGTGTTTTATTTCCAGTATCTGTAACAGTGATTGGTGTGTGCTCAAGAAATATTTGTTGAATGAATAAATAGAATGATTAGAAAAGTACCTGGAACATAGCAAGTATTTAATACTGGTGTTGTTGTTGTTGTTAGCAATTAGCAAAGCAGGAACACAGGAACACAGAATAAAAAACTAGACAATATTAGCTCAAATGAGAGTTATTGCCAAAAATTGCTAACAGTAACTTCAGTTTTTTGCATCAAACCAACCTTTCTTTTCAGTTAGAAAAAAAAATACCCTGGGTTGAATTGGCTACTATTAATAATAATTAATTATTATTATGTAAGTTGCATTAATAATTCTGGTATTTAATAACTGATATTGTTATACACAGAAATTTATGAAGCGTGAGCAGCAAAATTAGACTCATGATAACAACAGCACCCACATTTACTGAGCACTAACTAGATGCCAGCTACAACCCCAGGCACTGTGCAGGTGTCATTTATAAGTCTCTCAACAAGCCTGCAAGGTGTGGGGCCCTATATCTGGTGTACAAACGAGGAAGGCAACGCCAGCGAGGCTAACTGGCGAAATGCACTCCTCTGGTGCATGTCAGTACTGAACTGGTACTCAAGAATTCCTTTACTTACCTGTTCAACTTTGGAAACTCACCCCCAAGCAAAAAGGGCTTTGCTAGAAACGGTTACAAGCCTGCTGTCCAAAGACAGTCCTTAACTGAAAACCCCAATTCAGAAAGACAGACACCAGGAGCCAGGATGCACTGAGTGCCCTTAGCCAGGGCTGTCATGTCTGACCTGTGGCAGGCTTGACGGCTTTCTCCAGCCTTTTCAGCCAGCTGAGGGCAGCCCAGCGGCCCTGGGCACTGGCGCCCACTGGGGACAAGCCTTAGCTAGTCAGGGGTGGCAGGTGGTAACCCCAGGTTCCCCGTCCCTCTGCAGGACAATTCTGAGGCACACTCCTTACATTTCCTCAAGGGGTCTCCAGCGGAGTCTGAGCCCACTGCCCACAGTGGGAACCTACTCATGAACGTTTCCCTGGTGGCTGCTCTTCCTTCCCTGTTTCACTTTTCCCACTCCCACCCTGTGCTTCCTAGAACACATTCCCAAATGGCTTCTCTGCTCTCAGGTCTCAGGGTCTACACGTGAGGGTCTGATCAAGAATTTAGAGCTCGGGTTCTGTGATGGTTAAGTTCATGTGTCAACTTGGCTTTGTTATGATGTCCAGTTGTTTGGTCAAGCAAGCACTGGTTTGTTGCTGGGAGGGTATTTCATAGATGGCCTTAAATTATTAGTCAGCTGATTGCATCTACAGCTGATTGCATCTACACAAAGGAGACTGCCTTCAGCGACGAGGGGAGTCTCCTCATCCAGTCTGTTGGAAGCTTTAAAGCCAGAGCTGACGATCTTGGCAGTCAGAAGGAAGGATTTCCATGTGGACTTCAGCCCGCCAGCTCCTTCTGGGGATCTCATCAGAACCTTCACCCGAGTTCCCAGCTTGCAGCCTGCACTGTGGAATTGGAACTTGCCATTCCCCACAGTTGCCTGAGCCAGGTCCTATAAGAAACCTCATAATATTTACACTACATCCTATATATCTCCTCTTGGGTCCTGTTTCCCTGGAGAACCTGACTAATGTAGGTACCGGCACATACTGGGCATTTCCGTAAAGAATACGATCATCAGACACTGAAGTTGCAGAGAAGGGAGCATTAAAACAGAACGGAAAAAGCTGCTGTGGGAGAGCAGGAGTGAAAGCCCCATTCTCCAGGTGGGCTTTCCCGGTTGTCCCAAAGGCAGCCTGGCTCCGTGTCCCAGCCCTCTGGGGGATGCAGATTTTTCTTGGGTCCCTTCACTGCTGCCCAGAGTTGTACAGGAAAGACCAAGGTGAGTCCAGTTAAGGGATTTTCAAGTTTCTCTGACCACATTCCATTGACACTTGTGGTCCTGCTTTGGAACCCAACTCCAAGTAGATGCAATTGCCTCGTTCTTTTGCTTTCTTGGTGGGCACCACCGAGCCAGGGGAAAGCCTCTGCATTAAGTCCTCGTCCTCTGGGAGGTTTCTCCTGACTCGGGTGGGCTGGGACCTTCTCTCTTCTGGGGTGCTTTCACACGTGCTTCCTACCGCATGTCCTATTGCCCTGTGCCCCTGGGCCTCTCACTTGGGCGGTGGGTGGTGGGGGACCTAGAATGTCCTGCCCCATGCACCTGGCATGGCCTGGCACACAGCTCTCCTCAACCCATGTGAAGGAAGAAGCCACGGGGTTCAAAATTATCCTAGCTGGTGTTAGAACTCGAGTACGGATGTACAAGTGAGACTGAAGGGCTCGGCCTGTTCTATTCCAAAAACCAGGATGCATATGCATGCAGGCAAGCTGGTGTTTTCAGAGAGAATTCTAAGCTGAGAAAACACTGACTCCCTCCCTGCCAGGCCTCACCCCTCTGGAGCAGAAGGGCTGCGAGAGGCACAGCCCGGGGAGACGTGGTTAGAACGGGTAAATTTAGAAAACGCCAGTGCGGCTGCAAGAAAAAGTGAGCTCTCCTTCCGAATGCAGCTCTGTGCTTCCCAAAAATACCGCGGAGGGTGGGGGAAGAGGAGGCGTGGGTGCTTCACACCCAGGGCACTCCTTTCTAAATCTGAGGGTCGACCAGCCTCAGAAAAGATCCGTGCGGATCTGCTCCTTTTCCTGGCACGTGCTTCTTAAATCAACATTCGAGAATGCGTATTCCGTAGTGCGGGAGGCATTCGGGAACAGCGCACTCAAGTGGTCTCATTGAAGAGATGGGCTCTGCGGCGCACCCGGGGGGCCCAGGAGCCAGCTTTGTTTTTCATACCCTGCTCCGGTCATAAAAGGGCACACGTCTTCACCTTCACTCACGCGGTGGACTTGCAGCCACGGAACCCATCGAATCACTCCCTCCGTGTTTGCTAAGTGAACACACAGCCTGGCTATCCTGAGCCTTTCAGTAACGTCAAGCGGGAGCAGCCCATTCCTGCCCACTTAGCATGGCATGTAGCGTGCATTTCACCAGTTCTCAAGGGTGAAACTACACACCCGAACCAAAGGCCTTTGGACAACCGGGGTATTCAACCAGGCAAGGTGGGGCAATGGGATCTTCACCTCATTCCCTGGGTTTCCCAGAGGTTATCCCAGAGGCTGGAGAGGAAAAGTGCCTTACCTGTGTTTCTTCTCTGTGTCCTTCTTCTACCATCTGCTTTCTCACTGCCCGAAAGCCACCCTGATGGCAGGCAAGCTTCTACAAATGACACAAATATTCTGTTAGTCCACGTGGCCTTTCCTGAGACGACACAATATGAATTGCCTCAATCCCCATATGTACGTGTTGTTAAATGTCCATGCAACACAGAGATGTTGAGGGCACGATGGCAAAGAGATGCTGCTGCACGTGAACAGACAAGGTCCCTCCCTCTGGAGAAGCACCCAGCATGCAACCTGGCCATCCCTCTCTTGCAGGAAGTCCCACCCCACCCGGGGCATGAGACGAGGCTCGCTGGGGCTGGGGAAGGCGAGCAGGCATACAAGGACGGAGGCAGCCGGAGATGGAATGGAATGCACGGATGGATTGCGTGGTGAAAGCTTTTACCTGGGATCTTTAATTTATCTATTTCGAGAGCATTTACAGAATGTTGGAAGCCAGCAGGGACCCAGGAACTTGGCTTTACCAAGCCCTCCGGGTCAACTCTTTGAGAAGAGAGGGAGGGTGCCATCACCAGCCGTGCAGATGTCCTGTCGGGCTTGGCCTCCTCCAGGCTGACGGTGAAGCGAGGAGACTGCCCCAGCAGGCCAGGCTGGAGATCTCCCGGCCATCACCAACGTCACAGTTCAGAAAAGCACCAGCTTTCTTCATATCACGGCGTGCTAGCTCTCTTGTTCATACCCAGAGACTCGAAACGACCGACATGCGTTATTTCAGACAAATACCATATGGTCACATGTTCACCTTTTCAAAACACCTTTGCATAAAACATTGAACGACAAAGATTCGACTTCACGGCATTCAATTAAACTCAGCAGATCACTTATTCCCGTGTGCACCTCTACCGCTGCCTCATTGCTTTCATAAGAACTTGAGAGGACTGTTACTCGCTTATAGCGCTCTGAACTTCAACACACGTGCACTGACATCAGAAATAAAATTCTCCTGAGATCTAATCCAATACACTGAAAAAGAACAGACAGGAAGTGCTTCCTTAAAAGAAAGACGCTTTTCTTTTACAGACTTTGGTTATTGTTTACAGACTAAAGGGATTTTACGCACATCCCTGGAGAATTAAAAAAACAAATCCCAAGACATTTGTGTACATAATTTGAAATCTTCGAGAGCTTGGCACATTTGGTGGCAGGGAGCTCTGGAGCACAGGGTAGTACACATGTATGTCTGGGTCAAGCAAACTCGAAGCAGATTCTTTAAGGTCTGTTGAAACTACGACAGCCTTTAAAATAGGAAAGCTAAACATTTTTAAACAAATTAAAACAGTCACTTTTTCACCATCAACAATTTGAAAAAGCAGGTTTATGTTGGCTCCTGGACAATTTGTGATAAATCTATCTGCAGCTTGCCCTAGAATTTTAGCCAAGCCACACATGGCTGGGTCCACGCATAATCCTGAGAGGAAGGCAAGCACGACAGATGCCCGACATATCCCAGCAGAGCAGGAAGTCAGCAGGGACGACTGAGCCAGAAGCACGTGCCAGATGTTAGCTTCTGCTCTTGTGGGAGGACCACCTCGTTTGAGCACTCTGGGTTAGACTCTATCTGTTTATAACCTCCCAACTTCTATAAGTGGTTTGAGGTGGCTCCCAAAGAGAGACAAAATAAAACGTAACAAAATAAAAATAAGTATGTGAGTCAATCAAAGTAAAGGGGGAAAGAAGGTAAGGCTGCTGGTCTAGTGCCCAAGGGCACCTCGGGAGCTTCTCACCAATCACGGGGGCTGTTCTGAGCAAAGAGCACTTAGCCGCCGCAGAGCACAGACAGGCCAGGAGAAGCGGCTGCTCCAGGCACTAAGGTGAAAGAGAGCACTGTCTCAGAAGGCCCCCATAGGATGTGGCAAGTCCCACTGTTACCAGAAATGCCGTGGCACAGTTCAAGCCATCCCTCGACGAGAGCTGAGAGCAACTGCATCAAGAGGAATTCTCCAGAAGGCACAAAGAACAGTCCAGGCATATGACTCCCTGAAGGTCAAACTCAAGGCCAAAATGAGCCGGCCCCTGGGAGACTGGTTTCCAGGCGTTTTTAGTGACAGTGATCTTGTGCAGAACTCTGGTGGGGTAGCTCAGATGAAAGCAGGGGTCTTTGAGCCAGGACTGACTCTCGCTCAGTCCTCTTTGCTTGGTGCCCCATCTCCCCCAGGATAGCGCCAACCAAGACGCCTCCCTCAGACCCCTCAGGGCTTCCTAGCACAGTGGGCGACCCAGGCACCTCCAGTATTCTAAGAGTGCTTCACGGACAACGAGTGGCCTTGGTGAGGGGGTGCTGGAGAGAGAGGACAGTTCCCAGTCAAGTAGTTCCCAGGCTGGTATGGGAAACACTAGAATAAGCTAAATTTCACAGCTTCTCTCAAGTGGGATTTCTAGATCACCTTTATGTGAATCTACAAAGGTGGGGGAAAGAGATTTTGAATGCTGCATTCTAAAACTGTATTTGTCTAGGGATCCCTTGGGGGACGAGGTAAGATCTCAGAGGACTAGTCTTTTGCAGAAACTATTAGGAGAAACACCCATCCACTGGTGTGCATATCTGTCTCTGGGGCAAACTTTCAGGAGCATTCTCTCTTGGCCAAAATCTTGATGCTTCCTGAGCCTGAGCGATTCCGAGGCTGAGCCCTGGCCAAGGCCTGGGACAGCCTCCCTTCCTGGCTGGCTTCTCTATGCCTCGCCAACAGCAGGCAGACCCAAGAGGGAAGCAGGGACTGCAGAAGGTGCAGTAACTGCCACTAACTCTACAACTTCAACTGCCCACTTGCTTGTGGACAGAAATGTCTTCCTTGAAGTGCCCACCAAGCTGAACCAGCACAGAGCTTCCACCAAACCGGGCCTGTCCCATGGGTTCTGGATGCTGAAACTGGCTTCTTCCTCACAACCACCGCTGAGGTAGGCATTACTCTCGCCCTTTTATATAGGTGTGCAAATCAAAGCCAACTTGTAGGAATCGTAGAGCTGGGATCCTCAGCCCAGCAGCCTGCCTGTCAGCGTCCACACTCATCGCCATGACGGCCACTCAGTTTCAACCAGTCACCAAGTCCCTCTGCTCAAGGCGTTTCTCATATAAGGCTTCTAACAGCCACCACAGCAACTAAGTGTCTAATCAGGTGGCAACTTCACTGGGTAATTTTTTAAATTACCTTTTAGTAAGATATCAGTAATCCATGAGTAGTGCTATTGAGAATGCCACAGAAATCTAAACCCAGATGCCAGAAATTACGTAAAACAGATCCTAAAAAAGACACATGATATGGTTGTCAGAGCCTCCAAAAGAGGCTACATATCCAACACTTAAAAATATGGAACAAAAAATGTTGAAACTGATTATTTTCTTAGGAAAAAATATGCCTTTATAAAAGGCATGTCTGGGGTCCCTTTGGGAACAAATTTTCTTAGTGCCTGTATACTATAACTTAATAACAACTTATAGATTTCCCTACAACCTCTCAAGAATGCCTTGTGTATATAAAGTAATATATACACATACATTTGTTTAATATTCAGTTACCACCTAGAGGTTGAAAGCTCCATAGTGTGGTCGATCTACAAAGACATCATTGTATATTCTTCTTGTGGATGTAAAGTATTTGCTTCTGACATTGATTTGTCAACTACAAGTGGTCTCCAGCTATTAACCAAAGTAAGAAACACGTCATATAATCAAACTGAGGCAAGAGTCAATGAAAACCATTTTCAAAAAGTTTAATAGAACCCAAAGGCAATCATTATACATCCAGAAGTCCACAGTAAGTTTCTGGAATCCAAAAAAGGTACTCCAATTGCCCCATTATGCTGCCTCACCTCAACTAAAGTCTAGATGCAATGGGATTGGAGAAAGACATCTGAACCTCCAAACCCACTGACTTCTGCTCACTGCTTTCTTCTACAATTTTAGTATCAATTCTGTCCATTGGAGTTTTACCCTCAGAGTCAATATCCTCATCAACGGGAAAACTGAGATTATTCACGTGACCCATTACAGGTCCCTCAGTCATTTGGAATGTGACTTTCTCCCCAACACGGGAGGCCTATCAAAGCAAGCCTCCCGCTTTGCCCAATCAGCTAGAAGCAGATGCTCAATAAACACAGAGCAAAATTAAAACGGCACGAAATCATCTCAGAAATTCTAGTACTATAAAGATGTGGTCCACAGTTCTTCCCCAGTCAATTATCATTCCTTTAAGAACAACAACTCCTGCACATGAAAGAGTGGGCAATGTCTCATACTGTTGCCAAATTTCCCCAGGCACCCAGGCAAGGTAGTCTGCCCACAGAGCTGCCATGCACATGCCTTTGCTGGGTGGGATGAATGCCTGATTCGGAATTTTCCTTTAAATGCTTTCATGTCAAAATACCATTCCTCTGCCATGGAAATTTCCATAAACCACGTTCTACTAATATGTGGAGGCAGATTCATTCTTTAATACAGATAACCTAAAGCAGTATGTTCCCAACAGTGCAGAGGCACTTTAGAGAGAAGAGAAGCATCAGCCTTTCATGAATTCTTCAAGGAAGAGGAGTTATTACAATAGTTAAAACACAGCATTGAGGTGTGCACATTTAATTAGCAGTGACCTACTAAAAATAATTGCTCTTGAAACATCAATCTTTAGAGTTTGGCTTGCTAACCTAAGAATATACAATAGAGCGATTTGCATGGAACAAATATGAGGCATTTTCTGAGGGTGCTGTTTAGATGAAGTAATTCCACAAACATTGAAACAACATAAACTCATTGTCTGCTGAGAATAAAAGAGCTATTCCACAGACCATCTCCTAGATTTGCAATTCTCTTCCTTCAAGATGACTCGACATTGGCGTTTTTCTAAAGGTATAATAAGCTCTACTAGAAACCATCCTAAGCTATGAAATTTTACTTAAAAACCAATATTTAAATACAGAATTGGCCCTCAAGAAGTTTAGAATCTAGTTCATGGTGGACAGTATATAAGCCTGTTACTAAATAACCTACTTCCATTAATCTTCCTATTTCCACTTCTATACATTTTATTTTCTGGGCATACTGTTGGAAATTCTTTCCAGACATTCCAGATTTTTTTTTTCTAAATAGAATATGGTTCAGTAGAGTTTAAAGAATCAACCTCATGTTATAGTCACATACTTGAAAGACTCCAGGATAAACAGGTAGCTCCATCTGCCTGCAGCTTGATTATAAAAGAACGTGCAATGGGGACGAATCCTTCAGTGTGTTTCCATCAAGAGACACATGTGATAAACATGGATGATGAAATGAAGGTCTTACTCTCCAGTGAAATTCTGGTTCACAACTCAGCCGATACTTGGCATTCTAAGGGCAGCCTTTTACTCTGGAAATTTCTAGGCTGTTGGCCTCTGAGATCATTCTTTTCTAATATAAAATCATGAAAGTCCATTTTCAAGGGGGCTTACCTGGTAATTTGTGTTCTTGTACTGAAGTCAAGAGACCTCATTGAGCGCAGAACTTCAATGCACCCCAAGTACTGCAAGAGGAAAATAAACGTAAATTATAAGCCAGGAAACTGAGATGAAAAGGCAGTTAATACCAAAAACAAGGGCATTTACAGAAGTCATATACATTTCCCAAATTATATTTATTCTATATTCTATATTCTATAGTAAGGCTATGCTCTTTTTCTCTAAAAGCTGTAACTCACACCCATAAGAAAATACCTTGAGTGCTTATATTGGCATTTTGTACTCAACTTTTCTAAAAATCATTTGTATATTCACTTTATTTATTAGTGCATTTTTAACAACTTTTATTGAGGCATAACTTGCATGCAAAAAATGCAGAATTCTTAAATGCATAATTCAATGATTGTTTTAACATACATGTGCCCTGAAAGCAATATCAGATCCCAACATCATATAGCTAACCCTGCATCAAGTTTCTAGAGGTGTATGATGTTAAACAACGAATGAAAATACCATATGACCAACAATCTCACCACACATCTTAACTTGGTTATTTAATAAATATATATTGGGCTCTGTGAATAGACTATAGATTTATTTCCCAAAGGTACTTTCCTTTGGTTTCCAGAAAATCCTCCTCTGCATTATTTAACCTACATTATCAGGAATTCAATTTTATACCTCTGTACTTAACAACTAAATTTTGATCAGATCCACACTTGTTAATTTATACATGTATGTAATATATGGGCAGAATTAAAGTTATAAAGAACTAGCATGGTAGAGATACAGTATTTGTATTTCAAAGCACTGGATTAGAGGGTACAGATATTTTACACCAATGCCTTTACATTTAGACTTAGTAAAAAGAGACCTCTCAATGTGGTGCAGAAAGACTGCATTTGAATTATTCAGAACACGTAAATTTGAGCCTGATTCTATCGTATCTTGTTATAGGATTTTAAGCAAAACTTTACACTTCTCTGAGCCTAAGTTTCTACATTCATTAAATGTGAATACTACTACAATCATCTCAGAGTCGTGTGGAAAACACAACCACCAGTGTCTCAGATGTACAGGGAATTCACCACCAGCAGCATCGTAGAGTTACATGAAAATAACTACCAAGGCAGAGTTGTATGATTTCCACGTCTACCATCCCAGAGTTATATTAATACTATCACCAACCTCAGACTTAGGTGGAAACCATCTGTGGTGGTTTGAAGCTGTCTGTACCCCCAGAAAAGCATGTTTTTAATTTGAACCATTCCTGTGGGTATGGGCCCATTGTAAGTAGGCCCTTCTGATGAGGCTACTTCAGTTAAGGTGTGGCCCATCTCATTCAGGATGGGTCTTCATTCTCTTACTCGAGTCCTTTATAAGGGAATGAACTTCAGACAGAGAGACAGAAAGCCATGGAAGCAAGAAACTGAAATTAATGAAACCCCAAAGAGAAGGAATAGACCAGAAGATGTGCCAGTGCCTTGCCATGTGGCAGAGGAACCAAGGATCACTGGAAGCTGGTCTTCAGGAAGAAAGAATTGTCTTGATGATGCCTCGATCTGGACATTTTCACAGCCTCAAAACTGTAAGCAAACAAATTCCCATTGTTTAAGTCAATCCATTTCATGGTTCTTGCTGGAGCAGCCAAAGAAACTAAACTACCACTTAACCCTGCCTTTCCAGAGTTTGATGGCAACTGTGAGCAATGTCACAAAGTTATTTGAATCACAGATCTGTGGAAACCAATGTCAGCACTGACACTTATGGCCATATCCAGCAGTAATATCACACCTTCCTATGCAAAGCACCAGCACCATCGCAGAGTTGTATGAATGCCACAGCCACAAACATTCTTGAGCTCCAACACCACCTAGGCGGCAGAGCAATCCGAATACTTTCTCCATCATCCCAGAAATACGTCTACTGCAACCACCGCCATTTTATATCTCTAATGTCAAGAGTTATTAATGACCATGATCAACTCGCCAGAAGTTCCAAGGTGCAGAATTATGTACACACTGCTACCACCTCACAGAGTTATATAAATGCCAGCATCTCTACTGGAGCAGAGTACATGATTCCCATGCTCATCATTGCAGAGTTAGGTGACTACAACCATCCCCATTACATTTTTATGTAAATACTACAACCAACAACCTCACCAACACCATATCCGACATCACAGAGGGTGATGTGAATAACAGGCCAATGTCACAGAGTATGTGAATGCCCCAGCACCATCACAGAGATACATGGAAACCACCACCACCACGCCACAGGGCTCTATGGAATCCACCAAGCCACAGGGCTATCTGGAAACCACCACAAAGCCACAGAGCAATATGGAACCACTACTACCAAGCCACAGATTTGCATGGGTACCTTGACCACAGTCACAGAATTATAGGGATACCATCAGCATCAACGTCAGAATTATGTGGATACCACCAAATCATGAAGTGATAAAACTACTACCACCAACACTGCAGAATTATGTAAATTGCACAACCAATGCAGCATTCATTATGTAAATCCCACATTCACACTGGCAGAAACATTTCAAGACCACCCAAGACCATGGAAGATTCTATAAATGCCACCTCTAGTGCTGCTGTCACCATGACCACCCACAGAGCTAACTGAATCCCACACCACACCAATGGCATGAATTATGTCAACTACATGATTGATGCCACAAAACAATGTGTCTGCTGCAGCCATCATCACAGGATTATGGGGCCAGCACCACCCATAGTTTTGCAACCATGTGACTACTCCCACGACCACCCTGGTAGAGTTCCGTGCATACCACGTCCACCTATGTTCCAGAGTTTTGTGAGTACCACGTTGTCTTCCTCTGTTTTCTGGGAATGCCACCAACACCATCACCAAGTTATGTGGTTACCACCATACTACAGTCCCAGAATTATTTCAAGAACACCATCACCATAGCAGAGTCATTGGAAGTCACAGGCAAAAATGCTGCAATGATTGTAAATTTAAAAAAAAATTTTTTAATTTAATTTTATTTATTTAATTATTTTTTTCTTAAAGTTAATAGATCACACAAAACATTATATTAAAAAACATAAGAGGTTCCCATATACCTCACTCCCCATCCCCCCACCCCCAACATTTTTTATAGTATTCTTTTGAAGATACATAGATCACAAAAAATGTTACATTAAAAAATATAAGAGGTTCCCATAAATCCCACACCCCACACACCCCACTCCTCCCACATCAACAACCTCTTTCATCATTGTGGCACATTCATTGCATTTGGTGAATACATTTTGGAGCACTGCTGCACCACATGAATAATAGTTTATATTGTAGTTTACACTCTCCTCCAGTACATTCAGTGGGTTATTGCAGGATATATAATGTCCAGCATCTGTCCCTGCAATATTGTTTAGGACAACTACAAGTCATGGAAATGCCCTCACATCACATCTCTTCTTCCCTCTCCCTGCCTTCAGCAACTACCATGGCCACTTTCTCCACATCAATACTACAATTTCTTCCATTACTAGTCACAATAGCTCTATAGTAGAATATCGGTAAGTCCACTCTAATCCATATTTTATTCCTCCATCCTGTCGACCCTGGGATGGTGATGTCCATTCCTCCACCTCTATATCAAGAGGGGGCTTAGATCCCACGTGGATGATGCATGCAATTCTCCTGCTTGCAGTTGTAGGCACTCACGGTTCCCTGGTGTGGTAGTTTACCATCTTCACCTCCCTGTTAGGTGACCTGGGTAAGTCCAACAAACCAGAGGGTAGGAGTTGCAACTCTGCTGAGGCTCAGGGCCCAGCTGGCACAAGGCCAGTCCAGAGATTCAAGACTACTGAGTATACACCAACCAAGTTTTAAAATATTTTTCATTTTTTAATACCCCAATTTATTTTTACTTTATTTTAGCTTTTCTAAATTAGTATGTATTCTATTTCTAATCTTTAAACATATCACTACTATTTCATTTTCCTATTAATTGAATTTGGCAATATATTAGGCTTCATTTTTTAAGATGTTTTGGACCACAGAGAGGTTCAATCATGGCAGGGGAGGAATGCTGGTGTGGGGTGTTATTGATGGGAGGGGGCACATGGTTGGGAGGGAGTTCTCCAGGGCATGTATATAGGGTACATAAAAATGTTCAGATATATGTTGGTTATTTTCATAGTAGTTACAGTTACAAATGACAGCTGAGGGAGTGCTGAGTTCCTACCCAAGGGAGTTCTGTCACATTCCCCAATGGAACAGCAACAATCCCCCAAGTGCAACAGCAAAGATCAATGAAGAAGGATGGTCCAATGATGAGCCCTTGATACTGATGACTATGCTTATGAGCCTGTGCACCTGAAATATGAACTAGGCCTAGAGCTGCAGGGTGCCTGAGAGTTACCTCCTGAGAGCCTCCATGTTGCTCAAATGTGGCCACTCTAGAAGCCAAACTCAGCAGGTAAAAGCATTACCTTCCCCAGAGCATGGAACATGAATCCCTGGGATAAGCCTCCCTGGTGTTGAGGGATTACTACCAATCACAAACTAGTGATGAAACTAGAAAGGGAACTTGAATAAAAGGGTTAACTCAGACCAGCAGAATATCTCAGCTTACGTGTAGGATCATGTGTTAAAAACTACTTTTTGACCTTGATTAATGATTGTAAATTAAACCTTGATCTTTTACATAGTTGTGTGAATACCACACCCACTATCATCACAAGGTTATATGGAGAACATGACTGTCATTATAGTGATGTGAATATCACCGCCACCAATGTAGTCATTACATGACTACCATTACTTCCTAAAAGTTACTGAAGAAAATGTACTCATGACAAATCACCTTGTAAATTATTCTCCCCCTCTCTCTGTCTCTCTCTGTCTCTCAACAGACATAAGCATGTTATTATTCCTATAGTGATGAATGGGAAAAAATGGAATAAAGAGAAGATGGTGTGATAATTTGGAGCTGTGAACCCTAGAAAATCAAGCTCTAAAACTTAATCCATTCCTGTGGGTCAGAACCCATTGTAAGTGGAAACTTTTGAGGTGGTTATATTAGCTGAGTGTCCAATCTCATTCAGGATGGGCCTTAATCATATTACTGGAATCTTTTAAAAGTGGAATGAAATTCAAACAGAGAGAGAAAGTAAAGTCACAGGAAGCAAGAAGATGACACTCAATGGAACCTGGAACCTGAAAGAGAAGGGAGAGACCAGGAGAGGCTGCCACATGCCTTGCATGTGATAGAGGAACCCAGGACCAAAGATCACCAGCAGCCAGTCCCATCTTTAGGAGGGAAGCATCACCTTGATGACACTTCATTTGGACTTTCTCTAAGATTTATTTATTTATTTAATCCCACCCCCCACCCCCCGGGTTGTCTGTTCTCTGTGTCTATTTGTTGTGTCTTGTTTCTTTGTCCACTTCTGTTGTCGTCAGCGGCATGGGAAGTGTGGGCAGCGCCATTCCTGGGCAGGCTGCACTTTTTCTTTCGCGCAGGGCGGCTCTCCTGATGGGTGCACTCCTTGCGCGTGGGGCTCCCCTACGCGGGGGACACTCCTGCGTGGCACAGCACTCCTTGCGCGCATCAGCACTGCACATGGGCCAGCTCCACACGGGTCAAGGAGGGCCGGGGTTTCAACCACGGACCTCCCATGCGGTAGACGGACGCCCTAACCACTGGGCCAAGTCCTTTTTCCCTGGACTTTCTCTTAACCTCAGAACTGCGAGCTAATAAATCCCCCGTTGTTTAAGCCAACCTATTGGGTGACATTTGCTTCAGCAGTCAAGGAAAACCAATACAGATGGTAAAGTGTTAAAAAGTAGAACAGTAGGGAGAAATGAGAGAAAGAAACTGGAGAGAATGAGAAAGGAAAAAGTATGTGGGAAAACTCCAGATTATTGGGGAAATGCAAACATAAGCCCCTCTGTTCATTTGTGGAACAGTAACAGGTGAAAGTCTGTTTTTTCTTTAAGATGCTCAAGTTTTTCCTATAACTTCTTTTGTAGAGAGGTAAGTGAAAGTAAAAATAACATGTTTCCAACCCAAACACTCAGTGGAAAGAAAAACTAAGGCAGAGATCTGAAGAAATGGGATAAGGCTGTTTGATATGTAAACTGCGTCCTTGTTTCAGAGTAAAATGGAAGTAAATATAAAGACTCCACAGGGAGACAAAAGCTGGGAT
This sequence comes from Dasypus novemcinctus, assembly GCF_030445035.2. Classification (NCBI taxonomy): domain Eukaryota; kingdom Metazoa; phylum Chordata; class Mammalia; order Cingulata; family Dasypodidae; genus Dasypus; species Dasypus novemcinctus. Next base: position 10,674,553 of record NC_080680.1, on the reverse strand, counting down.
GTAGCCTTCACATAACAGGCAGGGACTGCAGAGCTCTGAATTATAGTGTGATGGTCAGGTTCATGTGTCAACTCGGCCAGGCAGTGGTGCCCAGTTGTTTGATCAAGGAAGCTCTGGGCTAATTGTAATACAAGGGCATTTCATGGACTTCAATCACCAGTGAGTTGCTTGCATAGATGACTGGTTACATCTACAATCATCTGAGGAGATTGCCATCAGCAATGAGTGACATATCAGCCAATTAGTTGAAGGAGAAGTGATTTCAGCATTCAGAGAGAGAATCATCATCTCTCCTTCAGACTGCCAGGGTCTCCTGGAGAATTCAACAAGGTCCTTCATCTGAGTCTCTGGCTTATGGCCTGCCCTACAGAATTTGGACTTGTGTATCCCCACCATAGCATGAGACAATTTTATAAAATCTCATGCCATTTACAGATGTCTCCTGTCAGCTCTGTTTCCTTCAAAAACCCTCATATATATAGGAAGAAGTGCTGCCACTATGTGGTTTTGGACAAGTTACTTAACCCCTCTGTGTAAAATGATGGCAGAGCTTCCTTCCAGATTAAATTTTTTGTTGGCTTTTGAATTGTCTGGAGTGTGGGGATGGTCTTCTCTTCCAGAAAACTAGTTTCCCTGTGTAGCTGTGGAAAGTTAGACTATTCTTGAGGTGATGTTTCCATTTTCATTGTCCTCCGAAAAATAACTTTTTAATATAACTTAACCCAATTGTAACAAAAGGAAATAATTCAAGACCTATAAAGAAAATATGGAACATCTCTTTCCATACTTCCCTCTTATGCCACCACTGGAGTAGGCATTACCCCATTCTTCCCAACTTCCAAGAAAAGGGTACTTCCTTGATTTCCTGGAGGTAATTTGTGGCCACACGATTAGCCTTTGCTGTTGAAATGTGGGTGGCAAGTGATGTGGGCCAGAGAACGTGATTGTGGGAGCAAGATTTCTAGCATTTACTTCCTCTTGCCTCCTCAGTGGTGTTGGTCCCAGTGAGGAAGTCTCGCTCAGCCTGGTCCCAATGAGAGTGATGTCAGCCTGTTGCCTCCACAGCCAAGCAGAGGGCTGGAAGCATGAGCAAGCCATAATCCACTGTTGCTTTAAGCCAGTAAGACCTTAGCATAGCTTGTTAACAAAGCATCCCCTGGTCTTCCCAACTGATACAAAAGCCATGAGGTAGCCAAGTTAAACCTGCTGAGACTTTTTCCATACTTTTATGCTTACACAATCGTTCCTTAACATATGTACACATGTATGTTATATAGGAGATCTGGTCTCTTTAAAATAAAAATACAATCATTTTCTATGCCTTACTCTGCAATTTGCTTCTTTTGACATAATGATATATCTGCACCTCTCCAGCTTTCTCCCCTCTCTCAACTCCATGGGGACTATATAGCTACTCCCATGTGTATATATGTATGGACATATGGACATACGTGTGTATGATATTCCACATATATAATTTATCTACCATTTCCCTCTTAATATATATTCTGGTGATTTCTCATCATTTAGGTCCCCATAAACAGTCATAGAGCAAAACTCCTTGCACATACACCCTAATCACTGGAAGGAGATTAATTTTTGACAGATGTTCCTGGATTGCTCTCCAAAGAGTTGTAACAACTTGTCCTCCCACCATTGAAGTACAAGCCAGTTTATTTCCTTCTGCCCTCCACTGCACTACGTAGTATCACTCATCTGTCTTCTGATGATGTCTACATTTTACCTAACAAAAATCATCACTGCTTTTGCAATCAATTGTCTTTGTCATTTTCTCTGTGAATTCTGAGTGTCCTGTCTTGCCTGCCCTGAAGGTCATCCTGACCCTGAGTTCTTATACTTCCTGGATTTTAGCTTAACAGTATTTACCTACTTATTTATTGTCTACTTATTATTTAGTTAAATATTTTATTTGATAGCCTTCATTTTGTTCTTTAATCTATTTGGAACTTACTGATCTATACAGGATATGGTATGAGTTCTAATATTTAGCCTCCAGATGGGCTATTATTTAGGCAGCCCCACTTATTAAATAATTCATCTGTTTTTTCCTGAACTGATGTGCCAGCTTTGTGCATATAAAGTCCCACTGGTGTGTGAACCTTTTCTTAAAATCAATTACATTACACTATGTTTGTCACCTCCTGCATATCTTATAAGTACTTTCCCTTGAGAACTTCCAAATCATGTTGTGAAGTCCCCTACACCTCAACAACTATTTGGACTGGTCGGAATTTCATAGTATCTTGAGAAGAACTGAAATTTGTTATTGAATCTTTTCATCCATAAACATGAGAGATACCACTATTTGTCAGGTATTATTTTCTGCCTTTAATAAGACCGCATGGCTTCTTTTATATATGCCCTCTACTTTTATTCTTCAATGTATTGCAAGGCATTTTTTTTTAAGTTTTGGACACTGTGATGGTGGTTTTACGTGTCCACTTGGCTAAGCTGTATAGTACCTAGTTATTTAATCAAACTCTACTCTAGGTGCTGTTGTGAAGTTATTCTGTAGATATGGTTAACATCTACAATCAGTTGATTTTAAGTAAAGGAGATTACCCTCAGTCATGTGGGTGGGCCTCATTCAAACAGTTAAACGATCTTACAAGCAAAAACTGAGATTTCCCAGAGAAGGAGAAATTCTGCCTCAAGACTACACCACCTACTTGTCTTTGAGTTTTCACCCTGCCAGCTTCCATACAGATTTCAGACTTGCCAAACCCATAATTACATGAGTCAATTCCTTGAAATAAGTCTCTTTATAATATGATATGAGATATGATATGATTAATATATAATATGATACACTATAAATATGCACATTTGTGTGTCTTGGTTCTGTTTCCCTGAAGAACCCTGACTAACACAACCACCATTGGGAAAGAGAGAAAGTATGACTTTGCATTCCCTGGACACCTGGTTTTTGCTTAGCAGAGGGAAAATCTTGATTTGGGATACAAACAGAACACTCATCCAATGTGTTCGAGAGAAGAGTACAAAGTTAAAAAAAAATTCTTGAGAGCTGGATAATGGAGCTCAGAAAATTTCCCGTAACCAAGTTCAAAGCACCAAAGTGACTGCATTACAAAAGAAAGTGTGAAGTCTTGAAGGATAGATCAAGAGGTTCCTGCATGTGCCTCACAGGAATTCCTGAAAAAGAACAGAGAAAAGAGAAGAAATGTTCAAGAATTAATAGACCAAAATACTTGGTGATGGAGAGAGACAGAAGTGTTCATGTCTTCTTGGATTCCCAGAAGAAACATCCCCATGTGGATCTTATGTTTAGATGGACACATGGTGACTTAATTTTAGGACAAAAGGATCAAAAGAGAAATACTCTGAAGCATCCAGTGGGCGGAAAAAAACAAATTACTTACAAAGAAAGGAGATATGGAGTAATGTTAGAGCCCTTTTTCGCTACCAATACATGAAGACAAATAATGTCTTCAAAAGTACTGAGCCAAGGGGAGTAGATATGGCTCAAGCAGTTGGGTGCCCACCTCCTGCATGGGAGGTCCTGGGTTCAGTTCCCAGTGCCTCCTAAAGAAGACAAAAGGACATTGCAAGGAGCAGAAGCCGCAACCCCACAACCAGTAGATGCTGCAACCAGCAGGGAGCAGATGTGGCTTAAGCGGCTGAGCACTTGCCTCCCACACAGAAGGTCCTGGGTTCAGTTCCCAGTGCCTCCTAAAGACGGGCAGACACAGTGAGCAGACAATGAGCAGACAGAAAGGGAGCCATGGGGGGGGCCAGTATGATTAAAAAATGCTTACTTGGGTGATAATATAATGTTTCAAAAGTGACTCAGGAAAATAAAATTTCTTTAAAATAAAAATCAAGTCAACTAGTTCAAACATTAAAAAAAAGCACTGAGCCAAGAATCTTATATCCCAAACTAGCATTCCAGTAGGAGGGCAGAGCAAGGGCTCAGAAAGCTAACCACCTACAGATGCTATCCGAAAGAACTATTCCAGAGAAACAATGAATACCAAAAAGAGGAGAACATGGGCTACATAAAACAATGATAAAAAAAGAGTCAACAGAACTTATAGGTATGCTTTACACCTTTAGAATTTTTTGAAGCATAATTTTAAATATATATATATATATATTTGTGTGTGTGCAATTATTTTGAACTAAAATCTCAAAGAAATCTCAACATGGATGATAGGAGACAGATAAAAAGGATAGGAGAAGGAAAAGAATACTAAAGACTATTGTCTGTTTTGGAGGTAGGTGTAGAACTGATTAAATTCTATGTCATAGTAGGAAACTATATATTTGTTGTAAAATACAGTTGTGGTAGTTTGGAGATGTGTGCCCAAGAAAAACCATGTTCTTAAACTTAATCCATTCCTGTGGGTGTGAACACATTGTAAGTAGGACATTTTGATGAGGCTCCTGCAGTTAAGGTGTGGACCAGCCCAAACAAGATGGGTCCTAATCCTATTACTGGAGTCCTTTATAAGTAGAATGAAATTCAGACAGAGAGAAAGCCATGGGAAGCAAAAAGCTGAAGGTCAAAGGGACCCCGAAGAGAAGGGAGTGGTCAGGACAGGCTGCCATGTGCACTGCCATGTGACAGAGGAGTCCAGAGCAAATGACATAAATATGATTAAACGGCAAGTAAAAGACTGTGAAAATTGAAATAAATATAACAATGAAAAATCATACCCAGAGTGCTCTAAGTTTCTATGATCATTAAAGAAGTCCATCAACTCAATAGAAAATATGGGTGAACTATTGAAACAGCAAATTCACAAAAAAAGAAAGACAAGTGGCCAATATGCATCTGAAAAGAGTAGTGACCAGAGAAATTAAAATAACACCAAAAGAGATATCATCTTTCACCCAGAAGGATAGCCAAATTGAGTAACGATGCAAGAAAACGGGCCCTCTCTCCTATAATTAAGGAGGGTGAAAATTGGTAAAAGCTTCTTGGAATACTATTTGGAACTTAATCTTATGGATATTCAAAATATACTTTCTTTGACCCAGTACTTTTATTTCTTTTTTTAAGATTTATTTTTTTATTTTTTATTTCTCTCCCCTTCCCCACCCCCAGTTGTCTGTTCTCTGTGTCTATTTGCTGCGTGTTCTTCTTTGTCCGCTTCTGTTGTTGTCAGCAGCACAGGAATCTGTGTTTCTTTTTTGTTGCATCATCTTATTGTGTCAGCTCTCCGTGTGTGCGGCACCATTTCTGGGCAGGCTGCACTTTCTTTCCTTACAGGGTGCACTCCTTGCCCATGGAGCACCCCTACGCGGGGGACACCCCTGCGTGGCACGGCACTCCTTGTGCACATCAGCACTGTGCATGGGCCAGCTCCACACGGGTCAAGGAGGCCCAGGGTTTGAAATGCAGACCTCCCATGTGGTAAACAGATGCCCTAACCACTGGGCCAAGTCCGCTTCCCCAGTACTTTTATTTCTAAGCCTACTTGTCAAAAAAGACTCCCACATGTGCATGGAATTGCATGGGCAAAGATATTCACTGTTTCATTGCCTGTAAAGGGTGAAAATCTAAACACACCACCACCATCACCAAATGTTTGTCATTAAGTGAATAGTTAAACAAGTAAAGGGCACACCCAGAGTCTGATTCCAGGTGCAGCTATTTGTTAAATGATGCAAACTTAGAGTCTCCGAGAAACACCCTCACGTCTATCACGTTATACCGGTGAAAGCAAGTCACTGGTTTCGCCTCGGATCAAGGCGAGGGGACCACATCCACGTGTGGCTGCAAGGAGCCTTGAGTCAGGAGGGCAACTTACGGGGACATGGTCGCAGAGTCCACGCGGGCACAGAGGGGAGACGGGGGCAGGTGCTGCCTGTGGGGAGCAGAGCAAAAGCAAGAACAGTGAGGGCGTGGGATCTTTGATCTCGGAATATGTCTGTAGTGCTAAAATACTTCATAACAACAAGGCCTAGAGCAACATTGTGCCTGGGAATTTCCTCCTGTCAGCCTTCATGTTACTCAAATGTGGCCAGTCTCGAAGCCAAACTCAGCATGTAAATGCAATGCCTTCCCCCAGCGTGGGACATGACACCCGGGGATGAGCCTCCCTGGCAACGAGGGACCACTATCAACTACCAACTGATGATGCAACTGGAAAATGACCTTATACGGAAGGTTCAATGCGGATCAGCAGAATATCCATGTCTACATAAAATACCATGACTTTAAAATGCTGTTTGACCTAAAGTAAGGGGGAAATGGAAAGGAGAAATGAGTTTATATGGCTACGAGTTTCTAAAAAAGAGTCTGGAGGCTGGCAGAAGGTTTGCCCTCATGCACAACTGAGCAGAGTCAGAGAGACAGATAAAGCAGATACAACCCCCAGATATGGTTCCTTTGAGGGCTAAAGAGACCCATGGGAGTTATGGCCATGGCCGATGGGGTTAACTACCAGGGCAGATGGCCCCTCTTTGGAAATGGTGTTTATGTGTGATGAATCTGGACTCAGATGGGATCTCCCTTCATAAGACTTTCATGCTAATGAGCTGGAGGTGCAGTTAATGTTGGGGTTTAAGATATATTTAGGGGATTTGAATCTCTGGACTGACAATGTGATAGCCAGATCCTGAGCCTCAACAGACTCCAGCACCTACAATCTGATTTATTGGACTTACCACACTCAGCTAAGATGGAGTTGAAGAAGGACAACCACCACACCATGGAGCCTAGAGTGATTACAACTGAAAATGGGAGGATTGCATCCAGCATCCATGTGGAATCTGAGCCTCCTCTTGACATAGAGGTGCAATGGACACAACCAATCCAATGTCCACATAGAAGAGGTGGCATTGGATTGGGAAAAGTGGACATGGTGGACGAAGGGTATGGGGAAAGGCAGGAAGAGATGAGAGGTGGAGGCGTCTTTGGGACATGGAGCTGCCCTGGATGGTGCTTCAGAGGTAATCACCGGACATTGTAAATCCTCACAGGGCCCACTGGATGGAATGGAGGAGAGTATGGGCCATGATGTGAACCATTGTCTATGAGGTGCAGAGGTGCCCAAAGATGTACTTACCAAAACCAATGGATGTGTCATGATGATGGGAACGAGTGTTGTTGGGGGGGGAGAAGGGGGGTGGGGGGGTGGGGTTGAATGGGACCTCACATATATATTTTTAATGTAATATTATTACAAAGTCAATAAAAAAAATACTTCATAACAAGAATGTGTCCATGTATTACTTGTACAATTACAAAATAATATTTTTAAAGGTATATTCCCTACCTGCCTTAGCCCATCCCTGCCTCCCAAAAAGACCATGTTCAATAAAACTAGGGCTCTGCAGAACTGGCCACAGAGTGACTGCAGGAGATCTGGTGATTCCAGCTACCTCACAGATGCCACGTGGACCAAAGACAATTTGGGCAAAGGCTCTAGAACCTTCTTCCTCAATGGCTCTCTTGAGAATCACTTGTTCCAATGCTGCCATTGGGGAGTAAAGCGGAGGTGATGCTATCGGCCTTGCCCCCCTCCTCAAATAGAGCCTCCATGGTGGACTACTCCTCCGAGGGGTTTGGGGGTGCCCAGTCGTTGAATTCCAACCGCCATTTCCCCAGCTGCAGACATTGGTGGGCAATGGGTGTGTGATCTCAGAGAGGCCAAGGAACCACGGGCCCAAGGCTTTTGCTGGAACTGCCTAGACCAGCTACTGTCTAGGGGTGATCCAACACACCTTCGGCAACTGGCTTTGCATCCCCTGGCCCTTCAGCCATCAGGCTTTTCTGACCAGAGGAGCTTAGGAGAATTTACAGTACTGGCTTCCATAAAATTAATTACCACTGGTTCTTTCTATCCTCGGCAACTTCCTTTGGAGTTACAGTGTTCCCAGGCCTGTTATTTTTAAGCATGGCCTAAAAATGATATAGTATCCATGTTAAGCCTACAGAAAAATATATTATACCTTGATTATTTTATAGTGAGCATACTGAGAAATTTGCCATTTGGGCTTCTGGTACTGGGCAGAAAGGAGTCTCTTAAATGACTTTAAAACTCTTAAGCCATTATTAAATTGTGACTATTAATAATAGAAGCATTTTTTGCTAATTAGATTCTGAAATCTTCTACATCATTCATGCCATCAATTAATAAACATTTATCTGCGTTGAGAGACTACTCAAGCGGAGAGAAATAGAACAGGTCTCATGTTGCCCTCAAAGTCCTTAGAGTTTACTAGTTGTGCCTATGAAAGCTGCATCATGAGTGAGAAAAAGAAATGTGCCAAAGCTAGGACTAAAAATAAATTGTTGGGAAATCAAAGAAAGAAATTGTTTTAGCTTCCTAGGTTGCTTAAAGCAGATACTATGAAATGGGTTGACTTTAACTATGGGAACTTACAAGCTTACAGTTTAGAACTGAGAAAGTGTCCCAATCAAGCATCTTCAAGACGATGCTTTCTTCCCAGAGATTGCCTGCTGGAGATCCTGGGCTCCTCTGCCACATGGCAAGGCACATGGCGGTGTCTGCTGGGCTCTCCCTTCTCTTCCAGGTTCCATGGTTTCAGCTTCTTGCTTCCATGACTCTCTCTCTCTCTCTTTTTCTTTCTACATTCCCCTTATAAAGGACTCCAGAAAGAGGATTAAGACTCATCCTGATTGAGGCCTCATGAAATGGTCCTACTTACAATGGGTCCACAGCCACAGGAATGGATGAAATTTAAAAATGTGTCTTTCTGGGATACATATGGCTTCAAAGCACCATGGAGTACCATACATATGAGCTACAAGTCTGGGACAGCAATTCTCAAAGTGTGGGGTCCCCTGGTCATAGCGTCAGCATCACCATCACCTACAAATTCTTGTGCTTCACCCAGATCTCTTGCAAGCTCTCCAGGGGATTCTGATGCCCATTCAGGTTTGATATTTGTCTGTAGAGACTGATCTAAGTTTCTAAGATCTCTTCACCTGATCAGTGTATCTGATTCAGGTGACATAAATGCAAATTTTGGTTCTTCCATTTAATAGCTATAACCTGAGATTCTTGTCTTGTTTGTTTGTTTTTTACTGAATCTCCTTGAACCTTGCTTTCCTTAAATGAAAACTGGGATGATGACAGCCACCTCCCGGTCTGTTGTGAGTATAAAATGTACTTGTAAAGTAGTTCACACAATCCTGACAAACCATGTGGCTTGAGATACTATTAATATTGTTATTTGTCCAATTTAGTCCAAGTTCTCAGGGATACCTTTATACACATGGCTGAGGGCTAAGATATAGTTCACACTGAAGTTTCAGCACCTTGTCTTTGTTCAAGCTCTAGACGGTTTTGAGGATCCCAGGGGAGTGTGGCTTTCTGACTCCACCTGTTTCCCACAATAAACCCAAGACATGTAGCCCCCAGGTAGGGTATCAAACATTTTAAAGCTTAAGAACTCCATGGCACAAAGTTGGTAGATGAACTTCATGAAAACCCAGGTTCATGAAATTAAAGTAAAGTAGTTCCAATCAAGTGTCGGAAGGTTTTCTTCAGGAAATGGAGGCGTGTGGGAAAGCAGCGCTGTATTAAAAATAATAAGTCAAGGGCACAGAATAAAATTCGCTTTCTGAATGAGAAATGTTAGGAACAAAAACACTGAGGGGTGGAGACAGAACTACTGTAGCAGAAAGGAGAATGTCACTGATAGAATAAACGGAACTAGCTTGCTAAAATATTCAAAGAAATAGTGGGAGTGTGTAGGCATGGAGTCAGAGCAATTAGAGAAGGAGCTGCGACTTACAAAGACCCTAAAAGAAAACACAATTCTTCAGAAGCAAAAGGAGAATAAATGAAAAATCTTGTTCCTTCAATACATGGGAAGAGAATGATAACCGCCAGTGGCACTAAGACAAAAGCCATTATTTTCTAAAAGAGAGTCTTGACAAAGAAGTTCCTCGGCAACTGTGAGTCTGAGAAGGCTGTAAAAGAAACAGAAAGGGCAGGAAGCCAAAACAGAATTGGGAAAGTTTAGTCATGAGTCACAGATATGTCACCCTTTACAGACTCTTGCCTCACCCTGGAAAGATGTGCATCTCAAAAGCCTACAGGGACCTGGAAATCAGGCGACCTTGGCCATGAGGGGCCTGGTGGCAAGAATGCTGCTCAGTCCTTGCAGAGCTGGGCTCCCATCTGGGGGTCTAAGAAGCATGAGGGGGGCTTAGATAAGTGAGGGACTGAGTATACAAACAACAATAGCCAGACCACATATAAAAATACAACCCAGACCCACCGCCACCTGCAGCAACCAGTCCAGGAAGCTAAACCATAATGCCTGTGACAATTAACACCAAAGAGCCAAGACCTGATCCATAATTGACAGCTTCCCTAATTTTTGCCCCAGCTTCCAGCTTAGGACAAAGAGAAAGTCAACGACGCTCCCCAGCCGATCACAGGATGCCCTGCTTCTAGCTGGCCCACTGCCGGCTTCCCCAAGCCAGCAGCCTCCTTTCAGGCGATTCCTGGAGCCTTCTTTTTTCCCACTAGAAAACTTTGCTATTCCTCTATAGGCCTTTGAGTCTCCACCAAATGTCAGGGAGAGTGGCTGACTCCCTTGCTACAGCAAGCTCTGGTTAAATAGCCTATACTTCTTCTTATTGCGGTATTCTTCACAGAGTACCGCAGGAAGAAGACACAGTGCTGGAGGCCAGACTGCAGAAGGTTCCGTGTGATCTAGGATGACCCTGCCGGGGGCACTGGGGTCCAGAACAGCAGGGGAGCCAGGAGGGGAGCCCCTGCTACAAAGTAGCCCTACTCTTGTCAGCTGCTCAGAACCTCCAAGCCCAAGAGGCAGGAGCCAGGCCAGTTACTGTGTCAAGGTGCTTTGTAAACTACAGAGCAATACTAAAATTAAAAAGATGATGCTCATCCATCAGTTATTGGTAAGGGTGTTTCTTCTATATGAATATTGTTCCCCATTTGTATGGGAAAAAATTGTAGCTAAACGTTTCATTGCCCCCAGTCTGCAAAAGAAGTGCAATTCTATTTGCTTTGTCTTATAGTCATGAAATCACTACCTTTGCATTAAAAATATATGTGTGTGTGTGTGTGATATTCACTCTTCAGGCTAGAGAGGAACGGTATGCCCTATAACCATTTTAAAACAGCTTCAGTGCGTGCAGCACTGAGCACATGCACCACCACATCAGGTGAGCATCCGCACAGGGCCACAGGCAGGGGCATCCAGGCGAACGAGGCTGCTCCTTGCTCTCGGGGCTCCCAGTGGGGGAGACAGGCAGGGGCGCGTCTTTCACGCACATCTGTGTCACACAAGGAGCATCTCATGCTTCCTGGGATGCCGAGAGGGGGCATTAAACCAAAAGAGGACAAAACGCCCACACCCCCATCACAGCGTTTGCTTCCCGCTTAGCGGGGGCCTGGGAGAGGCAGAGAGGACACAACTCTTTAGCCTTTTCAGGTCATGGTCTGATTCTGAGTTTTCTCATACAGGATCTTACGTGAAGAATAATGGAGTGTAGCTTGAAAATCCATGAACCTGAGGAATAGTAAGGGAAATCATGATAAAATAAGCACGCGGGTGCCAAAAAAAGAGCAAGGCAAAGAATGAGCAATATTGGCTTTTATTTAAAATAATAATTATCCAAACAGACAAATATTTTTCCTGATGTTTTCTCCGTATAATTAAACATGCATGCTTGCTTGTGTGTGTCTGAGTGTATTTGACCGCATAAAAAAAGAAAGGGTGCTGCAAGTTACAAACCAAACGGACTCCAGGAAGCTTGCTGAGGGAGAAAAGTATCTTTACTTTTATCGCACACACTTTTGGACTGTTGGATTATTTCTTGGTAGTAAGTAGGTATTATTCAAAATAAAAATATCTTTTAAAATATTGGTATAGCAATTACTGAAAATAATTTAGGAAAATATATTTTAAAGGCTCCAAATAGTTCTTTTGCTCCAGAAACTTCATTTCTGAAATTATAATCTAAGGAATTGATCTTAATGACCCCCACCAAAAAGTTTCATGCACAAAGATGTTCTATCAACTCTTATTTATTATAACCAAAAAAAAAAAAAAATTATGAACAAACTAAATATCCCCAAGGGGATGGTAAGTAATGTCGTAGCTACGTTACTTGATGGACTTTGTAGTCATTACGTAGTTAGGAAGACTTTATAATTACCGGGAAAAGGTTGTAATAATACTCAATGGGAAAAATAAGAGTATTACTCTAACCAAGTTTTTCAAAAACTACATATAAAAACTGGAAAGAAAGATGCCAAAATGTTAATAAAAAGTTAACCTCTATTAAGCCTTTACTAAGTACCAGACTTTGTACTAACCACTTTGGATGTTAATCATCGCCATAACCCCAAATTATGGGTACTACTAGTTTCTCCATTTCACAATGAGAAAACTGAGGCAGAGCATTACTAGGGAATTTCCAGAAGACACTCAGGTGACCACCTCGCACATGAAGAGATGGGAAACCTCATCAGCACTCAAAGACACGCAAATTAAAACCACACGGAGAAACTGAAATGGACAAAAAAGGGAAAGTGTGAAGAAACAGCACTTTCTTATTTACCCACTGGTAGAACTGTAAATTGCTACAACTACTTTAGAGAATGACTTAAGAGTTTAAATGTGCACGCTCCTCTTTTGCCCTAAAAACTTGGAGATATCTCAGGGTGATACACATTTCAAGAGAAGTCATGTGCAAAGATTGTCACTGCATTACTATTTGTATTGGTGAGAAATTAAATAAATCATAGTTGATTCAAGCAGCAATTAAAAAAATAGAAAGGTAGAATGATTTTGGAAAAGAGTATCAACTCATATTATTTTTTAAAAAATAAAGCTAACTGCAAAATATGGGTACAGTATAAGACCATTCACACTAAAACGAAAAGGAAAAAATCCATAACCTGCATATTTCTAGAGGCATATATACCTGCATGGATGTGTAAATACACAAAAAAGGTCTGCAGGCACAGGCACCAACCTAGAAACTGCACTGACCTATTGGAAGGAGTCTGAGATGATGGTTAAATGGTATTTTTGCTTTTTTACTCTATAGATACCTTATAGTTTTAAACTTTTGCAAAGGAAATGTATTCACGTATTCCTTATGCAATTAAAAATAATTACTTAAGTTTAGTTCTCAAATGTGAGCATTCATTAAGATCAAATAGATTGCTTGGGCTGCATCCCCAGAGCCTCTGACTCTAGGTCTAGGTTGTGAGAATTTGCATTTCAAGCAAGTTCCCAAGGGCCGCTGAAGATCTGGGCACACTTTGAAAACTGCTTAGTGAGGTGGAACACTGAGCTTCAGGTGTTCCTGGAGAGCCGGGACGCCCCACAGCCTCGCCTGGCCTGGATGGGCTGCTGGCCAGGGCTATGGTTCAAAGGGAGGCGCAAGGGGCATTTGCTGTTGCCCATTATTTCAAAATATCCTTGTGGTTTTAATAATAAATAAATATATATTTTAAATGTCCTTACTGGACTTTTAAAATATATTATCAACTCACCCTAAAAATCCTAAAATTATGCTTTCCGTATTTTCCAAAGAACACAAGTATTCATTGCTTTGATGATTTTTTAAAAATCACATAAGGACCCCTTTTTTAAAAAACTAATTAATTTATTTTTAATGTTACATTAAAAAAATATGAGGTCCCCATATACCCCATTACCCCCCTCCCATAACCACAACCTCCTCCATCATCACAGGACATTCATTGCACTTGATGAATACATCTCTGAGCACTGCTGCACCACATGGTCAATGGTCCACATTACAGTTTACACTCTCCCCCAGTCCACCCAGTGGGCCATGGGAGGACATACAATGTCCAGGAACTGTCCCTGCAGCTCCACTCAGGACACCTCCAAGTCCTGAAAATGCCCCCACATCACATCTCTTCTTCCCATTCCCACCCTCAGCAGCTACCACGGCCACTTTCTCCATCTCAGTGTTACATTTACTTCCACTACTAATCACATTAGTTCCAGAACAGAGTATCAGTAAGTCCACTCGAATCCATACTCTACTCCTCCATTCTGTGGACTCTGGGATGGCTATGTTAAGGACCTTTTTTGTTTTTCTCAACGAAATGTCTGCTTGAGACTGTGACTTCCTGGTGAGAACCTGAGCTAAGCTGTAAAGGAAAGGACTTAGCTCTCTCAATTTTGTAGACACACTCTCACTCCATTTACTACTGAGTCACACATGCCAATCAAGGCTGACAAGGAAACATCTTTCCTCGAACAGCGGGCATTATCCTAAAATATAAATAGGTTTAACTAATCCAAGGAAGTTAGGGTGGAAAAGCACTTGTATTATGATTGAAAAAAATTATTTCTTTCTGTTTAAAAAACAAATGTTGGCAGTCTGCCGCTTTCCACCCAAATCCCTAGTAGCGGCAAGAGAGTGATAAAAATAAGTGAATCCAAAAATCTTCCCTGAAAAAGCAAAAGCCAATCAGAAGACAACTGAAGAAGAAAATCACACGCACCAGGCCTACAGCAGAAGACTGACAAAGAAGAACTAGCAAACACAGAGAACACAAGAAGACCCCGTGAGAATTTTGCCAAGACAATGCCTTGCACTGACGGACTTAATCCTGGTTCCTGAACCAGTCATTTCAAAGGCGAATGTGATGGCAGCCACTCCCAGAGATGGGGCTCAATTCTCAAAACACACTGACGCTCAACAATGTGGAAGGAGTAAGTGGACTTGGAGAACTGACCACAGTGAGCACTAAAACAACACAAAAGAACAGAGATGGGATGAGTAAAAGAAAATGCAAGAAACCTGGAGTAAGCTTGAGACATTCCAACATCCACCAAGAATAAGGTGCAGAAATAAAGAATATGGAGAAGGAGTAATAGAGAAAACTTTCCCAGAACTGAAGACAAGTCCTCACTGGAAATGTCCCCCCAAGGGTGAAGCAAGATTAAAGGAACAAATGAACAAAATCTCCCATGTCTTAGTGTAATATCAGAACAATGATGAAGATAAAATTCTGAAATACTCTGAGAGTGGTTGGTATGGGGAGTGTATCAGTCCAAGTTCTCTAGAGAAACAGAATCAACAAGGGATATCCATCGATAGGAGGAGATTTATCAGAGTGTCTCACGCAGCCGTGGGGATGCACAAGTCCAGGTTCCGCAGGCAGGCTGCAACCAGAGGCTCTGATGAAAGTCCAGTGAAGATTCTTGATGAGTTCTGGGAGATGCTGGCTGTCCAAAGATGAGTTGGGAAATTCTCTTTCAATGCTGGAATCACTTCCCTTTTTAAGGCATTCATCTGATTGGGTTAAACATCACTCACTGCTGATGGTAATCTCCCTGGTTGATGTAATTATAACCAGCTATCTATGATTTACCACTTTTTTCCCCCATGTTTGCCAACTCTGCAGGATGTCCTCATGAGTGGTTTTATTTTCATTTATCTGAATATCATAATTTTTAAAATGAACACTATTACTTTAGAAATGAGGTTTTGCTGAAATTTTAGGGTCCATTCTCTCCCACTAAATATAAGGACATAATCAGAGATGCAATAAAAATGCATGTTTTCTCCACCCCCCCCCCAAGACCTTTCCACATACCACTCCTGTTATTTGGGACAATTTTTCCCCTCTCTTCCTCTAGCTAATTACTATTTATCTTTACGCCTCAGGCCCTTGAGGAGGTCAAGTCTCCATTTGCCTCTGGTTCATTTTATTTAATATGTCTTGCATTTTTGTAAAATTTTATTGAGAGATAATTCACATACCATAAAATTCATTCTTCTTAGGTGTATAATTCAGTGATTTTTTTTTTTTTCGGTATAGTCACAAAGTTGTGTGACCATCACCACTCCAGTTGTGTACAAATTTCTGGATTTGCAATAATGGTTGGTGATTTTATTTCTAGGCTTTTATGGGGAGCAGAGCCAATTACTTTTGACCTGGGTGGCTTCACATTCTGCCAGGAGAGGTGGCCACAGGCTATAAATTGTCATCTGGGAAATTAGGGTTAAAGATCCAGAGTGTAAAAGAGCACCCTAAGCTCTTGCCTGAGTTTTAACTGTGACTTGCTGAACTATCACTTAACAACCCCATGAGAACCCACTGTCTAGGAAGGCAGATGTATGCTACCTCTTTCACCCAGACCCCTTGCATTGCTTTTCTCTGTCCAATGGTGATCAGTGGGCCTGAGCACAGGTAAGTGCTACCCCCCAGTACGCATAAAATAGAATAGAATGAAATCAATTCACAGAACGTGTGGCAAGTATAAAGTCAAACATTATTCTGCTCTAGAATTTTCAGGTTTGAAAAATCCTCGAGGCTGCAAAGTTAGTTGTGGCACAACTGCTTTAGCAAGTACCGTAGACCCTCTAAATGTCTGCGTTCAACTCTTAGTAAGTCCACTAGAGATTCTCTAAACATCGGTGCTAACAGCACCTTCTCATAATTTCCTTTTTTTAAGTTGACCACTGCCCATTCTCCAGCTTCATGGCATGCTGAGTGTGCCCTGCTTGAAACTGCTATTGAAATATTCTGAGGTTCCATAATGGCTTGATTTAGTGATACTAAATTTAATATTATTTGTTACATATTTATATATATATTTGAGAAAAGGAAAGTTCTAGATTTCATCAATGAATTGCCTAATCTACTTTCTACAGGATTTTGTGGCATCAAAGTTAAATATTTTTAATTTTTTCTCTAAATAATAGCCTTGAGATTATTTAGAAGTCACTACCCATGCTAGAAGAATGAGCTATACTTAACAGTACCAATTTTATCAACCCTGTGACTATTTTTTCATTTGAAAGATCATGTCAGAGGATCATCCAGGGGCTGTTTAGTGTGGTGAACTCAGTGGTGGACGAGGATTGTGGTTGATAGTATAAATAGATACAAGAACGTTCTTCCATGAACTAGAACAAATGTACGTCACTCTTACAAAGTGCTAAGAATATGGTTATAAATGGGAAAATACAATTAAAGTAACTTATGAACCATAGTTAAGAGTAATATTGTATTGTTTTTGCAGCAATGGGAAAGAAATACTATATCAATGCCAAAATGAGAAGTATAAGGGGCTATGGGATTTTTTCCTTTTGAAGTAATGAAAACATTCTAAAATTAACTGAGATGATGACAGCATGGCTCTGTGATGAGAATGAGAGCCCCTGAGTGTACACTTTGAATGGACTGTACAAAGCATGGGACTGTATAACACAATGAACTGCATTGTGGATGATGGACTGTGGTTAACAGAACAAATATGAGAACGTCCTCTCATGAACTATAACAAATATACAATACTAATACATGGTGTTAATAGGGGGGTTTATGGGGAAAATACATCAAATGTAAGCTGTGGATTATAGTCAGCAGCAATATTTTGATGATGTTTTTTCATCATTTGTAACAAATGTTCCACAAAAATGCAAGGTGCTGGTGGTGGGATGATGTATGGGAGTCCTGTATGTTATGCATGATTGCATAACAATAAACTCACAACTTCTCTTTAAAAAAAAAAACATCATTGATAACAGTAGCAGAATGAAAAGAAAACTGCATGATGATTTCTACTGAACCAGAAAAGACAATTGACAAAATCCAGCACCCTTTCTTGATAAAAACCCTCTCAAAAATAGGAATAGAAGGTCATTTCTTCAACATTATAAAGGGCATATATGAAGAACCATGGCTAACATGATATGCAATGGTGAAAGACTGAAAGCTTTCCTGGTAAGGTCAGGAACAAGACAAGGATGCTCACACTCATTGCTATTCGAAACTGTACTGGAACTGCTAGCCAGAGCAATTAGGCAAGAAAAAGAAAGAAAAGGCATCCAGATTAAAGCAGAAGAAGTAAAACTATCATTATTTGCAGATGGCATGATCCCATACATAGAAAATCTACTAGAGTTAAATAAATTCTTCAAAGTGGTGGGATATAAGATCAATAAACAAAAATCAGTGGTATTTCCATACACCAGCAATGAACAATCTGAAAAGGAAATCAAGAAAACAATTCCATTTACAATAGTAACTAAAAGAATAAAATATCTAGGAATAAATGTAACCAAGGATGTGAATGACTTGTATGCAGAAAACTACAAATCAGTACTGAAAGAAATTAAAGATCTAAATAAATGGAAAGATATTTTGTGCTCATGAATTGAAAGACTTAATAGTATTAAGATATCAATACTATCCAAAGCAATCTACAGATTTTTAAAATATATTTTTTATTATTTTTAAAGATACTTAGATCACAGAAATGTTACATATGAAATAAAGGGGAGTTACATATCCCCCACTCCCTACACCCCCACATTTTCCTACATTAACAACATCCTTCATTAGCATGGTACAAAGTTACAATTGATGAACACATTTGAAGCATAGCTGCTAAGTATGGATTAAAGTTTACACTATAGTTTATACTCTATCCGGCACAATTTTGTAGGTTATGGCAAGATATATAATGGCCCGTATCTGTCATTGCAATGTCATTCAGGACAATTCCCAAGTCCCCAAAATGTCCCCATATTACATCTCTTTTTCCCTCTCCCTGCCTTGAAAGCCTCCAGTGTGGCCACTGCCTCCACATCAATGATATTAGTTCTTCCATTGCTAAACTCACAATAAGTCTACAGTAGAATACCAGTAAGTCTACTTTTGTCTATAGTTCATTCCCCAATACTGAGGATTCTGGGATGGTGATGCCCATTGCTCCTCTAATTGAGAGGGGGCTTAGATCCCATAGGGCCTGTGAATGGGACTCTCTTGCTTGCAGTGGTAGACTCTCTCAGTTCCTTGGGATGGTCATTGTCCATCATCATCTCCTTATTAGTTGTTCTGGGTGAGTCCAATGAACTGTAGAATAGTTGTTGCAACTCCCTTGAGATTCAGAGTCCAGCTGGTACACAGACAGCCCAGAGATTTATGTCTCTTGGAAATATACCTATCAAATCTAGTACTAATTATAGGTTCATGCAGAAAGGTCAGGAGAGTCATGTGTAGAAAATCAGAACTGAGTCCAACTCTGTTACACTGGGGAGCATACATTCCAAAGAAGGGCCCACTGGCAAGGCACCAAACTTCTGAGCTATCTGCCCTGACTATAGTGTCTGGATGTCTCCAGAGCCCTCAAGAGCCCTGCTATTTTGAGATAGTATTTACTTTGGCAGTCAATGAGATTCTGCTGAGATGTGCACAAGCATAACCTTTGGAATGACCTCTAGACTCACTTTGAAGACTCCTAGCCATGTAAACTCATTTGTCTTTACCTTTCTCCCCTTTTATTCAAGGGCTTTTTCCAGTTGCATCACCAGCTGGTGCTTGGTAGTAATCCATTCGTGCCAGGAAGGCTCATCCCTGGGAGCCATGCCCCACACTGGGGAGAAGGTAATGCATTTATATGTTGAATTTGGCTTAGAAAGAGCAACAAGGGGGTTTTCAGGAGGTAACTCTGAGGCACCCTATAATACTAGGTTAAGTTTCCATTTCAAAAGTAAAGGTTCATTAGTACAGTCATCAATATCAAGGGCCCATCAATGGACCATCCTCTATCACTAGTCATTGCTCCTGTACTTGGGGGATTCTTGCTGTTCCATTAGAGAATGTAGCAGAGTTCCCTAGGATGGGAATTCAATATTCTTTTGGTTATTTTGTGAGTCTGCACCCACCAGAACAATGCCCTATGCATCCCCAATCAAAATTCCATCAGGATTCCTCAGAGAGATGGAAAATATAATCATTAAATTCATACGAAAGTGCAAAGGATCCCAAATAGTCAAAAATCATTTTGAAAAAGAAAAGCAAAGCTGGAAGACTTATATCTCCTGATTTTAAAACTTACTACAAAGCTACAGCAATCAAAACAGCATATTGACATAAATACAAACATATAAATCAATGGAATTGAAATGAGAGTTCAGAAATCAACCCTCACATTTATGGTCACCTGATTTTTGACAAGGCACCCAAGTCCACTCAATGGGAAAAGAACAATCTCTTCAACAAATAGAGTGGGAAAACCGGACATCCACATGTACAAGATTGAAAGTGGACTCCTACCTCATACCGTATAAAAATTCAACTCAAAATAGATCAATGCTTACATAAAGATCTAAAACTATAAAACTCTTAGAATAAAACATAGGGTAAACACCAAAATAATAAATATATACACATACATACACATATATATAAAAACATAGGGAGGTATCTTCAGGGATTTGTATTAGGCAATGGATTTTTAGACTTTACACCAAAAGCACAAACAACAGAAGAAAAATAGACAAATTGAGCTTCATCAAAATTTAAAACTTCTGTGCGTCTAAGGACATTATCAAGATAGTGAAAAGACAACTAACAAATGGGAGAAAATATTTGGAAACCATATATCTAATAAGGATTTAAAGCCCAAAATATATAAAGAATATTTTCAAGTCAACAACAAAAAGATAAACCACCCAATTAAAACATGGGCAAAGGATTTGAATAGATAATTCTTCAAAGAAGATATACAAATGGCCTCATAATAAGCACATGAAAAGGTGCTCAACATTAGCCATTAGGGGAATGAAAATCAAAACCACAATAAGATACCACCCCATACCCATTAAAATGGCTATTATTTTAAAAAACAACAACAAAAACAAATCAAAATAACAAGCACCAGTGAGGATGCAAAAAAATGGAAATTCTTTTACATTGTTGGTAGGAATGTAAAATGGGGCAGCCATTTTGGAAAAAAACAATTTGGCATTTCCTCAAAAACTTAGACATAGAATGGCCATATGACTCAGCAATCCCACCTCTAGGCGTACACCCAAAAGAATTAAAAGAAGGGACTAAGACAGATATTTGTCCACCAGTGTTCAAAGAAGCATTATTCACAATAACCAAGAAGTGGAAACAATACAAATGTCCATCATCCAATGAATGGATAAATAAAATGTGGTATATAAATACAATGGAGCATTATTCAGTCATAAAAATGAATGAAGTCCTGCTACACTTCATTCCATGGATAAACACTGAAGGCAACATGTTGAATGAAATACATCAGAGACAAAATGACAGATACTGTATGATCTACATATAGAGGCAGAATGTAGAGCACTGGTTGCCAGGGCAGGGGTAGGGGGAATGGAGAGTTAATGCATAACAGATGTAGGGAGCTTGTTTGGGAAGATGAGAAAGTTCTGGTAATGGGCGATGGTGAGGGTACTACAATATTGTAAATGTGAATTATCCCATTGAATGTTATGCTTGGGAGGGGCTGAGTTGGGAAAGTTGATGTTGTATTTATGTTTCCACAATTAAAAGGGAAAAAAAGCAACTAAAGAGATGACAACAACAATTAATGCAATCTATGTTCCTGGACTGGATCTAATAATGGAAAAGAAAAGACTTAAATGGACATTATTGAGACATCAGAAAAAACTGGAATACAGACCATGAGATTTGTATCAATGTTAAATTTCTTGAACTTGACAGGATTACTTAATGTGGTTACGTAAGTGAATACTCTTGTTCTTAGGAAATGTACACGGAATTATTACATGTTCAAGGAGCATGATGTGTACAACCTACTCTAAAATGTTCAGAAAAAGATGGATGGATGCAAGGATACATGGATAGAGAGAGAGGTAAATAGATACATAGAGATGAAAGAAAGGAAAAAAGAATATATAGCAATTGTGGCCAATTGGCGGATCTGGAATGTGTATGTTACGTATTATTGTATTATTTTTGTAACTGTGTTGTAAGTTTGAAATTATTTCAAAGTAAAAAATTTTTTAAAAAGATCATCAACATAAACTAATCAATGGTGACAGAAATTAGAATACTGGATACCGTTGGGCATACACTGACTGATTAAGACATGAGGTAGTGGGGGTGGGGGAGTCTTAGGGATGTGTGTTAGATCTTGATCCATGGGTGTGATGTGTCTATATGTGCTCATTGAGGTGAACACTTAAGATTGCATGGTCTACTGTATACATTTTGTATACAATAAAAGAGAACTACAGATGATTGCTTTAAAGAGAGTCCTTGAAATTATTTTGTTTTTAATGCTCATCTTTTTCTGATAAAGCATGTATGCTCATTGTAGTAAAATCTGGAATATAAAGAAACATCTGAAAACTAAAAATAATTTCTAATTGATCCACTCTGAGATAACTTGGTATTATGATAAATGTTGTTTCAAGCCCTGTAACAGCTCAAACTCATCAGCTTCTAAGGTGGTGGTCTCTGGCAAGCTCTTCATCAATACCACCCATTTCAGCACTCAATGGGAAGCTGCTGCCACAATCACAGCCACCCATCCTGCTCCTCGAGCCCCCAAATCCACACTGCTCTTCTTCTAAGTGGTGGGCCCGTCCTCTTACCCCAAAATAATCTGCAGAAGCTGTGGTCCCAAGGAGCCCACATGAGGAACCAGGAAGACTCCTGTCACTTAGCTTTCATCCCGCCGTGTCTCAACTGCACATCCACCTCGTTGGCAAGGAGCATGGCCGCGTGGCACCACGTCACATGGAATGGATCTCACATGAGTTAGGAGGCTAAGTGACACACCGGTGGAGTCATGATCTTGTGACATAACAGCACTCTCTCCTGAGTAAAGCAATTATGAATAATTCACCTCTTTGACGAAAGGCTCTGACTCATCCAACTTTGGAGAGGTAGCTCTGAATTTAACAGCAGGACTGCAGAAGGTTCCAACATTCATCAGGCACTGGCCACGTGTCCCACACTGGGCCACGTGCCTTACAAGCCTGTCTTCCCTTTGTTTCTCCTGATGGCCCTGTAAAAACCGTGCTGTTTTCACCCCCGTGTCTTAGTTTGCGAGGTCTTCTGCAACACCAGACCCTGGCTGGATTAACCAACAGGGCCTTGTCTCACAGTTTTGGAGGTAGAAGTCCAATACCAAGGTGTCTGCGGGCTCCCCTTCCTCTGCAGTCTATAGGGTTCTGGTGGTGGCTTGCAGGCAAAGCATAACTCGATTTCTGCCTCTGTCACTTGGCAACTTGTGCCCCCGTCTGCCCCTAACTCCTGGGTCCACATTTCCTGCTTATAAGGACTCCAGTCGTGTTGGATTAAGCCCACCCTCATTCAGTTTGGCCTCACCTTACCTGATACCATCTTCTAAGAGCCTATTTACAAATGGGTTCATGCTTACAAGGCCAGGGTCAAGGACCTGATCACGTCTTTATGCGAGCCAAGATTCAGTACATAAAAGCCCATTTTACAGACGAGGAACCTCCCATTGGGCATCCTCCCAGATGGTGGAAGATGAAGACTTAAGTAAGGGGAAGTGGATGTGGCTCAAGCGGTTCAGTGCCTGGCTACCACATGGGAGGTCCTGGGTTCAGTTCCTGGTGCCTCCTAAAGAGGACGAGTAAGACAGTGAGCTGACACAACAAGATGACGCAGCAAAATGTCACAACAAAGAGACAAAGCAAGGGGACACAGAGAGAGCAGGGAGTGGAGGTGGCTCAAGAGGTTGAGCACCTCCCTCCCACATGGGAGGCCCTGGGTTCCATTCTTGGTGCCTCCTAAAAAGAAGTGGGGGGGGGGATGGGGAGGAGAAATTTTAAAAAATAAATCTTAAAAAAAAAGTTAAGTAACATTTTCCATATGGCCAGAGAACTCAAGGAACCTGTTTTGAAGGATGGAACCCAACAGTTTCTGAGCCAGAAACATGGTCCCAGTGTAACTAGACACAACGGGCAAGTGAGGAAGGGGCTGTCCGTGATTATCATGTGGGAGTAAATAGCATGGGCATTAAAAGAGGGATGGCACACTTTCAGTTTTTCTACCTCCTCTGTGAGATTTTTTTCTTCAAGCCCTATCCAGTTAATTCAGGCAAGAAATTAGCTGTTGGGTTTACATCCTATTCCTATATCCAGATATCCTTAGCTAATACAACAATTCTCTTTCAATCTTTCATCTCACTGAGAAAATGACATTAACACAAATGCCATATAGGTTTCATCCAAAGCCCTGTCGTGAATGTAAATGTTAGCTGGCGGCGTGTGGCATCCGTCTCATTTACGACGAGGAAGCTGAGTCACAGAGAGGAAGTATGACAGGAGCTCGGTTCAAAGCAAACCATTGTGCTCCATTTCATTTGAAAATCACAGTCATGAAATAGACCACATCTGCTGTTCCAAGTCAAAGGAAGAGAGGAGAGAACTATTCCAAAAATACCCATCAGTATTACAGCTAAAGTCACAATCTAGCTCCTTTATGAGGGAGGCAAATCTAACCAGTCGTTTTTTTTTCCCCTCGTGGGCCTCCATTTCCCACTCCAGTCCTTACTCTGATGCTAAACTAGCTGTTTAGTCTTGGAAAATTCATTCTCGACCTTTCAGTTTTGATTTCTTTCACCTGAAGAACAATTATTTCTGGACAAGATAGCCCCTGAAAGGGTCCTCAGGCTCCTCTCTGGGTAGCTCAAGCCTCTCAACTATCCCTCCAGGCTAAGTTCCACCAGTCAAGTTCTCATTCCCATTTCAGGTCTGATAGACCAGCCCTGGTGGTCTTTCCTGTAGACCCACTCTACCTTGAGTCCCCGTGTCAATGATGTGCCTCCATTCTGTTGGACTGCACTGTATCTGAATCCCTGGCTTTGCATTCTATTCTGGGCTCCAGGCCCATAAGACTGGAACCTGCTTTACTCTCCTTGCTCTTAGAGGACCACCATCAAGCCTATGGTCTGGGCTCGAAGGACAGACTGAGATCAGGTCCTGCTGCCTCTGAAACCTGGGCTGGAGTTCTGGTGTTGGGTGACTTAGCTCCCCTGTCTGACCCACCCTACCCCCACCCCCAATGGTTAGGTCACAAAGTCCTACCTTATTGAATGTGTATGGGCCACCAAACCTAAAGGGACCACATCATGCTCTATTCCTTACAGGAACATCACAACAGCCTTGCTGCCACCACCCAAGAAAGGTGCCTTTTTTTCCTGGTGTGCCCCTGAGCCCAGCAATGCCATCCTAAATAGCTACGTTAGATAAAAAATACCAGCTGTTGCTTCTGACTCATCTGAGCCTGTCAGTCACCACATCTGGCTTCTGAATCATCATCTACCTGCTTTTTACCTTCACATGCCTTCCTTTGCTGGTGAATTTTCCCTTCTAATTCCCTGCTGATTGTCAACTCCCTGCTCTGGTCGACTTGACCTGGCATCTGGAGGTTCAGCTCTTATAACTGCCCTAGTACTAGAAATTCTTCTCCAGGTTGGCTAGCCAACTCCATCGACCTTTTTGAAGAGGAGAATTTTTCCTGTAA
Organism: Dasypus novemcinctus; assembly: GCF_030445035.2. Taxonomy (NCBI): domain Eukaryota; kingdom Metazoa; phylum Chordata; class Mammalia; order Cingulata; family Dasypodidae; genus Dasypus; species Dasypus novemcinctus. The sequence goes on along the minus strand of NC_080680.1, from coordinate 10,649,264 downwards.
GACTTGGAAATTCCACCTTTTCTCATCAGCCAGGCAGATTCCTCTCCTCATCCAGGTCTTTGTATGGTTCTTTCTAGCCCCACACCCATGAATCTACACCCATTTATGCATCTGAGGTAGGCAGCCATCAAGATGGCCACCAAAGACCCATGCCCCCTAGTGGTCACAGCTTTACAGAGCCCCCACATTGACGGGGGCTGACTTGTGCCCAAGAGAATATGGTAATGATGCCTGACCTCCAAGTCGAGGTCATAAAAGGCATGGTGGCTTCAGTCTTGATCTCTGCTCCCTCTGAGTGAGGCCACACATGCAAGAAGGACACTCAAGCTGGCCTGTGGAGAGGTCCACATGGAGAGAAACTGAGGCCCCCTGCCTACAGCCAGGTACCACCTGTCAACCAGTGAGGGAACCATGCTGAAGTGCATCCCCCCGCCCCACTCAAGCCTTCAGATGTCTGCAACCCAAGCTGTCATCTGACAATCTCACAAAAGACCCAAGCTGGAAATGCCCAGTCAAGCATCCCCCAATTTCTGATCTGCAGAAACTGTGAAAGAAAATACAGATTCAGTGCTGTTTTGAGGCACTACGTCTTAGGGTAATTTGTATTCCAGCAATAAATATCTAATATGGTATCCTCCTCTAGTTTTCTGCATGCTCCTACACAGACATATAAAAACATACTTGTCTTTAGATAAAGACTTTTAATTTGGAGATAATTTTAGATTCATATGCAGTCATAAGAAATAATACAGAGAGATCCCATGGACCCTTTACCCAATTTCTCTCAATGGTAGCATCCTTCAAAATTATAGTACGGCATCACAACCAGCATATTGAGAGTAAACATAAAGAACATTTAAGTCTCCACAAATACCCCTTATTATGGCCTTGCATGCATCCCTCCTAGCTCCCCTGACCCTAACCTCTGGCAACCACTAATAAGCCTTCCATTCCGTCATCTTGCCATCTTAAGAAAGTTATATAAATGGAATTACACAGTACATAAACTTTGGGGGTTGGCTTTTTTTCACTCAACATGATTCCCTGGAAGGTCATGCAAGTTGTTGCATGTATCCACAGTTTGTTCCTTTTTACTGCTGAGTAGTATTCCATGGTATGGATGTACCAGAGTTTGCTCAACCATCCCTCCTCTGAAAGACATCCGTGCTGTTTCCAGTAAGGGGTCGTTATGAATAAAGCTTCTATGAACATTCACGCACAGGTTTTTGTGTTAGCATAAGTTATCATCTTCCTGCCTAATGCCTAAGAGAGCAATTACTTGTCTATACGGTAGCTTCATATTCATTCAATAGGAAACTGCTTTGGAAGGCTGAATAATGGCCCCCAAAGAAACGCAGGCCCTAATCCGTGGAACCCATGAACATTACTTTATGTGGCAAAGGGGCACTTTATAGATGTGATTAAGTTAAGGACCTTGAGATGGGAGGTTTATCCTCAATTATCTGGGTGGACCCCATGCAATCACAAGGGTTCTTATAAGAGGGAGGTAGATGGAGATTTGACTACATAAGAAAAGGCCATGTGACTATGGAAGCAGAGATTGGAATGATGTGGCCACAAACCAAGGATGCCGACAGCCTCAGCAGCTGGAGGAGACAATAAAGAGCTCCTGCCCTGGAGCTTACAACAGGAGCCAGCCCTGCTGACACCTTGACTTTAGCCCTACAAGACTCATTTTAGACTTCTGACCTCCAAAACTGTAAGATATTGAAATGTGCATTGTTTTAAGGCACTAAATTCATGGTAATTTGTTATAATGGCAACAGGAAATGAATACATTGACAAACTGGTTTTATTACAACTATTTTGTTTTGTTTGGGTTCAACTGATCCCAATAGTTATCTCCTACATAATGATGTTTTTTTACAGAGTGACTGCACCATTTTATATTCCCACCAGCAACATGTGAATGATTCAGTTTCTCTGCATCCTAGCCAAGTATTTGGTTTTGTTACCTTTTTTTTTTTTAATCTTAACCATTCCAAAAGGCTTGTAATGAAATCCCATTGTGGTATTAATGATGTTGAACATGATTTCATGTGTTTGACATTTTTATAACCTCTTTGGTGAAATACTTTTCATGTCTTTTGTCCGTTTTATAATTGGATTGTTTGTTTTATTACTGCTGAGTTTTGAGAATTCTTTATATAGTTTAGATACTGGTCCTTTGTTGGATATATGATTTGCAAATAATTTCTCCAAGTCTGTAGCTTGTCTTTTCATCCTCTTCACAGGGTTTTTTGCTGAGCAAAATATTTTATTTTAATGAGGTAAAATTCATCGATTTCTTCATTTTATGGATGGCGCTTTTGTTATCAAGCCAAAGAACTCTTTGCCTAACCCTAGACCAAATACCAAAGATTTCCCCCTGTGTTTTCTTTCTAGAATTTTTAGAATTTCACATTTTACATATAAGTTGGTGACCCATTCTAAGTTAGTATTTGTATAAGGTGTGAGGTTTAGAACTGAAGTTGTTTTTTTTTTTGCCTGTGAATGTCCAATTGTTTCAGTACCATTTGTTGTAAAGGGGATCCTTCCTCCATTGAATTACTTTTGCAACTTTGTAAAAAACCAGCGGAGCATATTTGTGTGGGTCTATTTCTGCATTCTCTCTCCAGTTCCACTCATCTTTCTTTTCCTCTGCCAATACCAAGCTGTCTAGATTACTGTAGCTATACAAGAGTAGTCTTAATTCGTCCCACTTTATTCTTCTTCAAAAGTGGCATAGCTATTTTAGTCCCATTGTCTTTCCATATACATTTTAAAACACTCTTTGCTGTATCTACAACAAATCTTACTGGAATTTGTATAGGTGTTGCATTAAACTTAAAGATTAATTTGGGGCAAACTGACATGCTTACAATGTTGAATCTTATAGTCCATGAACACTGTGTATTTTTTTTTCATTTATTTAAGTCTTCCCTGGACTTTCATCAGCATTTTGCAGTTTTCAGCATCCAGATCCTATACATAGTTTGGCAGATTTATATGTACTTTATTTTCTTTAGCAAATTCATAAATGTTTTTGTGCCATAATTTTTGGTTTCCACATGTTCATTTTTATCACATAGAAATGAGATTATTTTGTGTATGTGTATATTGTATTCTGTAATCTTTTTTTTTTTTTTTGAATCAGGAACCTTGTATGTGCAAAGCAGGCACTCAACCAATGAGCTATGCCTGCACCTATGTATCCTACAATCCCTGATGAGCTCACTTATTAGTCTTAAAAGTTTTCAGAGTATCTACAACTGCAAGCAAGACAGTTCCACCCATCTGCCCCATTGTATCTAAGACCCCTCTCAACTGGAATCAGAGCAGACATCACCATCCCAAAATCCTCAAGATTGAGGAACGAACAAACATGAGGAGGAATGCAACTATGGACTAAAGTACACTTGCCTTGTTCTCAATCTTCAAAAGAAATCATTAGTTCTTTCACTATTAAGTATGTAGGTTTTATGTAGATGCTCTTTACGAAGTTGAGGAAGATCCCCCTGTTATTAGTTTATTGAAAGCTTTTGTCATGAATAAGTGTTAGATTTCATCAAATGTTTTTTCTATGTCAATTGAGATGATTATTTGATTTCTTGTTTAGCCTGTTGAGATGGATGATTATATTGATTGGTTTTCAAATGTTGAACCAGTTTTGAATATCTGGAATAAATCCCATTTACTTTTGGCATAAAATTCTTATTATATGTTGACAGATTTGATTTGGCAATATTTTGTTAAGAAATTTTACTTCTATATTCATGGGGGATATTGGTCTGTCCTCTTTTTTTTTTTTTGTACTGTCTTATCTGGTTTTGGTATAACGGTAATGCTAGTTGGGAATTATTCCCTTCTCATCTATTTTCTGGAAGAGAATGTGCAAAAGTGGTGTAAATTCTTTAAATGGTTTAGTAGAATTCTCCAGGGAAACCATTTGGGCCTGTAGATTTTTTTTGGGGGGGGGGGGATCTTTTTAATTACAAATCCAATTTCTATGATGATTATAGGATTTTTTGGGGTCATTTATCTCACCTTGGCTGAGTCTGCATAGTTTGTGGTTTTCAAGGAATCAATCCATTTCTTCTAAGTTGTCAAATTTATGGTTATAACATTGTTTATGGTATTCCCTAATTATCTTTTTTAATGGCTGCAGGATCTATCGAGATATCCTTTATTTTATTCCCTGATTGGTGATTTCTGTCTTCCCTCTTTTTATCTTTGTCAGTCTTGCTAGAAGTTTATCAAATTTATTGATTTTTTTCCAAAGAACAAAATTTTGTTCTCATAGACATTTTTTTCCTATAGTTTTCCTATTTTATTTCATTGATTTCAGCTCTTATCTTTATTGTTTCCTTCCTTCTGCTTGATTCAGTTTTATTTTGTCCTTTTTCTAAGTTTATTATGGTAGGAACTTAGATTATTGGTTTGAGTTTTTCTTTCCTAATGTGAGCATTTAGTGCTCTATATTTCGCTCCTAGCACTTCTATAACCAAGTCCCACGTGTTTTGATATGTTGCATTTTCATTTTCATTCCAGTCTATGTATTTTTAAATTTTCCTTTGAGACTCCTCTTTGTCCTGTGGATTATTTACAGGACAAGGTTGTTCAAGTTCCAAGTGTTTGCAGATTTTCTTGTTTTCTTTCTGTTATCTGTTATCAATTTCAACTTAATTCTACTATGGTCAAAGAACACACTCTAGGCGATTTCAATTCTTTTAAATTTGGCCAGATTTGTTTTATGGCCCAAGAAATGGTCGCTCTTGGTGAATGCTCATTGGGCACTTGAAAAGAATGTTTATTCTGCTGTTTGTTGTGTGAAGTGTTCTACATACATCTCTCAGCCCCTATTGGTGGTCATGTCATTCAGATCTGGAATGTCCTTGCTTAATTTTCTGTCTAGTTGTTCTAGCAACTGTTGGGTGTGAAATCAAGTTCACAACTGTGACTTTGGGTACATACATAAATTTTAGTAACTGTTTCTGTTACAAGAATGGGTTCACATCTGTGATAGGTTGAATTATGTATCCCAGAATAAAACACGTTCTGAATCTCAACCCATTTCTGTTGGTGTAAACCCACTGCTAGTAAGACCTTCTGAAGATGTTGGTTTTAGTTGAGATGTAGCCTTAATCCTATTGCCAGAGGTTTTTTGAAGAGAAAACAATGTGGAAAATAGGCTGCTGGAAGTCAAGGGAACCAGAAGAGAAAGGAAAGGATATCACCAAGAGACAGGAAAGCCAAGGAACCCAAGGATTTCTGGCCAGCCAGACACTAAGAACCTCAAGAAGAAGCAACACACCTAGCCTCTGAAACTATGAGCCAAAAAATTCCTGTTGCTAAGCTAATCCATTGTGTAGTATTTGTCATAGGACCTGGGAAACTAAGATAGCACACACCCTTTGTTGTGGCATGCTATTCTCATCCAACAATGCCTTATGAAATCCTTTCAAGTCAACTGTAACAGTACTATAATTCACTAGTGTAAATGGCCACCCAGTATTCCATGGTGTGAATGCTCCAGAATTTATTCAATCATCCCATTATGGGATATTCACTTTGTATGACAGTAACACAATTCCACTGACCTGCTTAGTTTCAATTCTGAGTTTTTATGACAGAGGCTGAAGGTTGGAAATTGAAAGTAGTTGAGCATCTGCAGTAGGCAGGGAATGGGGGGAACTCTATATTGGGCCTTTTGGTAAATGAAAGTGGGACTCTGGAAATCCTGAATAATTGCTTTTATATCATAACAAAGAAGCCATAAAGAAAGCACTATCATCTTTTCTTGAAAAAAGGGAAGACATATCTTAGACAAAGTTTAAGTAATCTCTGTCTTCTAGGTATAAGAATTAAATAAAATTCTAAATTATTCTTAGGACAGGACAAAGCTCTATGAATAAAATATATACCAACTCTGGCCAAAACTGTTATTCCAGCACATCCCTTTACCATAATCAGAGTCTATGAGATTTAATTTCAAATCAGAATGTAAATAGATAAGAACATCCAGGATATAAAGAGTCAAAACTATTGAAGAAGTGAGAAATGTTGAGCTGGGGAAAAGAAGACTAATGGAACACATCCCTCCAGCTACCTGAAGAATGGTCATCTGGTGAGGATGAGATCCATTCTGCAGGGCTCGAGAGGACAAATGTCGGCCACATGGTAGGTGTTATAGAAAATAGACTTAATTCAGTCCAGTCCAGCAATGGCCAGCAACAGACCTGTCACCCCATTAAATAGGGAGCTCTCTGCTTTGAAGAAATGCAAACAGAGACATGCGTCCACAGGAGTCTAATCCTGGGCTAGGTGTTGGATTGGATACATTCCAGCTCGAAGAAGCTACGACCCATGTAACAGACAAACCCCGCTGACTGCAGCCAGCCAGCAGCAGAAGGACTTCCACAGGTCTTCTGCACACACGTGCCCACTCCGACCTCCAAGCATTTCTCATCCCGATTCTCCTGCCTGAAATATCTTTCCACCCCTCCACCTACCCACATCTGACTAATCGTTCTAGACCCAGAAAAAAAAAAAATCTCACCTCCTCTGGGAGGCCTTTCTCCATAACTCCAACCCACAAGTCATCTCTTACCACGTAATTAGTACCATATTGAACTTGTTCTGGTTTTTTAAAATATGGAGCCTTTTTCCCTGCTCAACCACATCACGATTTCCTTTAGAAAATCACCGGGCATTTGTTTTACAATCTACCATATCTTACACAGGGCATGGCATCTAGTGGAGCCCTCGGAAGAGATGTGATAGATTCATTCCACCTGTTCTTTTTCCTAGATCCGTGTGCTTTAATTAGAGGTGAGCACACACACAAGTGTCCGGGAGTTTAGCTTCTTCATGCAGAATGTCCTGATGAAGTATTTTAACTTAATAATGACCACCGGTGGCTTTCATGAAAGTGGAGTCTCTTACCAAAATTAGCATTAAAGGGAAACGGGCAGAAGAAAGGAGAGACCAGGGGTGTGTAGATAATGCTTCCCGTCACACCTGAGTGGGAACACTCTTCTCTGCTGGGCTGTGGTAGACGTGCCAGTTTGTATAAAGGACACTTAGCAAGGCATTTGCAAATAGGGCAGAAATCAAAGTGCGCCTTTGAGCAGTTCCTTTCTTGATTGCCGTGTGTCACCTTCTTGACCAGTCCCTTATGACCTGTCACATTGCCCAGTGCCCTTCAGCTACCTGTCCTCCTTCGGTCTGGCTCGTCTCACCCACAACTCCTGCCTTTCTTGTGACGTGTGTCAGCTCCCTCTAGATTCTGATGTCCCTGAGAGCAGGGACCACGGGATTCTCAGGGGCTCCAGTGCTAAGCACCTGGGCGGTCGTCACTTAACATGCGTTGAATTTATGAATCCAAAGATCAGTACACAGAACTGTGGAGATCCTAAAGGATGAGCTACTAGAGCCACCTGCCCGGGAGAGATGGCAGAGGACGGCTTCAGATTTGGGCTGAGTCTTGAAGGCCCAAGGGCATTACTCTAGGCCACAGTGGGTTGGAGAAAAGGGGGCCCAGAAGAGGAAAATGTGAGCTAAGGCCAGAGGTGCCACTTGTGTGGGGAGCAACAAATTATTCCACGTAGCTGGAACATAAAGGCAGTGGGGCTGGAGATGAAGCTGGAGAGCTAAAATGAGGCCCAACTGGAAAAGGGTTTATGCCCATAATAAAGAGTTTTGATATAATTCTGTGGGCAAAGGCAAGCACAGAGAGAATTTAATCAAGAGGATGAGATAGATATGTATTTTAGAAAGGTAAGTGGTTCAGCACATTTACAGAAAAAGGTGAAAAAATACATATTTATCTTCATAGATGGTGAAAACGTACTTCATAAAATTCAACAATTATTTCCTTTTTTTAAAATTAGGAAATTTAGGGTAATGGGAAAACTTTCTTAGCTGGTAAAAGGGTACAGAATAATATAGGTCATCCTTCATAGTTGAATAAACGAGCATTCATTCTAAAGCCATCATCAATGGAAGCGATCATTGTACTCAAGATTGCAACCAATGAATAAGATAAAGAGATTAATATCAGCTAAAACTTAATGTACACAGATACAAAAATAGATTGCCAAGTGGAAAACATGAATGCAGAAGGATGTTCATTATGTTATTACTCTGTGCAAATTTAAAACTATCTACATGTCTAATCGTAGGGATTTGTTTAAATAAATTTTGGTTTCTCCATACATTTAATATAAGCAAATGCTCAAAAGAATGAAGCAAAACTGTATATACCAGTATTGAAAGGTCTTCAATGCATATTAAGGAAAAGGGGCAAGTTGCAAAATAATTTCTGTAGAATGTTTCCATTTGTGTAACAGAGAGGAAGAAAGACAAAGAAAATTCTTTGTACGGAGGGGGCTTGTATAGGCACTCACACACACTAGAAATATAAATAGCAGATAGCTGACAGTGATTATCTCTGAAAGGAATAAAATTAGAAGTATCTGATATGGGTTTGGAGCAAACTTTCCATTTTTACTCCACATATTTGTGTATTGTATGAAATATCTCCATGAGACTACAGCATACATTTTCCTCTAATTTAAAAAGAAGAGTTCCCACCCCCCACCCCCCCCAAAAAAGTCATCTGGTGAAACCAGTTAATTTATGACAGTAATTTAGAGGCAAGAAACCGTGAATCAGAACAAGTGGAAAGGAAAAGAAGAGAGATTAGAAACTGTTTTGAGGTAGAAATGACAGAATTTACTGACTGCACAGATGTAATGGGTTTAGGAAGAAGCGTTCGAGGATGACTCTCAGGTCTCTAATTTGGGGATGTGGGAGGACAGTGATACCGTTAAGGAAGGAACGGGAGGGAAAAGAGGGTTTGAGACGCGCGGCGGTTAAGGGGCCACGAGGCTGTGCTGTAGGGTGGGCAGTGAGCAAGGCAGACCTGGGGCCGACGTTAGGTCACTGGTATGTAGCCGGTGGTGCTGGGCTAGGCTGTCGCCTCTCCCAATGACCTCCTAATTACCTCTACTTTCACCCCTACCTTTTCCACCTCTCCTCCACACAGAACATAGAATAACTTGGGGAGCAACCCTCAGTGACCCCTCCCCGCACCTGCGAGGTCCAGCACGTTACAGAGCCTTCCCCCCCCCCCCCCCCCGCCCCTCGGATCTCAGCCTGGTCATCCTGCACCTGGATCAGTACATTCCAGCCACTCCAGCCACTCTGCTTCTATCTCCTCCTCCTGGAAGGAGCCCCCCCCCCCCCACTCCTGCACTAACATATCTACAAACGCAGCCCCATCGCCCTGGAGAATCTGCACTCCTCAATTCAGTCACCATTTCAGTGTCACCTCCTCAGAGAAGCCACCCTTGATTTCCACCTCAGCAACACCAACGTCGTCCCCTGGTGTTGTTCCTTTCTCATCAGTCTTCCCCCACTGGCACCAAAAGAGCAAAAATGACATCTGTTTGATTCACCAGTTTATCCCCAGCTCTTAGCGCAGGCATACCCCTGAGCCAACTCAATTAAATAACTGACTCGTACATTGATGGAGGGGAAATTAATGACGAGACTAACGGAGAAGGCAAGACTGCTCAGAAATGATCAGAAGCAAAAATGAGAAGACGGCTGCACAGAGACCAAAGAAGAAACACCTAGGCAGATGCTGGTGGGTCAACAGCATCTGTGTGCTGTGGGGAGAGGGGTCAAGTTCAAACAGAACTGAGAAGGGGCTTTAGATTTTATAATTAGGGGGACATCTATGTACCTTTTCCAGAGTACTTGCCACGAATCAGGAGAAGCCAACCTTTGATGTGAAGAAGAAAAGAGGCAGTGAAGTGAGGAAGAGGAAGGAAGGGGCACAGAAGAGAAGAATGGTGCTTAAAGGGGAGGCAAGAAGGAGGGAAGCTGATTTAGGGTGAAAGACATCGAAGTATATCTACAGGAAAAAAAAGTATATATGTAATAATTTGTTATAAAAACAAAGGCAAGGAATGCTCAAAACGCCTCACTTCCTAATGATTGTCCTCCACTTTGATACCTCTATATCCTTGAGGTTATGTCCATTTTATCTCCACAGTATGAACAGTCTACAAACCTGCGCTACTATGCATTGCTTATCACCTCCCAAAGGCAGCAGGCTAACGGCTTCAGATCAGCCAGGGTGGGAGTATTTACACCACGGGAATTGGGAAACACTGCCCGTCCCCGCCGGTTTGTCCTGAAAGCCGGGTGTCAACTTTTTACCGGCGCACCCCAGGGTCCTAATAAAGTTGCCAACTGCCATGGAAGGAATAAGAAAGGCTGGGCAATAAAGGAGTCAGAATTTGTGGTCCGCACTAGCATGAGAATCCCGGCTGCTGGCCACTGTTTGATGAACCGCTATTTTCTCCTACCTGCGTTAATAAGTCACCCTGCCAGTGAGATTATTGTCTATTACAGGAGTTGCTACATCACAGCTCGGTTCTTTAGATAGTGTAGCCATCACCTCTTCGAAAATAACGGTCCTTTAAAAAGCAGTGTCTCTTACCGAGATACCGGGAAGAGGAGGAGCTGGGAGACGATCCTAAGGAAGGAGTGAGGCGCACAAGACAAGCAGAGACTATCGTGGTGCATAGCCGTATGCAAGGACTAACACTGGTGGGGCATACCCTGGCTTCCCTCTTGCATGTGGACGTGGAAACTCAAGTGACAGAGGCTTCCCAACAGAGAAGAGCTGGTGGTCTCAGGCACCACGCAGCTAAGACCTTCCTTTCAGCATCTCCTCTGGCCAAGTGCCCACGCTGGCTGGCCCACCCCACTACCACCTTCCAGTAGAATCCCAGATTCCCGGAAGAGACCCTACTCTAGCTATTTCCAGTTTCTGCTAATATGTATTTTCTACTTGTTTTTTAATTTACTCGAGGCAGACGAAGGGGAACACACCTCGGAATACTTTTTAACAATCTGTGCCAGCAAGTCTTAAATTGAGAGAATTGCATCTATAAATTATCATCGTTGTTATTATTGTTGGCAAATGGGGAACACGAGACATTTGTTTCCCAACTTCCTTGGTGAAATACTTTGATCTAGTTTACACCTCTTCCCCCTCCTGGGGCATCTGTCCCTGGTTGTGACTCTATATCATAAACACAGAAGGGGTTAAGTTTTCTGCTGGTGAACTTGTTCCCACCTTGGGTGATTACACAAAGTCCGGCACCGGCGTTCCTCGAGGCCCAGGAGCTGGAGCAAGACTCCTCGAGAGAAGCCTTCTTGGCTCTCCTGGTTTTTATGCCCCCAGGGCTCCAGTGTAGTGCCCGCACGTAGCAAATCCTCAACAACGGTTTGAGTAATTTTTAGGCTGTCTTCCTGTGGTGCCCAGGACTGTAAGGAAATCTGACAGTCTTCCAGGTAAGTTTGTCATTCCTCATCCATTCTCATTGCTGCTTTCAGGGACCAGGAATCCCCAAAAATGCTGGGATCAGGGAATAGCAAGCTGGGCAGGACTTCAAAAGCTTTAGGTACATACTATTTAAAACAATTTGGTGAGTTTATATGGCTAAGAGACTTCAAAATGAGTCAGGAGGTCATCAGAGAGGTAATGCTTATGCACATCTGAAAGGATCTCGTAGACAGCCAAGGGAGATACTACCCCAAATAGTGGGGCTCCTGAGAGCTACAGAGACACCCAGGTCCTATGGTCATGGCAGATGGCTCTGGAGTTTGGTGCCTTGCCAGCGGGGCCTACTTTGGAGTTTGTGCCCCCAAGTGTGACAGAGTTGGACTCAGATGTGGCTTTTCTACACAGGCCTCTTCTGTCCCTTTTATTGAACCTATAGTTGGCACTGAAGTTGGTAGGTATATGTCCAAGAGACTTAAATCTTTGGGCTATCCATGTACCAGCCGGGCCCTGAGCCTCAGTGGAGTTGCAAAACCTACTTTCCAGTTCATTGGACTCACCCAGGACAACTAACAAGGATGTGAGGATGGTCAACCACCACACCAAGGAACCAAGAGATTCTACAACTGCAAGCAGGCGAATCCCATGCATCAACCATATGGGATCAAAGCCCACTCTCAATTAGAGGTGCAGTGGGCATCACCATCCCAGAATCCTCAGGATTGGGGAATAAAATATGGACTAGAGTGGACTTACTGGCATTCCACTATAGACTTATTGTGATTCTAGCAATAGAAAAAATTATATCATTGATGTGGAGACAGTGGCCACTGGAATTGCAGAAGGCAGGGAGAGGAAAAGTGGTGTACTATGGGGGCATTTTTGGGACTGGGAATTTTCCTGAATGACATTGCAATGACAGATACAGGCCATTATATATCCTGCCATAACCTACAGAATGGAGTGGGAGAGAGTGTGAACTACAATGTAAACTATAATCCATGCTGTGCAGCAGTGCTCCAAAATGTATTCATCAATTGCAATGAATGTACCACACTAACGAAAGAAGTTGTTAATATGGGGAAAAGCAGGAGGTGTGGGGAGTGGGGCATATGGGAGTCCCTTGTATTTTTTTATGTAACATTTTATGTAATCTAAGTATCTTCTAAAAATAAAAAATAAATTTAAAAAAAATAAAATAAATTAAAACAATTTGGTGAGAGCAGATGTAGCTCAATGGTTAAATACCTGCTTCCCATGTACAAGGTCCAGGATTCAATTCCCTCTACCTTCTAAAAAAAAATTGGGGGGAGGGGAAAATACCCATTTCCAAAAGGATTGTTGGATCCTTGGAAAAGGTGCCGTGTGATAGGGAGTGGGTGGCCCAGTGGAGCTTTGAGCTGGTGGGAGGACATACAGCTCTGACCCCTCTCCTGGAGGTGGCTCTCCAGAAGGCAATTTTGTTCTCCCTGAAAGGGGAATCAGGGCAGCTGGGCCCCTCTACCCACAGCATTGACACAAGGAACCTGCGGTCAAAACCGGTGACCTTGGAATGCCTTTCAGAAAGGAACTTGCTCTGCCATATTTGCCGTAGTAAGCCCAATGCTGCACCTGGATAATCGAAAACTTGGTAAGCTCTCTGTGGCCCGAGGCGGGAGGCGCCCAGCAAATCCACACCATCCACACCGTTGGTCGATTCCTTATTAACTGAGGGCCGCCACCACCAGCAACCGGCCTGAGGCCCCTGTTTTTAAAAGGACCTTGAGCATCCAGAAAATCCAAAAGGTTGTAAGGCACACCCACAAAAATCAGGAGAGCAACAGATAAAATGATAGGAAGCCTGGAGGTTGTTTTAAATATCTCGGTGGGGGGAAGAGATGGGTGCAAATGGTGAATTGATGAGTTGATGCCTGTTGGTGCTGGGCAATGGGTACTTTGAGGCTCATTGTATTATTCTCCCTACTTTTTTTTTTTACCAGTTTTTTTTTCAGGGTACCGGGGATTGAACCCAGGACCTCGTACATGGGAAGCAGGCGCTCAGCCACTGAGCTACATCCACTCACCTCTCCCTACTTTTTACGTTCATATGTTTTGTGTGTTGTGTGTACGTCTGAAATTCTCCAAACTGCACCCCAGTAAGGTAGAGGAAGCAAGAAGGGACATGCTAAATGCGGATGGTAAAAGAGGTTCTTTGAGGTTCGACAGGGTACAACCCAGTAGTCCACTCAGGAACTTCACAGCAATGCATGTTTTGCCAGCCTGCAGTGTAGTTCCTGGGCTAAAGAAGGTTGGGGGAGACAACAAGGCTAGGAGATCCGACTGTATGATTCAACGCACTTGTGTATGACGAAACACACGGATATCCTCACCATCAGCACTTAATCATCATCTCCTTCATCCAACTTGGAAAGGACCAGTACGTCCTTGTCACAGGCTGACTCGTGGAGGCAAAGAAGGTGCAGTCTTGTTTGTATTGTTTTACCCCAAGAAGTGAAAGCAGCCCATTTATCCTTCACTGGAGGAAACATAAGAGGCCCCGATTACACGGCATCTCTGCTGAAAGTCCGGTTGGAACACTAGGCCTTTGTCAAAGGAGCTAAAACCGTGTTGTGATTTTTGTTGTTGTTTTTAAAATAAGGTTTCTCTTCGGGCAGGTGCCTTTAAAACAGTTCCGTATGGGCAAAGCAAAATAGCCGTGGTATGAAATGTCTCTCGTCAGTCAGTCCCTACGGACTGCCAAACAATTACACTTAATGGAATCTGACCAATGAAGTTTGTCAGAGTGATGTCAGCAGAGCGCAGTTATTCTTGTTAATCTTGGTGAGATTGGGTTAAGGCCAAGATCCATGTGTTTTGAAGGGATTGGACCAGCTTAAATTCTTCTAACTTGAAAGGAAACCCTTCCTTCTTTTTCTGCCTATTCCACAGGCAGAAGCGAGGAAGAACTCTTTTGAGAGGTTTTTCCACTTGAGGGAAACAACACGTTTCCAGATGACACACAGAGATGGTTTCGAGTCTCACATAAGCAGCATTGTAGCAATAAGCTCTTACAATGTCTTTTTTCTCAGAAAGCCTTGACTTTGAGGGGTCTCACATATTCAGATAGCTCTGGGGGTGCCAGTGACCTGGGCAGCTGCAGGGGACAAAGTGAGGGCACCTGTTCCATCTCCCTGCGGCGTCTTCCTCCAGCTCCCAGATCCCACGACAGTTCCTCTCAGGAGCCTGAAATCATGGCTGGAGGCTCCACCCTTCCCTGGATGGTGATGGACCTTGCCAAACATTCTGAGGTGGCCATTCGTCCACTCAGCCATTGCTGCGCTAGTGCCTCCCGCCATAAAGACAGCCCTTATCCATTGCATATGGCGGATCTCTCACGTTACATTTACAAAATGTTTTCTATCTTTGCTCAGAAAAGATGGGCAACTGGTCACTTCTTTCCAAATTATTTCTGCATGAAATAACTCCACTGAATCTTTCCCCGGATCCTTCCGTTTAAAATGCAGACTCGCAGTCACGGTTTCCCTCTGAGCCCTGTCCTCCTCTCTGGGTTCTCCTCGCAGCGTGGAGTTAGGCCCTGACCGCAGCAGGCTGGCCGGAACCTCCCCTGGGAAAGCCCGCCCCTGATAGTGACGTCTCGTTTCTCTTAGTTACATTAGCTCTGGGAGCGAGGAACTGTCCCGCTCGTGAGGGCCTCACCAGTCCTGCCTTGGCAAGGCGCACGGGACTGAACGCCCTCAGCGCCCAGGGACGCCGAGCCTGGCCCAACCCCTCCGTCCAGGGAGGCGGGCTGAGCCCACGCCCCACACGAGGAAGCAGCAAAGTGGAGCTGGAGTCCCGGGTGTCCACCTCTCAGCCAAGCCAGGACAGAGCAAGCCCCTGCTCCGATGTGCCATCATCCAAGCCCGGGGGAATTCTGCACCCTTCAGGGAGAGCCGTTTGCTGGAAAGCCGGTCTCTTAGGTGTGCTCTGCGCGGCTGTTGGACTCTTGTTGCTCGAGGCTTGGCTTAAGTGACATCTGCCCCACATCCCTTAAAAACAGGACGTCTATTCAAGGATGAACTGTACTGGCGAGGCAGTAGTCATAACTCCTTGTATAGAATTAAGGTTTAGTAGCTTAGCTTTCAGTATTATTTCTTTGTAAATGTTGAGTGTGAAAACAATGAGGGATATGATCAGGTATTTGTGGAAATATGGCATTTACTATTTTCTTACCCGAAAGAAAAAAACAACAGCGCCTTGTCCACAGTTATCACATGTTGCCTGTGTGTGGATCTGTGTGCTAAGTGCACCCATGTCTATGTGTGTCTATGTGTGAACGTGTGTGTATGTTTATATAGACCTATGTGTGTACCTGTGTGCACGTCTGTATATGTGTGTTTGTGTGTATGTGTCTTTAACACGTCTTCTATGCTTGTGTAACATCAAAAGAGAAATGACACATTTTCTAGATCAAATAAATAGCTTTGCCAATTGATGTCAAAATAATTTTTGAACTATTTGTCAAACCATTGGACAACATTTATACGTAATACTTAAGATGTTATCATATTTGTATACAAGTTACATAAAAAGATTAACTTTTAAAGTTCAACTCCACGTCAAGGACCAAAGAAACTACCATTTTTAACCTAGAATTAATATAAAATTCGATCCATTACATCATAATAACATCTCATGGCTAATTTTAAATAGCTTTGTGAATGACTATTTTGTATGATATTTGCTCACAGTTACCAAAAGATCATGGTGGTAAAAAAAGAATATTGAAGATATTTTTATAAACACTGAGTCAAGTGAAAAAATTACCAATTTTAGAGCCAATACAATTTATAAAGACCATCTATAAAGAGCAAGGAACACTTATAAATAAAACAAACAATTTATACCACCCCGAATATCCTCAGACTCACAAATGAGAGATATAAAATAATTTTTAAAGAGTCCCAGCAAAAACAGGACTTCGTTCCAAAAGAAACACAATCCAACACACCAGGAAATAATCCTGTAATTTTCCGATGGTTCAAATCTCCTATAAATAGCTTGTAACTTAATGTGTTAATACCAGCATGATCCTCCACAAACTGAAACCTCTTTAAGTCTGACTAAGCCTTCACCAATACTTATTCCTGCCACAAATACTTATTCTCCTAACAAAATGTGGATGCCTTTATCAGTAGCCCTATGCATGGAGCACCGAAAGCCATTGCTTTTAATTCCTGCTGTTGGATGCTAGGATCGAACGATTGCATCACAGTTCGAAGCCCTTTCTGAAATCTGTGATGCACTGTGCTCTAAGGAGGAGGCTTTCTTCTCCCCATCCCGGGACTAAATGCTGACCCGTGCCCACCCTGCTCCAGCCACAGCCCACACACACCGGTGTGTGGACGCAGACCAGCAGTTTTAAGGGTGACATTTGTCTTCAGATGGTTCCTCCGCTTGGGCCCAATGGCTATTTTTAAGAACTGAAACATCCTCCCTGCACCCATGAACTGTTTGTGGCTCTTCTCTGTCCTAAAGCCTCTGGTTCTGTGTGTGCACACAGGAGAAGAGAAAGGGACACACTGGTATATTGCCTTATAGACCTGCTAAAGACCTGCTAGCACAATCCACGCACAGACAGGGCCCTAACCCAAGCTTTGACTTACGCAATTTTAAAGGAGCTGGGCAGCCAGTGTCGTCAACAATTGTTTTTATTTTTCTCTCTCTGTTCTGCCCAAATAGTAAACTGACTTGAGTTTTTCAATGCAATTTTCATAAAAATATTCATTGATCTTTGCTGCTGGATTATCCTTATTAGTCTATCAAGGGCAAAAATTCTTGTATCTTTTATGACAATAAAATAAAAAACATAAGTGTCAGATACACCTAAGGGGGTAAAAAGGTGTTACCGATGGCCATTGTGGCATAAATATAAACCTGCTTATGTTAGAGTCTTCCTCACTGGCAAAACGTCAAGCGTAATTAGCAAACTCAAAGGATGGCACGAAGGATTAATTAAACAATTCTATGGGCTTTGAATTCTGGTATTGCTCAATAACTTTTTTTCCATTTTGAAATTTTATATCCTTCACTAATAATATTACAAGCTGCTGTTCAAAAAGTTTGATGTTCACTAGCTGATCAAAACCCGCTGTATTTCTGTATCTTAAAAATTCATTTTCATATCAGTAGACAGAATTAAAATACGCCTGAATAATATTTCTGTGTGCAGAATCTTAATATTGTTAGCAAGTTGGTGTTTCTGTGAGGGGGAAATCTATAATTATACATCATACGAATTTTCCAGGAAACTTGAAAACATTGGGAATTTTCCTCAAGTTAAAAAAAAATGTAAATCGGAAAGGAAATAAGTTCTTTCCCAAACTCTAAACCTTTAGACTATACAATCTATGTCCATTAATATTCTACTTTTGCCCATTTTTATCTGCCAGGGAAATTCTGAAGTAACAATACCAGTAAATCTATTCACAACTCAGCCAATTAACACTAAATTAAGACTTTTTTTTCAGTTTTATATTTTTCCAAGAAAATCAGTTCACGGTTTTAGACTCAACTCAGGGAATGGGGAAAATTGCACACGTGCACCAACAGAGGGCCATGTGATCATGTGAATCAACCACGGCCGCGAGAAAGTGTCCTTTCGGGTCTGCTTTCCTTTGCCATGTGATTCCAAACTTCTCCAGAGAAGTCAGGGCCGACACCCGAGTTTCTGTTCATGTGACAGCACAGCACGTTCTCCGCTGATAAGGGGCAAGGGGGCAAGCCCAGTGACAGCTTAAATTACTAATTAATCATGCCCCATGCTCCCAGCTGCAACCCCAAACTCAGAAATCTCCCTTTGACTGTGAGACGAGACTTAGTGAAGGAAAGAGACAGAGAAGACCCAGCCCTCTGTCTGAATCCTGCTCTCTGCTCTGTGCTGAGGGGTAAGCCACGAAGCCTGCTGCCAACAGCATGTCTCAGAAGAAACAACTTATTTTACTAGGTCCAGCATTCATTTACCATGTTTGAACTCTAGCACTAGCCTTCGTTCTTCAAACGGCAAACAGAAAGCGCCCAGCATATTGAATGTTTGGGTTCTTTTTTAAGAAAAACTTCAAAGGCATAAATTTGAGACTTCTCCCTCAATTTGAAATCTATATATATTGCATTAAGCGCAACAGGTATCCAAAGCTTTGCCAAGATCTATTTGTCTGTTTTTAATGCAGACCTTTTTTTTCTTTTTTGAGATAGGTATTATACTAACACTCTAGAAGTAATATACTCCAGTGTCACTTTTTAACCTCAAAGTTGTAAGGGGTTTTGTTTTGTTTGTTTTGCATTTTCTTTTTTATTTGGGGCCCCCAATTATATAACATAAATAGGCAATGCAGGTAGGAAATTCATGATGTTTTACAATAAATGCAACCAAATGTATTAGGCTGAACTATATCCCTTTGGGTAAAATATAATAATCTGCAGACACTAAGACTAAGATGAAATGAAAATGCAGGCTCAGAAGATGAAGGAGGCTTAATTTTTAACACTGATTGTCACATTTGTTTATAAGTACTTTTTATATAGTTTAAGATAACCTTCAAAGTTAAATGTCTCCTTTAATATTTTGCTATTTGCCAACAAAAATTATGAAGGTGCTGCATGTTACTTGAGGATGCATTCTGTTGAATTTTTAGACTTGATCTACTGCCAACATTTACAGGCATCACAAACTGCAGGTTTCTCAATGTTATTAACCACACAGTGGAGATACAGTTTGCATCTCATTTCTTTTTAAATGAAAAGTAATGCCGTGGAAGGGCGGGACTTAACTAACGCAACTTTGATCATTTTCATACCTCATATAGTAAATATCTGCCCCAGTCTTAGAGCACTATAGTAGCTAGCTGCTACCAACATGCAAAGAGAAAATAAGCATTTAGCCAGACTAATTTAACTGTGCTGAGTGTTTAATTCCCTAAATATCATAAAATGTTTGCATACAGGAGGAATTTCCTTGGATTCATCTTGCCTTTTATACTCTTTGTGTTGGAGGGGAAAAAAAAAACAACAACAACTCCTTTGCAGCCCATGCCTCTAGATGCAGCACCTATTTAAGTTAAAGAGTACAGTCACTAGAAAATTCTAGTTTTGCTGCTGTAAACCAAAAAACATTAAGTATAGAAAGAGACCAACCCCAAAGAAAAGCTTGCTGGGCGAGAATGCACAACCCATCTTACGTAAAGGAGAGAGCGCTGGGCCTCCACGGGGTGGAGGGCTAGTCCACGCGAGGGGAGAAAGGCAGCACCGGCCTTCCTCGGGAAAACAGAACCCAAGAAGTGACAACACATGCATTTTTCCTCTCCAGGAGGCTGCCCCAGTTCTTCAAAGTGCTTTGAACGTACAGCAGGTGCCGCGTGACCCGCCGCTTACAGGAGCAGGGGCCGAAAGGGGCGCCAACAGGGCATCTTGTAAGGCCAAGGGGCCAAGGCAGGTCAGAAGAGCGGGTCCAAGGGAAAACCAGGCCACAGCGGGGGACACCCGATTTTGAAAAAAAAAATTCCCAGTGGATGCTGAACAGGCACAGGTATAGTTGCCTCTTCCCTGACAGCTAAGGAGGGAGCATCTCCTCGCCCTCCTGTGACAAATCCGGCAGCCCCCGGCACCCCGGGGCTCCGAGCCACGCGGCGCTCCGCAGGGAAGAAAGCCAGAAGCGCGCGTGTCCCCGCAGCCCGCGCCCGCCCGCCGGCCCCGGGGGCCTCGGCCCGGCACCCACCTTGACGACGTACGTCACTCCGGGCCCCAGGACCTGGTCGCTGGCGTGCAGCCACCCCCGGGGGGGCCTGGGCAGCGGCTCGTCGTCGGGCCGGCCCTTCCTGGCGGCGCTCATCGCGCCCGGGGCCCGCGGCGCGCTGCTCGGACCCGGGGCGCCCGCGGCCAGGCTGGGCGCGCTGCAGCTGCCGGTGAGCGGGGCGCCCGCCCGCTCCCTCGCGGCCGCCGACAGGCTGCGGAGGCCCGAGCTGGAGAGTTTCAGGTGGGACACCTTGTGGAGCAGGTGGCCCAGGCTGCTGGGCCCATCGCCCGGCGCTTTGCGCAGCGCCTCGCTGGAGACCAGGTAGGGGGGCGCCGCGGAGGTCGCGGGCACTGCCGAGCCCTTGCCGCCGCCGCCGCCGCCGCCGCCGCTCATGGACAGGTTGTGGAGAAGTTCGTCCACTGATGTCACCGAATCATTCCTGAAGCGGTTATACTTGGTCCGTTGAAGCATGCCCTTCTAGCGGCTCGCCTGCATTCGCCCGGGCGCCGCTGGTGCCAGCCCCGAAGCAGGCTCCCTCGCATAGCAGGCGAGCCACCGTCTACGGTGCAAGGACGGAAAGTGGGTGCCCCCGGTACAGCTCTGGTTTTGTTTTTGTTTTTCAGAGGAGGCAAGAGAAACAAGAAAATCGTACCCTCCCCACACCCTGAAAACACGGCCTCCACCCAGGAGACGGTTTAGGGTTCCACGTTTGATTTGGAAAAGTATTAGTTTCCTCTGGTAGAGATTCCAGCTGCTGGCAGCTGCCAAGTCTCTCACACCAAAAGCATGACTCACTCAATGAGGAGACCCTTCTCAACAAAGGCTCGGTGAACACTGCAAATCACTTCCTGTAGCAAAAAAAAAAAAAAAAAAGGGAAAAAAAAGAAGAAGAAAAAAAAAAACTACATCCACCCACTGACAGCACACTAGAACCAATCAATTCTCAAATTTCCTTTCTCTACCTTCCCAGATCCTTCCTTCCAACCTTTGATTCTTCACCCTCCCATCCCCCCACATTTGTGCCAAAGGTAAATCCAGTTCCTCCCAATAATCAAATTAACTCTCTGAAACCCATGATTCTAGGTTATGTTTTGATCTTTCCAGCTCAGCCCATCTGTGGGAGCCTAAGAGTTTCTGACGCGTTAAAATGTGACGAAGGCTTTTTAAGACTACGATCTTCAGCAAATCCTGATGAATTCAGATTTGGAAAGCAGCAGGAATTTTTAAATAGCACAAAAAGGAATATTCCATCCCAGTGGATATAAAATATCCTGGGCTTTTCTTTTCCTTTTCAAATCATCAGAGCAGCATAAGTGTCTTTGTGCCAATGCAGGTCCTCCAAAAAAAAAAAAATCTGCATATGAACTTGTGCATAATGCCAAGTAAGGTGCCTTCACAGTTAATTTAGAGCAATCTTTCTTAGCCAGAGTTCAATTAAATACCTACTTCCAACGAAGAGGAGTGGTTTTTTTTTGATGGGTGGCAAGAGGCTCCAGAAATCCATTCCAAAGAAGGGGCTGTGTTTGCAGCGTTATCCCAACTGTATGTGTTGTTTAAGCTCTGGAAAAATGCCTAAGAAATGCTACAAATACATCTCCATATCCCTTCAGTTGCTGCTTGCAACCCTGCAGTAAAGAAGGGGGAAAAAAGATGCGGTTGCTCTTGTGACACATGAAATCCACAGGGAAAAAAAACACCTTCTTTTCAGGAGCCAGATTCAAGCTTTGAAAGGGGAATGCGCAGGCCTTCTTCCACTCCCTGAGGAAGAGAGGAAATTGACAACACCAAGAAGGTCGGCTGGAGACAGGGGAGCCCACTCCCTCTTGCCATCAGACACCTCTGCTAATCTTCCTCCTGCGTGAAGACAACCTGCCCGGCAGAATGAGACACTGGCTGTCAAAGTTTCCAGGCAACTTCTGCGCAAGCAGATGCATTTACCTCGAGCACATTTTCAGGTCATCCTGAGCCTCCTCGAGCACCCCCCAAGACTGAACATCTGTGGCACGTGAAGTACCAAATCCTGAAAAGAGCCTTAGGGAGCCGGGCTTAACTCGTGCCGTTCAGGGCGTGCTGAGTGAAGCCAGCTCCCTGGGTGCAGGGCCGTCAAAGAGCAGCCGCGTCCCCCGGCCCTGGAAAGCCCACCCGGGCCGCGCGCCTGGCGGTCCTCTCTCTGCCGCAGCCCTAGCAGAGCAGCCACCACACAGCACTCATTTTTTTTTCTTCCCCTTGCTTGCATAGCAACAGCAAATACACACCCCATAGAGGGTTTCGATTGTTATCAACCCCCCCTCCCAATCTAAACCCATACAGCCCTATCATTCCCAAACCGTGGTCTTCATTAGAAGCAGATCAAAACGGCAAAATGTGAATGAAATTCTGTTTGCGTGAATGAAAGGGCTAGCAAGCCAGCCAGCGTTTCTGTGAATGAAGCAGGCCCTTGCAGCCTATGCCAAGCAATCCCTTGGGTACGAGCGGCCCCGGCCAATCAGCAGCCGCCCCGATGACTCATTCAACAAAGGCTTGCTCAATAGTGGAAGATTCCATTTCAATCAAAGGCGGGATCTTCTCTCCAACAGCAGTGTTGGGAGAAAGAAAAAAAAAGGCAGCTGATTCCAAAGATCCAGAAATGAAGAGGACAGCTGGTGATAGACAGAGGGAAGGCTCGTTTTACCAGAAAATTCAAGAACCATTTGTCAGGTGTGGGGATGAGCTGGATCGTTCTCTGTGAGGTGAGCTGTGCCCCAAGATTTCCATTCACCAGGTTCATTTGCATCAAGGAGCAAACATGAATGTGCCCATTCGGTTCAGCATTTATTATGAATGTACACTGAGTGCACATTCAAAACCTGAGCACCTTGCCCTCCCTTCTTTTTTTTTATGAAAGGAATATAGAACAGCGGGTCCACATTCTGAGACTCCTAGGGGAGAAAAAAATCCAAGGCTACATAGTTAACTCTTTAGCAAACAGGAGACTTTTATTTCTTTTATTATGATGAGGCAAATAGAGGGAAATTGGTCACTTAAAATTATAAACAGCAAGTGTATTTCCTGTACTGCTCCAGGTAAAAAGATACATAATCAAAGAGGGTGATTAATATTCCAAGCAGACAATAGTAACATAAAACCTCACTTATCAGGAGGATGGTAACATGTTAAAACATAAAAGAGAAGCAGAAAAGAAATTCCCAGAGGTCTCTCTCAACATGGAAACAGAAGCTGCAAAGCTCATGCCTAGACACTCATACCCTTCCCTCACAGGAGAGCCCCTTGAACCCTCGCTCGGGGACGCTAATGCTTATTTTAAACTTTATTCCCCAAAGCCTGAGGATCTGGTTTTAGCCGTGTGCAACAACACAGAGGAGAGTGAGAGAGAAGACTATTAGATTAGGGCATGAGAAATGAAATTTTCATGTTGTGACAACACAGAAGAAAAGAGAAGAAAGAAAACCGATAGAAAGTCAGACTTGAGATCATTTATGGTGAGCTTTTCAAGAACATTGTGTGTGGCAGTTTGAAGCTGTACGGACCCACCCCAGAAAACCATGTTTTTAAAGCTAATCCATTTCTATGGGTGTGGTACTACTGGAGGTGGTATCTTTTAATTAGGTTACTTTTAAGGGTCTTTTGGTTAGGTTACTTCAGGTAAGGTGTGGCCAGGGTGGCCTTGATCCTCTTACTGGAGTCCTTTCTAAGAGAATGTAATTCAGACGAGCAGAGAGAAAGCCACTGAAGGCAGAAACTGAAAGCAACAAAAACCAGAAGAGAAGGGAGAGCCCAGCAGACACCGCCATGTGCCTTGCCATGTGGCAGAGGAGCCCAGGATCGCTAGCAGCTGGTCTTTGGGGAGAAAGCATCATCTGTCGATGCCTTGATTTGACATCTTCCAGCCTCAGAACTATAAGCTTGTAAATTAATAAATACCCATTGTAAAAGCCAACCCATTTCTGGTATATTGCATTTTGGTAGCCTAGCAAATTGATATTTAAAAGAGTGTGTTTGCTTTCTAATGCAGTTGTAACACATTACCACAAATTAGGGCCTTAATATGAATTTGCTGTCTTACAGTTCTGTAGGTCAGAAGTCCGAAATGGGTCCTACAGGTATAAAAATCAAGATGTCAGCAGGTCGCATCCCTTCTGGAGGCTTGAGGGGGAAAGTTTTGCCTTGCCTTTCCAGCTTCTAGAGGCTCCTGGCCCCTTCTTCTTTCTTCAAAGTCAGAAGGGTTGTGCCTCTACCCATTCTTCTGCAGTCATATCTCCCTCTTACTACAGCAGGCAAAGGCTCTTTACCTTTAAAGACTTTGTGGGATTAGATTGGGCTCACGCAGATAATCCAGGATAAATTCCCTTCTCAAGGTCCTTGACCTTAACCACATCTCAAAAGTCCCTTTTGCCATGTAAAGTAACATTTCTATGGGTTCTGAGGACTAGGGCCTGGACGTCTTTGAGGGTCGTTATTCAACTCACTACAAGGATGTAGACTTTAGCTATTTGGAACTTCCACTTCTATGGGTGTATCAGTAACACCTGACGAAAAATGTTGCATCAGTTCATCTAAACATAAGGAATTTGGCATCTCAGTGCTAAATGGACCCAGAGTTGGTTGACTCATCAGCCAACAGGGACATCAAGGGTTTACTCAGCTTCTATCTTTTCCCTTTCAGGTCCATAAGGCATTGACCAATTCCCCTATGTAGTCTCATAGTGGTTGCAGAAGCTCCAGGCATCAGTCCTCACACCCCAACGCTCATGGGGGCTATAAGAAATGGTCATTCTTTCTTGTGCCTCCTTTTAAAATTGGAAAAGTCCTTCCAGAAGATTTTCCCTCCTGTTTCATTGCCCAATATGGGGCCACATGACCCTTCCTAAAGGAAAAATTGGCCAAAGGAATGCAGTGATCATGAACAACCAACATGACCCTTGAGAGTGGGAGTAGCTCACCCTTCTCATGCACATGGCCACAGAAAATCTCTGCAGAGCAGTGTGCTGCAAACAAGGAAGGAGGACAGATCCAGGTAGCCAGCCAACAAGGCCTGCTAAAATGGGAGATCTCCTGACTGCGATTCGCAAGTCCTTGGCCACTGCAACCACGACAGTGGGGTCCACAGCCTCAGACACAGGCTGTGAAAGCACAGAAAAGCAACCTCAGGCTCCCAAATCTGAAATCAGGCTCTCTACACATTCTGTTTTGTATCCACACCCAGTGGTACCCAAGAACGGGGCTTCAGGCCGCCTCTTCCCAGACCACCTCTGTTATACGCCAAAGCTCGGCTAGAGCTTTCTGCCTTCTCTCTGCACTCCACAGAATGGGTCATCTTTGCACTCAGGTGTCACTTTTTTGTGTGTGGTGGGTTGATTTCCTGATGGTGGAGGGGGTCCCTGCAGCCACCTTCCCTCTCACGCTTAGGGAGCTCTTTAGCTGGAGGAGGTGGACTGGGAAAAGAGAATGTAGCAACACAGAAATTGTGGAGGCATTGCAGGGGTTCCTATTGCATCCTATTCTGATCATCTTGCACATTCGACATTGTCACAAAAAGAAACTTAACTGCAGCCCCACAGTCTCAGGATGCAGAATGAGCTGGGTCCACCTGTACAAAGTTTTGTATGCACAGAAAGCTATGCTTAAAAATGATGCTGGAAGCAGAAACATGGTGTACCACGTGGATTTCTGCATCCTCCAAGCAAGCCTTGTTGCTCTTCTTAGGGCTTGCCATGGCCTCAAGAAGGTTTCATCCTAGCAGGAGAAGCAGAAAACCCAAGAGGGAGAGTCTGGTCCATTATGCTATGTGATTCTTTTTAGAGATGTATGGAAATACATGAAAAATATTCGGAGGGCACTGAGACAAATTTTGCCTGACTATATCAGGGAAGACTTCATCAGGGAGACTATCTCCAAGCAGAGTTTTGAAGGATTTCCTGAGCAGACTCAGGGAGAAAGACACACGAAGCTCTGTATGCGACAGCACAGGAGCATGAGATAGCACAGGGGCATAAGACAGCACCATGTTTTCCCAGAATCACAGGTAGGTGGGTTGGAGTGGTTATAAAACCAAGTCCAAGGGCCAGTGCCAGCAGTGTCAGGAAGCCAGCCGCTAAGAGGGCTCAGGCTGGAGATGATCTAGTAATAAACTTGACTTCCTCCTAAATGCAATGAAAGGCGTGGACATGGCTGGAGAAGGGGCTGGTTCAATCAGATTTGCATTTTCTGCAGATCACTTGATAGAGGTGTGCTGGATGGCCCTGGAAAGTTGAGAAGATGATAATATCAATGAAAAAATAATTAGGGCTTGAACTGAGGCATAAGCCATGGGATTGGAAAGGAGGGTGTATTAGTCAGCCAAAGAGGTGCGTATGCAAAGTACCAGAAATCTATGGGCTTTTACAAAGGGTATTTATTTGGGGTAAAAGCTTACAATTATGATGCTCTAAAGAGCCCAGCTCAAGGTACCATAAGAGGTACTTCCTCACCCAAGTCAGTTGCCATGTGTTGATTAAGATAGCGGGCCTGGCCTCTCCTTCCTTCTTCCTCTTAAGGGTCTATGAACCCAGCTTCTTCTGAACTCAGCTATGGGCTGGCATAGGGTTTGTCTCTCTTCCTGGGGGCCACAGGATCAAAGTTCTCTCCTCTGCCATGTCTATGCAGTTGCTTTCTTCCTGTGCCAACTTCTGTGTGTTTTCTTGAGTGAGTGTCCAATTATATAGCCCACCAAGGGGGCAGAGATGTAACCTGTGTTACACCCTACCGATGTGGTCAAATCAAGCCCTAATCTTAGCATAATTTAATCAAAGACATGTCATCTGAATTTACTACAATCAAAGGGGATCACACCCAGAGGAACAGACCAGTTTACAAACATAATCTCTCTTTTTGGAATTCATAAATTATCTTAAACTGCCACAGAGGGAATGGATTCCAGGTAAATTCAGGAATAAAATCATCTGTCTCATTGAGGGGCAGGATGAGGAAAGGTGAGGCGTTTTTGGGTTGTCTGGAGGCAGAAGCTGAGATAAAGTTGGAGCTGCAGGATGCTCATTAAGGACCAACTTTTGCTCAAAGTGGGGGAAGCAGTAGGATTGGGCAAAGGGAGAAGTTGGGCTGTGATGCAAGCTCAACCATGTCCAGCCACCCTTTGGAGCTTTAGAATAGCCCTTGGTGACTCTTCACAGCCCAGGCTCATCCACTTGTTGTGGGCTGTTCCTGAAGTTTCCCCGCAGCTGAGGCTGCCCCTGAAGGAGCTGACAATGGAGGCTAGCTGCTTATCTCCCACAGCAAGAGGTTCCGACATGAGGGAACCTGGGTACACACCTTGGCATCTCCCACTGGTGGGATTTTGGAGCAATGCCCACATTTCTGAGTTGGATGATTAGGCAGATTTGAGTCTCATTCATCAGGATAAAAGACACAGGCAGGAGGGCCTATTGGAGAGAAAGCTGAGGAGTTGGGTTTAGATGTGCCTGAAGTGGCTGGTGAATTTCCATGCCAAAATGGCCAGTGCTGAAGAGATGTCAGGACTGAAGGCTGGAACTTGAAGTGCATCAGTGCCCAGGTGATGTCATGAGCTCTTTATTGACCAGAAGCAAACTGGGGAAGGAAAGGCATGAAGGAGGAAGCCCCAGAGAATGCCAGACCTCTGAGCGTTGTCAGTGGAAGGGGATCCAGTGATGGGAAGAAATGGCCAGAGTTTGGAGGATACGTAGGAAGACTTGATTTGATGGATGTCAAGGGAAGAGAGAGCTGCAAAAGAAAAACCAGTGACGGTTATCAAAAGTAGTAAAAACCAACACAATGTTGGTCCACCATGGACCAAGCAATGCACACCCATTGACTCCCTCAAATCCCATGACGTCGAGGTAGATTTTCCATCCCTATTTTATACAGAAAGAAACTGAGGATCAGAGAGGTCAAAAACACTTGCCCAGGGCCTCAGTAGGTAAGAAACTGATTCCAGAGCCAGGTTCATCCTGATTCAGAGAGCTCGTGTAACCTAAGTGCTGAGACACAGCCTTTGGAGGTGATGATTATTCCTCATTGAACACCTTACTAAGGAGAATGGCGAGGTGCTACTCAGAGCACAGGATGGCACCAACTGAATGGGGCATGAGAAGATGGATAAAAGGATCAGACTTTCCAGAATATGGAATGAAATGAAAGATAGATCTAAGGCAAGAGCTAGAAGCTCAGCAGAGAATGAAAAGTGGGTGATGAAAGAGTTAGGGGGGCTTTTAGAGGAAGGGGATAGAATAGAGTGGAAGAGATTATGGTATAAGAAGGAAGAAGGGTCAAGGACAGGTGCAGATGTCCTTGACAGGGTGAGGTACCACCTCCTCTGAAGAGAGAGAAGAACTGATGAGCATGTCCTCCAGGTCCCCAGAGGAAACAGAGGATGATCTCAATGGCTCAAAGGAAGAGACTTTAATGAAAGGAAAGCTTATGGAGGTGGGGTTAGGGTGGTTAATAAAGATGGTGATCCAGCAGGGCTTCAGAGGAGCCAGAAGCCATTTCCATCTTTAGAGTTGATGGAACAAGAAAGAAATGCCCTCACAGAAACAATCAAGACAGTGCTTGCTTGACCAAACCTCTGGACATACAACCTGGCCAAAGGTGATACACAAAATTAACCATTACAGATGGGCAGGGAAGAAATACCTCAGCCTCTCTCTCTTCCTACCCTCTGATGCCCTGTTGGTGCCTCCCATTGGACAAACCCAACAGGAAACCAGAAGTGACCTTCTCAGGGTGACACGGCTAGTAGGTGGTGCAGGCAGTCACTCCAAAGCCAGCCTGACTCAAGAGCCCCCACAAAGCCATGCATACAGAATGAGGGTCCTCATTTTGGCTCTAAGGAATGGAAAGAATAACCCAGCCTACCACCATCTTGTGCCATTGCCATGGTGACTAGATGGCACCTGGACAAAATAGAAGTGTTGTACAGCTCAGCATGGGGTACTTTTATTATTAATGGGAGGGGAGTTCAGACAAGTCATTTACTCCTTTACTCATGGAAAGGGGACAAATAATCCCTGGGGCACGTCATCGACACGCTGGCCTGGTTAGGGGTGATGAGGAAGGGAGAGGACAATATTCATACACTTTGAAACAGAGACACTGTGAAGCAAAGAACACAAGGGACGCAATTCTCATCTGAAACAGAGAAATCTCAGGGGACCATCCTTATAAAGGAGGGAGAAGTACAGGGATTTTCACTCTAAGGGATAGCCAAGTGCCTTCTGTGTGCTTAAAAATAGATGCCTGGTTAAAATACATAGAGACCTTATTTTATTTGTGAAAGAATAAATTACAGCTTTTCCCAAAGAAGAATTAATTCATTTGGAGATTATTTGAATGCGATACTGCATTCCCTTCAATTCCTTGACCATATGCATATCTTTTTTTTATAGAAACAACTTTATATTCTATATTTTTCCTCTAAACGATGTATTTTTAAAGACTTTACATCATACAATATGATCTTCTCCAGAATGTTTATGGCAGAATAATATTCCGAGGAGTCAAAGCACTATATTTCCTTCAGCCCCTCCCCTATTCCTGCAACTTTGAATCTTCCTAATGTATCAATACCCAAAATATGGACTTATGAGAGTCTCTATGCATACAGCTTGTTTTGTAACTGTTGAATGATTTTCCCCATGTTAATAGCAAGAGAATGGAAGATTTTATAACTCTTGATTTATATTGCTAAATGGCTTTCCCAGACACATTGGTCAATTTTCACAAGCCATTGGCTAGGGACATACTGACCTCATTTCAACCTCACCAGCTTTTGGGTTTTGTTCTTTTTGCTGTTTTCATTGTTGCACAGAAGTGCCTCATGTTTCATAGGTACAAGAGTCAAGAGTTTGTGGCTTTTGATTGGCAGAAGAGATAACATACTTCTGCCTACATTCCAAGTGGTTGGCTCCAAACCCAAAACGGCGAGATCTGCCCCATGTCTAATCTGTTTCTGGACTTGAACCTTTGCAGACCTTCCTCTACATCCTTCCCTTTAAAAGCAGCCCCGCTTGAACTTCAGACTTATCATTCTGGGTTCACATTAGTGTGTTAGCTATTTTTAACTTAGATTATTTTTGCCAGACTCTGCTTGGGTTTTTGGTAGAGGTATCAAGTGTTTACTGCTTGTAACTTTTTTGATACATCATTTAGCATATATATAATTTTAGGCAATATAGTCATATTATGAAACTATTTCTATTATATAATAAACTACGCATTATGTTTTATACATAATTGCATGTATTTATGTAACATACATTGGTGTGATATTCATGCACATTAATTGCATACATTATTCCTCTTTCATCTGGAGAATGAGTAGCAGCAACTCAGGGACATCAGTAAAAATACGGCTTAGGAGAGCAGATGTAGCTCAAGTGGTTGAATGCCTGCTTGCCATGGATCATGTCCGGGTTCGACCCCCAGTACCTCTTTAAAAAAGAATTCCAGCAAGTTGATTCAGAAATTGATCTGTAAGAATAAAGTCCAAGAAGTAATAAATAAATAAATGAGTGAGTGAATGAATGAATGAATAAATAAATAAAAGACAACTTATAGTCCAGAAAGGCCTTCCTAGCTCAAAAGAGGTTAGTAAGGCTTAGAATACAAGGCTTTATGTTTTCCTCTTACAAGCGGCCAGCAGCCAGTTTGTTGTTCAGTGGTTCTCAAACTTGAGCGGGTGGTAGAACCCTCTAGAAGGGCTTGTTAACACAGATAGTTGGGCCCCACCCAGAGTCTCCGCCTTGGTAGGTGTGGTGCAGGGTCTGGGAATTTGCATTTCTAACTAGCTCCCAGGTGAAGCTGAGCTGCTCTCTTGGGGACCACGTGGCCGCAATTCCCAGATAAAGACCAAGGGATCCTCCAACAGCTCTGGAAGCCCGTGATCCCAAACTGAAACCCAAATACCTCAACGCATTCCAATCACCCAGCGGACAGGGCGTCCGTCTACCACATGGGAGGTCCGCGGTTCAAACCCCGGGCCTCCTTGACCCGTGTGGAGCTGGCCCACGTGCAGTGCTGATGCGCGCAAGGAGTGCCCTGCCACGCAGGAGTGTCCCCGCGTAGGGGAGCCCCACGCGCAAGGAGTGCGCCCCGTAAGGAGAGCTGCCCAGCGTGAAAGAAAGTGCAGCCTGCCGAGGAATGGCGCCTCACACACGGAGAGCTGACGCAGCAAGATGACGCAACAAAAAGCCACTGACAACAACAGAAGTGGACAAAGAACATGCAGCAAATAGACACAGAGAACAGACAACTGGGGTGGGAGTGGGGGTGGGAGAAGGGGAGATAAATAAATAAATAAATCTTAAAAAAAAAAAGAAAATGGTTCTCACTGTGCAGGATCTGGAAAGTCAGGGATGGCTAAACTTCAGAGGGCTAAAGACAAAATCCTGGGAAAGTTAGAGACACAGCATTTTTAGTGGCACTTCGGAGGATACACTCAGAACTTCAGTAAAGTGAAATCCCTCTTCAACAGAGGTTCTCAATCTAGCCTGCACATTGGAATCACCCAGAGATGTTCCTAATCCAGGAAGCCACTCATTTAAACCAAGAACCCTTAAAATAATAGCAATAGTAATGGTTAAACATGTGTGCCAGATACTCTTCTCAGCCCTTTAAATGGGTTTTTTGCTTTTCTTTTCTTGTCTTACACTTCTTATTTTGAAATAATTTAAAACTTGTAGGACACTTGCAAAAATAATACAAAGCCCATACAGAAAATTCTAATTTATACCCCCTTAGATACCCAGATCGACCAAGTTTAACATTTTGCCACATTTGCCACATCATTCCATCTGTCCATCCATCTACCTATCTATCTGTATTAGTCAGCCAAAGGGGTGCTGATACAAAATACCAGAAATTGGTTGGTTTTTATAAAGGGTATTTATTTGCAGTAGGAGCTTACAGATTCCAGGCCATTAAGCATTAGTTACTTCCCTTACCAAGGTCTATTTGGAGCAAGATAGCTGTCGATGCCTGCGAGGGTCCAGGCTTCCTGGGTTCCTACGTTCCTGTGGCTTGCTTTATTCTGGGTTCAACGTCCCTTTCTTCCTGGGGCTGGTTTCTCTTTCCGCTGTGTGCTGAATTCCCAGGGCTCCAGCTTAAGTCTTCAGCATCAAACTCCAACATCAAAACTCCAACATCAGAAACCCCTCAACTCTGTCCTTTGCCATGCCTTTTATCTGGTGGGTGGAGACTCAACGCCCTAATCATAACTCAGTCATGCCCAGGTACAGATGAGATTACAACATAATCCAATATTTCTTTTTGGAATTCATCAATAATATCAAACAGCTACAGTCTCTATCCATTTTCTAAACACTTGAGTGTAGATTTTATACGTCATGTTCCTTGAACAAATAATGCTTCCATGTATATCCTAATAACAGGAATATTCACTCATATAACCACCTTAAGCACAGTTGCCAAGTTCAAGAAATTTAACATTGACATAAAACTCACAGTCTATATTCCAGTTTTCCATACATCCTAATAATAGAATAATATCCCTTTCAGCCGTTTCTCCTCCAGTTTGAGATCCAGTCCAGGATCACAGTTTGCATTTAACTGCCATTGTCTCTTAAGCTGCTCTTTTTTTTCTTTCCAATTGTGGAAACACATATACAACATAAGTTTCCCCATCTCAACCACTCCCAATTTAAATGTTTTAATCCTCACAAGCGCCCTAATGAAGTAGATACTATCATTACCTGTGTTTTATAGATGAGGAAACTGAGGCACAGAGAGGATAAGTAACTTGCCCAAGACCACAGGCTAGTTAGGGGAGAGCCAGCACTCAGCTCAGGGCACTCGGCCCCAGACTGAACTCTTCATGCCTGGTCTCTACTGCCTTATGAATTAGCAGCACCAGGTTCCAGAAGAGGGCAAATGGGAGATGGCTAAAATAAAGAGGCTTGATTGAAAGTCCGTTTAGAAAGTAATTTGATCTCTAAAACCCCTTCCCAACTCTACACACCCAGGCTAAAACCTCTGGTCCACCCAGCAAAAGACAGGATACTTTTTATCTGGAGAAGGAAGGATGGAGGTGTCTACTTGGAAACATCAACCCAGGCCGACATGAGGTCTCTAAGGGACAACAGTGTTAAGCAAAGGGATCCACACTGAATGGTGAGGCTTCCTGCTCTTCTCGCACTGGCGCCCAGAGTACTGGCAGCCAGACCTGCTCCTTCCAGACTGGATGTGTTGGGTCCTTCTTCAATCAGCCCAAGAGAAAGATCCTGGCAAATGGCACTGACATCACCACACACTGCAGCTGGCCCTTGGCCAGCCTCCCCCTTGCACTCAGAGCTTCCAGTCAGCTTTTTAGAGCCCCAGCCCTAAGTATGAGCAGACAACTAGGTATTGCTGAACATCTGGGGGAAATGTCTACCATGAAATATAGGGATCAAAACATACAGAAAAAAAGTAACCTTTTTCCTAGAGGAAACAGATTATGCAGTAAGAAGAAAACATAAAGAAACAAAACTATCAAGAATATCCTCAAAGAGATAAGGTATTGCTTATATGAAGGACAAGATACCACAAGAAAGATAGAAAGGGAAGGAGAAGGGAGGAGTGGGAAGGAAGGAAGGAAAGAAGGAAGGGAGGGAGGGAGGGAGAAAGAATGCATTAAGAGAATAAAAAGAATATTTTGTAAGTTAAAACCTGACAGAAATGAAAAAAGTGTTTTGTATAGGGATTGAGGAAATCTAGCAAAAGAATGAAGTGATGGAAATAGGAGAGAAAGAGGGGAGGGAATAGTCAATGAAATAACACAACAAAATTTCCCAGAACTGAAGCACATGAATATCTTGACTGAACGTTTATTTACCAGGTGCCCATAACAATGAACATAAAGGGATTTGGGGACTTGGGGACAAAAAGATTATTCTACAGTCCTCAGTGGGAAAGTGACAGAGACACAAAGAAAGAGACCAGAAGAAGGAGGTCACATGAAAAATAATCAGGAATCAGAAACACTAGAAGCTAGAATACCCTATAGCAATGTCCTCGGAACTGTGAGGGGAAATAATTTCTGACCTAAACTTTTATACCCAGCCAAATAATTAAAGGTGAAGGTAGAATAAAGACAGTTTTAGATATTCAACATGTCAAAAATCATGCACCCTTCCTCAGGCAAGCTACTATATGTTGGCTTCCCCACATCCTACAAGGCATATAACTAAAAGAGAAAAAGCAAGGA
The DNA here is from genome assembly GCF_030445035.2 of Dasypus novemcinctus. Classification (NCBI taxonomy): domain Eukaryota; kingdom Metazoa; phylum Chordata; class Mammalia; order Cingulata; family Dasypodidae; genus Dasypus; species Dasypus novemcinctus. Next base: position 10,614,917 of record NC_080680.1, on the reverse strand, counting down.
CACAGGAAAAGGGATCCAACCCAAGAGACAGGAAAAGGAAAAGTCCAGGACAATGATGAAAGGGAATCCCAAGATGACACTGTAAAATCAGGCCAGAAGACACCAGGAAAGCATTCTCCAAGAATATGAAACTGATGAGAAGCGGATTTGGCTCAATGGATAGAGCGTCCACCTACCACATGGGAGTTCCAGGGTTCAAACCCAGGCCTCCTGACCTGTGTGGCGCTGGCCCACGTGCAGTGCTGCCGTGCAAAAGGAGTGCTGTGCCACGCAGGGGTGTCCCCCACGTAGGGGAGCCCCACACTCATGGAGTGTGCCCCATAAGGGGAACTGCCCAGCGCAAAAGAAGTGCAGCCTGTCCAGGAATGGCACCACACACATGGAGAGCTGATGCAGCAAGATGATGCAGCAAAAAGAGGCACACATTCCCCATGCCGCTGACAAGAATACAGGTGGACACTGAAGAGCACACAGCGAATGGATACAGAGAGTGGACAACTGGGGGGGGAAGGGGGGAGAAATAAATAAAAAATAAATCTTAAAAAAAAATAGAATATGAAACTGAATGAATATACAGAAAAGCAATTTAGACTATTAGTGATAAGTACAATGGATACTAGGAAAATAAAACAGGCAACATTAAACTCTAAGAAATATATGGAAAAATAATTATAGTATATTATATGGCCCAGTTCTGAGTAGCACTTATATCACCAAAATGATTTAAATACTGAATGTTAATCTAACCAAAATACACTATAACTCTATTGTGAGTATTGGGGATTGGGAAGTACATGTGTGTTTGGGAAGTATAGTAAATTCCAAAGAATCATTAAATAATGGAAACTCATTGCTGCTGAAATAGGAGAAATAGGAAGAGAAAGGGCTGGTGGCTGCTGTTTCACAAAACTTTCCATGTAGAAATGATGGGCTTTTCCAACTCTATGCACACCTAACTTTAGCTCAGAAGGTTTGTAGATCGAGTGTGACAATCAGACCAACCAGGAAAAAATATGTTATTCACCCTTAAGACTCTGATTTTGACAGTTTTGTATCTTTGTTGTCCTTCCAAGAATTATTTGCAAAATTTATTTCCAGGTAACTAAATGAATTGACCTATTGGATGAAATTTCTTTTTTTTTTCTTTTTTTTTTTTTAAAGAGTTATTTATTTATTTAATTTCCCCCCCTCCCCTGGTTGTCTGTTCTTGGTGTCTATTTGCTGCGTCTTGTTTCTTTGTCCGCTTCTGTTGTCGTCAGCGGCACGGGAAGTGTGGGTGGCGCCATTCCTGGGCAGGCTGCTCTTTCTTTTCACACTGGGCGGCATTCCTCACGGGCGCACTCCTTGCGCGTGGGGCTCCCCCACGCGGGGGACACCCTTGCGTGGCACGGCACTCCTTGCGCGCATCAGCACTGCGCATGGCCAGCTCCACACGGGTCAAGGAGGCCCAGGGTTTGAACTGCAGACCTCCCATATGGTAGACGGACGCCCTGACCGCTGGGCCAAAGTCCGTTTCCCAAAATTTCTTATCAGTGTCTGTCTACTTTGTGGAGCAAGTCTGCCAGAACTGATGACTGGGTTCCTGGCAGTCGATACTGAGAGGTTCCGCTTGCCAACAATCAGACCTTAAATTTATCTGATCTTTGGGTTGCTCCTGTTGGCAGTACTGAAGGCCTCTCCATCTTCAAGGCAGGAGAGGGCATCAATCTTCCCACTTGCTAAGGCAAGTGGGAATGAACCTCGTACATCTAAAAATTTAAACCAGTGAGAAGGCAAAATGGTGCCACCATTTTGGAAAACAGTTTGGCAGTCTCTTAAAAGATTAGACACAGATTTACTAACCTATGCAGTAATTCCATTCCTAGGAATCTACCAAACAGAAATTAAAACATATATCCGCAAAAGGCTTGTGCATGAATACTCAAAGCAGCATGTTTTATAATAGCCAAAAGGTGAAAACAACCCAAATGTCCATCAATTGGTAAATGGATAAACAGTATACTGTGTAGTCATACAATGGAATAGTATTCATCCATTAAAAGGAATGAACTGCCAATGCATGTGACAACAGAGATGAATCACAAAAATATTATGCTGGGTGAAAGAAGCCAATGCAAAAGACCATACTATGATTCCATTTATATGAAATGTTTAGAAAAGGCAGTTCTATTAAGACAGAAAGTGTATCAGTGGATGTATTGGACAGGGGTAAGGAGGTTGATTGCAGATGGGCTCAAGGGAACTTTTGGGGGTAATGAAAATGTTTTAGAATTGGATGGTTGTAATAGTTGTACAAATCTGTAAGTTTAATAAAATTATTGAATTGTGTATTTTCGAAGGGTGAATTTTATGGTATGTAAATTATGCCTGAAAAAATAAACTGCTTTTTAAAAAGGCACTTATATAGATTGTTTAATAAGAAAAATAAGGAAACAAGACATCACTTTGTGTAAAATATTTGCCATTCTGGTTCTTCCCGTGGTCTGGTTTTGGGCTGAAAATCATTTGTTCCTCATGCAGAGATATCACATCAAGTCAGCTAGCCAGCACCTCATTAACAACACAAGTTTTGGGTAGGAAGACTTGTATCTTATTATATTTTCCCCACTGTTAAAACAAATAGCATTCGTTGGGTTGGCTTATACAAAGGGGAATTTTATTGGCCCACAGTTTTGAGGCAAGAAGTCCAAAATCAAACTGTCAGCAAAAGGATGCTTTCTTCCCCATGGCTGGCATTCTGGGGCTGGCTGTTGGCATCCTCGGTTTCTGTCATGTGGCACTGCCCATGGTAACATTGTCTTCTGCTTTCTCTTCTGCATTCTGTTGACTTGTGGGTTCTTCTTCCCATGGTGCTTTCTCTCTCTCTATCTCTCCAGCTCTCTTTCTCTGTCTATCTGACTGTCTGAATTTCTTCTGCTTATAAAGTCTCCAGCAATCCAGATTAAAGCCCAACCTGTTTCAGCTGGACCACACCTTCCCTAAAAATAACATCATCAAAAGGTCCTTTTTACAATGGGTTCACACCCAGAGGAATGGATTAAGATTAAGAATATGTTTTTCTGGGCTACATAATTCAGTCTATCACAGGGCAAGATAGGAAGGGAGCAAAATAAGGAATCTACAACTGTTATTTGTAATAAAGATGTAAAGATGTCCTGCACTGTGAGGTTTCAAGGAAGTTAGGCTCATAAAATTTAATTTTGCAATTAAAAGGTCTTTTCTTGGAGCACTTCTCAACTTCAAAAATGAAACAAGGATGGTATTACTGAGTCCCACCTAGGGAGTGTGTTGGAGTTTACAAATGTGGAAGGATAACCACAAAGGTGTAAAGTTGAGAGAAATAAGTCCCTCAACAATTCATGAAAGCTGGTGCCCAATATTACATCTTAGAGAAATTATATTGTTTTAGTTCCCTAGCTGTGAAAACGAATACCACGCAGTGGATTGGCTGAACAATGGGAACGTATTGGACCATGGTTCTGAGGCTAGGAGAAGTCCAAAACCAAGGGTCATCCAGACGATGCGTTCTTCCCCACTGCGGCATTTGGGGGCTGGCTGCTGGCACTCCCTGGCCCTGGGCTTCTCTGTCACATGCCCATGCGCATGGCGGCCTCTCCTGGCTTCTCCTCTCTCTTCCCGCTCTGTTGGCTTTCAGTTTCTGGGTGCTCCCTCCCTTTGGGTTTGACCCTCAATAATAGGATTAAGAGCCATCCTGATTCAGCTGGGCCACACCTTCACTGAAGCAACCTCATCAGAGCGGCCTATTTACAAGAGTTCATGCCCACAGGAATGGGTTAAGTTTAAGAACATGTTTTTCTGGGGTCCATAGGTCCAAGCCACCACACATACTTGATTACCATTTTCATAGCTAAAATAGCTAAAGTCATCATGCTCTCCTATAAAAAGCTTTATTTTCAGGTATGTTTAAAAAGTGGAATTATTTTTGTTTGAACTTCCCAGAATTGCAGGCTTTATAACCTCTGCTTGGCTCTCCTAGAAGGGTTTATCAAAGCCTCAAAGCGGAATAAATTTAAAGAATTAGAAAGGACTTAAGGACCATATGACCACCTCTTGCCATGCCCCAAATCTCTGGTTCAAAGAGAGAATAAAGGAGAATTAATTGATAATAATCTGCAATACTGATTTACTATACATGAACATTGCTCTACTCTGGTGCTATAGATTGCCAATTAATGCTATCTTATAGGTTGCCAATTAATGTTATTAATCGCAATTATACATTCACTTTGCCTGCATTTTCCTCACTGAATCAGATACTTGCTGTAGAGGTGTGGCATGTAAGGAAACAGACTTTCAAATCCACATGTTGTAAATGGGGATTTACAACCACCATTACATGATGCTAACTATCAATCACACCTCCTAAAACCTGATAGGAGTATAGAATGTATAAAATTCAAAACACTATCAAGTTTGAATTAGAGGGAAGCTGATTTGGCCCAATGGATAGGGCATCGCCTACCACATGAGAGGTCCAATGTTCAAACTCAGGGCCTCCTGACACGTGTGATGAGCAAGCCCATGCACAGTGCTGCTGTGCACAAGGAGTGCTGTGCCATGCAGGGGTGTCCCCTGCATAGGGGAGCCCCACATGCAAGGAGAGCTGCCATGTCTGAAAAAAAGCACAGCTGACCCAGGAGTGGCGTGACACACACGGAGAGTTGATGCAGCAAGGTGACTAAACAAAAAGAGACACAGATTCCGGGTACTACTGACAAGAATACAGGAGGACACAGAAGAACACACACAAATGGACACAGAGAACAGACAACTGGGGGTTGGAAGGGAGGGAAGGAGAGAGAAAAAACAGTTTGAATTAGATATCTGAGTAGTATATAGACCTTAAATTACAGAAGTTTAAGTCCAGTCATATGAAAATACCTGCTCAAGAGCAGCAAAAATAAATTATATTTTAAGTGCCAGGAAGCTCAGAAACCATGCCTATGTTACCACATAGGTCTGCATGACTGGCTCTTATAGTCAGGACAGAGGAGCTTACACTGTGGCAACAAAAACCCCACATGTCAGTGGTTTGCAACCACAAAGGCCCATTTCTTGTACCCTTCACACACTCATCACATGTCCACTGAGGACTCTGCTGGCTATAGTTTGGTCTCAAGGACTCGTGCTGACAGAGTAGGCAAACCTGGGACTTTACTAATATTTTGCCCAAGGAAAAGAGTGCCTAGCAGAGCTTGCCCTGGCTCTTCAAGTTTCTGCCAGGAAGGGACAAGCATCTTCTACTCACATTCCATTGGCCATAGCAAGTCCCATGTCTGTGCCTGAGTTCCATGGGGTGGAGATGTAGGGTTCTCCTTGGAGAGAGGGGAGCAGTGCTTGGTGAGTGGTAATTCAGCCTCCCCAGCCACCCCTGTCTTTACTGATTAGGCTTGAGGATCCCTGTGACAGATCCTAGAAAAGTATGTTGTTAATGTTAACCCATTTCTATGGTTGTAAACCTATGTTAAATAGAACCATGTGGTAAGGTTACTTCAGTTAAGGCATGACCCAGGGTGCATCTTAATCTTCTTACTAGAGTCTTTTATAAGAGAATGACATTCAGACTAAGAGACAGAGCCCCAAAAGCAAGATGCTGAAAGCAGTGGGTATTAGTCAGCCAAAGGGGTACTGATGCAAAATACCAGAAATTGGTTGGTTTATAAAAAGGGTATTTATTTGGAATAGGAGTTTTCAGATACAAGGCCATAAAGCATAAGTTATTTCCCTCACCAAAGTATTTTCATGTGTTGGAGCAAGATGGCTGCCAATGGCTGCGAGGGTTCAAGCTTCCCGGGTTTCTCCCTTCCAGGGTCTTGCGTCTCTCTGGGTTCAGGGTTCCTTTCTTCCCAGGGCTTACTTCTTCCTGGGCTCAGGGTTCCTCTCTTCCTGGGCCTGGCTTCTCTTTCCTCTGTGGGCTTACTTCCCAGGGCTCCAGCTTAAGGCTTCCGCATCAAACTCCAACAACAGAAGCCCTCAACTCTGTTCTTTGCCCTGTCTTTTATCTGTGACAAGGGGTGGGGACTCAATGCCCTAATCATAACTCAGTCATGCTCAGGTACAGACCAGATTAGAAACATAATCCAATATCTATTTTTGGAATTCATAACCACATCAAACTGCTACACAGTGAAACCCAGAAGAGAAAGGAGAGACCAGCAGATGCTACCATGTCCCTTGTCATGTGGCAGAGGAGTCTAGGATCACCAGCAGCCAGCCTTTGGGAAGAAAGCATCACCTGATGATGTCTTGATTTGGATATTTTCACAGCCTCAGAAGTGTAACTTTGTAAACTCTTAAATTCCCATGCTAAAAGCCAACCATTTTATGGTATCTGCTTGACCAGCTTTAGCAATCTAGAACACTCCCTGAGGGCAAGAACTGTCATCATCATCTCTGCACCATCAGCATCTCAACTCTATCTGGCCTGCATGACCTACTCATTCATGCCTCAGGAAAGAGTAAACCAATGAATGGATGGACGTGGATGTGAATGAATACTAAAGGTGCATAGCCTTGGGCTTGACTAGAAAAAGACACAGAGCCTTCACCATGAAGGGAAACTACCTGTTATGCTCAAGATGCTCAAGAGCAACCACACATGCTCTTGGGGCCTCAGACCTTGTGAGAAGACAAACATGGAACAGTGAATCACGGTGTGATATCCACCCTCAACACACACTGGAAATGTTTAAGATACAGACAAGCAAGAAGGAGAAAATTAGACCACTACCAACATTCAGTCCTCAATTTCCATTCTCTATTGTTCCGCATAAAGAAAACCATGTTGCTTTATCTACTGCTTCATTCACTTAGTGTTTGTGGCAGATTAACATAATTTATGAATTCCAAAAAGAGATATTGATGATATTTGTAAACTGGTCTGTTCCTTTGATTGTATTAAATTCAGAGGTTTCACTTTTACTTTATTAAATCAAGATTAGGGCTTTGATTCAGCCACATTGTTAGGGCGTGTAGGGTTGAGTCCCTGCTTGCATGGGACGCCAATAAAACAGAGTCTTACACAGAAGTAGACACATAAGAGAATTAGATACACAGAAAAAGACACAGTAGAGAGAACTCGGTTTTGATGCAGGAGCCCCAGGGAGAGTTGAGCCATTTGCCTGAGTTTATAGCTGACCTTGTGAAAAGAACAGAGTAGCTGAGCTCAGATAGAAACGAGCCCCAGGAAGAGTGACAGGCCTTATGCTAGCCTACAGCTGAGATTGGAAGAAGCTGGACCCATGGAGCCTTAAGAGGAAGAGGAAGGCTGAACCCTCACAGACAATGCCTGCCATCTTGCTCCAACACGTGGCAACAGACTTTGGGTGAGGAAGTTTCTCTTACAGTACCTTGAGTTGGACTCTTCATGGCCTGGTTACTGTAAGCTTCTACCCCAAATAAACACCCTTTATGAAAGCAAACAGATTTCTGGTACTTTGCATCAGCACCCTTGTGGCTAACACAGTGATATCCTGAGCATCTGCCTTTATCTTTCAATATTCTAAGATAGCAGGGTTCTTAAACAGAGAACTTGCATGGGGAAAAGTGAGTCTTTGGAATTTAGCAATTCAATCAAGCATGAACACAAGGACAGACATGCTACCACTGTCATACGAGAGTTACTACATATATTTTAGAATAATTCTTTTTTTAATCCATGGAACTGCATAACACAAACAGTGAATGCTAAGTTAAACTATGGAATATAATTAAGAGTACAATTATAAAAATGTGCTTTCATCAATTGGAACAAATGTACCACATCAGTGCAAGGTGTTCATAATAGGGCTCCTGTTATAAGGGAATCCTGTATTTTATGCAAAATTGTTCTGTAAAACCACAACTCCTCGAATAATATACATATATTATTATATATTATATATTACACATATATAATATATAATATATATTACATAATATATATATTGTATATATATAATTTATGTTCTTAACTAACTCACAATCACAGTCACAATAACTCCTACCATGATATCTGTATATTTTATACATTAGTTAAGAATATGCATTGGTATAAAACGAATGTATTTTTAATATATTGAAGACTGCATTTCAATTGTTTCCTTTGTAATCCTGCAAGTGTTACTTTGTGCACTTAAAAACATCACCCTCATGCCTCACCACACCGCGAAAGAGGTCCATATCATAAAGTATAACAACTCTCCCTTGCTTTTCCCAGCTTCTAGAGGCTGCTCACATTCCTGTCTTAGCTTGCCAGGCTGCAGTGACAAATTCCTCACAGTGGGTTGAGGGAAACAATGGGAATTCGTTGCCTCGTGGTTGTGGAGGGTAGAAGGTTTGTGCCCTCCCAGGGTGGGTAGTATTCTGCTCCTGGATCGCCAGTGATCCTCGGAGTTCCTCGGCTTTCCCATCACGTGGCGATTCCGCTCCTTCCCTGCACCTCCGGTCTCCCCTGATTTCTGGCCTCCTCACTTCCCTGTGGCCTTCTCTTTACCAGGCCTCCAACCTTCTGGATCAACACCGCCCCATCCACTTGGACCACACCTTAACCGAAAATAACACCTTCAAGAGGTCCTCTTACAATGAGCTCACACCCAGGGACATGGGCTAAGATTAAGAACATGTCTAAATTGGGGTTCAAAATTTGACTTCACACAGGTCCCCCTCTCCATTTTCTTTTTTTTTTTAAAGATTTATTTATTTAATTCCCCCTTCCCTGGTTGTCTGTTCTCTGTGTTCATTTGATGCGTCTTGTTTCTTTGTCCGTTTCTGTTGTCGTCAGCGGCTCAAGAAGTGTGGGCAGCGCCATTCCTGGGCAGGCTGCACTTTCTTTCCCGCTAGTTGGCTCTCCTTACGGGGCGCACTCCTTGCATGTGGGGCTCCCCTATGTGGGGAACACACCTGCGTGACAGGGCACTCCTTGCGTGCATCAGCACTGTACATGGGCCAGCTCCACACGGGTCAAGGAGGCCCGGGGTTTGAACTGCGCCCCTCTCCATTTTCAAAGCACACCCCACCAGCCTCTGCTTCCATTATCACGCCGTCCTTGCTGATGCTTCCACCTTCCTCTTTCCTTACAGAGGCCTGTGTGAGTCCACTGGGTCCAGCCAGATAGCCCAGGAGAACTGCCTCATCTTAACGTCCTGGACTTGATCTACAATGGCCCTTTCAGAGTTCTGGGAATTAGGACACGCACATCTTTGGGGACCCCTTCTTCTATCCCACCTCCCTTCTCTACACAGCACCAGTATCGTAACAGCTCAGCTAGATTCTCTTAAGCCCCTTCCTTTGCCCTAAGAATGCAATTCAAACTCTCACCATGACTTCCCAGTCCCTGCACCATCTGGCCCTGGTGCTCCTCCGGCCCCCTGGCTTGGTCCCCCAAACTCGCCAGACGGGCCTGTGCACGCTCCTTGCTCCGCCTGCATGGTCCTCCATGGCTCAGCCGCACTGTGGAAGATTTCGCACCTGAGCAGTCTGTGTTAGAGGCCCCTCGTGCCCTGGTGTTACACGCCTCGGCCCTGGGTGTTTCCTTCACAGCATTCATTGCAACTCACAATATGAATGTTAAGTATATGGTTTTATAATTTAAGGCAAATGTTTGAATGGACAATAGAGTCACCATTTAAAACTCAAAAGGCACCAAAGGGTGTATCTGTGCCCAGCCACACCTGTTGGGGTATTTTAAAACACATTTGAGAGGATTGTAGGAAAATAGTAGAGTAAGAAGCTCCAGGAATCAGCCCCTCCAGTAAAACAACAACTGAACTGGCAGGAACTGCCTGAATCAATGACTCTGAAACTCTGGAGCTGGTTGGAACTCTGCGCAGCATCCAAGGAAGCCAGCTAAGAATTCTATAACTGGCAAAATTATCTTTCAAACATGAGGGAGAAATTAAGACATTTACAGATAAACAAAAACTGAAAGAGTTCATTACCAGAAGACCTGTCCTAAAAGAACTGCTAATGGGAGTCCTTCAGCCTGGAAAAAAAGGACCCTAGACAGTAACTCAAAGGTCATAAGAAGAAATAAAGAGCATTGTAAAGCTAACTACTTAAGTCAATAGAAAATCATGTATTAATGTACTTTTGGTTTATAACTGCTCCCCTGTATGACTTAACAGGAAAATGTGTAAAATAACATTTAAATCTACATTAAAGGACATATGGTGAATGAAGATGTAATCTGAGACAATAACTATAGGAAGAGGGAGGAAAAGAGATGCATAGGAGTAGAGAGTTTGTATATTTCTGAAACTAGGTTGGCACTAGTTATTAGTTTAAAATGACAATTGTACCTGTAAAGGTAACCATTAAGAAATTAACTTTAGAAATGTAGACAAAAGTTGGAAGTGGATGTGGTTCAAGCAGTTGAGCACCTGCTTCCCACATGGGAGGTCCCAGGTTCGGTTCCCGGTGCCTCCTTAAACAAAAAAACAAATGACAAGCAAACGAATGAAAAAAACCAACTCAGGGGAGCTGATGTGGCTCAGTAGTTGAGTGCTGGCTTCCCACATACGAGGTCCTGGGTTTAATGCCTGGCTTTGGTACCTAAAAAAAAGAAAAGGAGACAGAGAAAAAAGGAAGGAAGAAGGGAATCAAAATGGTGCAACACAAAAAAAAGTAACTAAATACAAAAAAAAGATAGTGGTGGAATAATTGCAATGGTGTTTTAGATTTTACACCAAAAGCACAAGTAACAAAAATAATGACTAAAATGGATTTCAACACAATTTAAAACGTTTATGCATCAAAGAACATTCTCAAGGAGTGGATGTGGCGCGAGTTGTTGAGCACCTGCTTCCCACATGGGAGGTCCTGGGTTTTGTTTTTGGTGCCTCCTTAAAAACAAATTAAAAAACAACAAGCGAAGCAAATGGAAGGGCCCAACTCAGGGGGGGGCATGTGGCTCAGTGGTTGCTTTCCACACACAAGGTCCCAGGTTCAATCCCCTACCCCAATACCTAAAAAAAAAGAACATTGTCAGGATGGTGAAAAGACAACCTTCAGAATGGGAGAGAATATTTGGAAATCATATATCTGATAAGGGTTTAATATCCAAAATATATAAAGAACTCCTACAACTCAACAATAAAAAGACAAACAATACAATTTAAAAATGGACAAAAGACTATAAACATTTCTCCAAAAGAGATAGTCAACTGGCCAATAAGTATATGAAAAGATGCACAGCATCATTAGACATTAAAGAAATGCAAATTAAAACTACAATGAGATAGCATTTCACACCCACTAGAATGGCTAAAATTTAAAAATTGAAAACAAGTGTTGATGAAGATGCAGAGAAGTAGGAACCCTTGTACACTGTCAGCGGGCCTGTAAAATGGTGCGTCCACTGCGGAAAACGTTTTGGCAATTCCTCAAAAAGTTAAATATAGAATTGTCATACGACCCAATAGTCCCACTTCTAGGCATAACCCAAAGAATTGAAAGCAGGGATTCAGATAGACATTTACACATAAATGTTCATAGCAGTATTATTCACAACAGCCAAAAGGTGGGAGCAACCCAAGTATCCATCAACAGAGAAATGGAGAAACAAAATGTGGTATATCCATACAATGGAATAGTACTCAATTGTGAAAGTAAGTGAGGTGCTGGTACATGCTACAACATGGATGAAACTTGAAGATATCACGTAGAGTGAGATAAGCCAGACACAAAAGGACAATACTGTGTAATTTCTCTTTTATGAAATACTTAGAAAAAGCAAATTCATAGAGTCAAAGACTAGTGAATATTCATAGTCAGAATAGTGGTTATCAGGGGTGGGAGGAGGGGGGGTGGGGAACGCAGAGTTATTGCTGAATGAGTTTTGGTTTGGGATGATGAAAATAGTCTGAAAAAAGATGGTGGTGACAACGAATGTATCACACTCAAAGAAGTTGTTGATGTGGGAGGAGTGGGGGGTGTGTGGGGAGTGGGGTATATGGGAACCTCTTATATTTTTTAATGTAACATTTTGTGTGACCTATGTGTCTTAAAAAAAAAGAGTAAAAAAAAAGATAGTGGTGAATGTTACACAGTATTGTCAATGTACTTAATGTCAAGGAATTGTCCACTTAACATGGTGTAGCAGTTTGATATAGTTATAAATCCCAAAACTAAATATTGGATTATGTTTGTAAACTGGTCTGTACCTGGGCATGATTAAATTATGATTAAGGCTTTGATTGGGCCACATCAGTAGGATGTTGAGTTCCTGCCCCCTTGGTAGGCGGGGACTCACAGGGAAAACTACACAGCAGAGAAGAGAGAGTTTTGAACTGGTGCCTGGAAAGTAAGCACACAGAGGAGCAAAGCAGCTCTGCTAAGCCCAGAGAGAAAAAACCCTGGGAAGAGAGGAACCCAGGAAGCCTGAACTCTTGGCAGATGTTGGCAACCGTCTTGCTACATGTGGCAACAGACTTTATTTTTTTTTTAAGATTTATTTATTTATTTATTTCTCTCCCCTCCCCCCATCCCGGTTGTTTGTTCTCTGTGTCTATTTGCTGCGTCTTGTTTCTTTGTCCACTTCTGTTGTCAGCCGCATGGGAATCTGTGTCTCTTTTTGTTGCGTCATCTTGTTGTGTCAGCTCTCCATGTGGGCGGCGCCATTCCTGGGCAGGCTGCACTTTCTTCTGCCCTGGGCGGCTCTCCTTCCGGGGCGCACTCCTTGCGCATGGGGCTCCCCTACGCAGGGACACCCCCACGTGGCACGGCACTCCCTGCGCCGTGCGCATGGGCCAGCTTCACACGGGTCAAGGAGGCCCGGGGTTTGAACCGTGGACCTCCCATGTGGTAGACAGATGCCCTAACTCCTGGACCAAGTCCGTTTCCCGGCAACAGACTTTGGTAAGGGAAGTAACTTATACTTTGTGACCTGGTAACTGTAAGCTTCTACCCCAAAGAAATATCCTTTATAAAAGCCAACAGATTTCTGGTATTTTGTATCAGCAACCCTTTGGCTGACCAATAACGCATGGTTTAAATGATTTTTATGTTACGTATATTTTACCACAATTAAAAAATAATTGATTTAAAATTTCAAAACAGCATGTGGTTTCAGTTATGTATACTCTAAGCTCTCTCACATTAAAATAGCCTTTAAAAAATAATAAAACACTTTGCACTTAGCAAAATTCACAATATCTCTTTAATATGACAAATACTCAGTCCATATTCAATTTTTCTCCATCATCTCAAAAATTCATTTTGACTTTCGGTGTGTTTGGATCAGATACAAATAGCATCCTCACATTGCATTCAGTTAGTATGGGTCTTAGATCCTTTCTGATCTCTAACAGTTGTTTCTTTCACATTGAAGAAATAGGGAAGAGAAATTTCTATGGATGAACCCAAATCAAAAACCATAAGGAAGAGACTTAGAGATTAAACTATATAAAAATGCAGGTCTTATTTACATCAGAGAACACTATAAACAGAATAAAAGGGCAAACAATAAATGGGGAAGACTGTTGGCTATGGAAAATCTTTTAGTAAAGTATGTCCCATACAATATCTGCTCCATACACTAAAAAACGATTAGTTCCCTGAAGTTTACCTGGGTGTCCTATCTATATTTTATCTGGCAGCCCACAGGTGACTCTTAAAAGGGTGCTTTGGCCCCAAGCCCCTCAGTGTGCTCCTCGGGCTGGAGCTGGAGGCGTTGTTTTCAGAGGCCTCTGCCACCCCTGCACGGCTGACAGCTCAGCCACGCACCCGGCACGGCCTCGGCACGCGGGGACACGTGTTGTTTCCTCGCCGGCCCGGGACGCCAGCCTCACGTTGACTCGCGAATCATCTTTCCCTCTGCAAAAACCCCGAGTTCTGATTTGGGGTCTCTTTCCTTGAGGCTCTGCATTACCCGGGGTTGGGGGGGACCATACATCACCTGAGGCAGAAAAACCGAGGGACAGCCCCAAATCACGGAGGCCTCGGAGGGGCGCAGGGGCTGTCCTGGGGGTGATAAGGCCGCGGGCACGGAAGAGGGCGTCCGCACTTGCGCCGCGGGGAGAAGGCCGGCCTTAAGAGGACGTGACAGGAGGGCCGCGGGGGCCGAGCCAAGGAAGGCTGGGCCGAGCGCTGAGCCTGACGCGGCAGGGGGAAGGCCGCGCGTGGGGGGGGCCCGGGGAAGGCCGCGCGTGGCGGGGGGGCCCGGGGAAGGCCGCGCGTGGCGGGGGTGCCCGGGGAAGGCCGCGCGTGGGGGGGGCCCGGGGAAGGCCGCGCGTGGGGGGTGCCCGGGGAAGGCCGCGCGTGGGGGGGGCCCGGGGAAGGCCGCGCGTGGGGGGGGCCCGGGGGAAGGCCGCGCGTGGGGGGTGCCCGGGGAAGGCCGCGCGTGGGGGGGGCCCGGGGAAGGCCGTGCGTGGCGGGGGCCCGGGGAAGGCCGCGCGTGGGGGGGGGGCCCGGGGAAGGCCGCGCGTGGGGGGGGGCCCGGGGAAGGCCGCGCGTGGGGGGGGGGGGCCCGGGGAAGGCCGCGCGTGGGGGGGGGGCCCGGGGAAGGCCGCGCGTGGCGGGGGGGCCCGGGGGAGGCCGCGCGTGGCGGGGGCCCGGGGGAAGGCCGCGCGTGGCGGGGGCCCGGGGGAAGGCCGCGCGTGGCGGGGAGGGGCCCGGGGAAGGCCGCGCGTGGCGGGGAGGGGCCCGGGGAAGGCCGCGCGTGGCGGGGGGGCGGCCCGGGGGAAGGCCGCGCGTGGGGGGGCCCGGGGGAGGCCGCGCGTGGCGGGGGCCCGGGGAGGCCGCGCGTGGCGGGGGGGCCCGGGGAAGGCCGCGCGTGGCGGGGGGGCCCGGGGAAGGCCGCGCGTGGGGGGGCCCGGGGGAGGCCGCGCGTGGCGGGGGGGGGCCCGGGGAGGCCGCGCGTGGCGGGGGGGCCCGGGGAAGGCCGCGCGTGGCGGGGGGGCCCGGGGAAGGCCGCGCGTGGGGGGGGCCCGGGGAAGGCCGCGCGTGGCGGGGGGGGCGGCCCGGGGGAAGGCCGCGCATGGGGGGGCCCGGGGGAGGCCGCGCGTGTGGGGGGCCCGGGGAGGCCGCGCGTGGCGGGGTGCCCGGGGAAGGCCGCGCGTGGGGGGGGGCCCGGGGAAGGCCGCGCGTGGCGGGGGGGCCCGGGGAAGGCCGCGCGTGGGGGGGGTCCCGGGGAAGGCCGCGCATGGCGGGGGCCCGGGGAAGGCTGTGCGTGGCGGGGGGGCCCGGGGGAGGCCGCGCGTGGGGGGGGGGCCGGGGGAAGGCTGAGCCTGACACGGCCGGGGGAAGGCTACGCGTGGCGGGGGCGGCCAGGCCCGCTGAGCCCGGGGGCCCTGCCGAGGCGTCCCCCCGAGCTCCTGGGTCAAGGGACCCCTAGAGTGCAGGACTAGAGAGCAGGACGAGCGTGAAGCAGAGGCGCCCTGGGGCCTGTTCTGTCATTGCGCAGGAGCGGACGCGTCAGTCAGGGCTCTCCAGGGGATGAGACCGCGGGGGCCTCACACGCACCACACCACTCCACAGCACAGCACACACCACACGCCACACACCACACCACACACATGGTACACATGGCACATCATAAAACCACACACCACACATGCTGCACTCCTCCACCAGCACAACACCCAATATACACCACACACCACACACACACACCACCAGCGCAACATACAACACACATGACATAAACACCACACCACCTGCCACACACAACACACACCATAAACACCACACTCATACAACACACACCACACACAC
The DNA here is from genome assembly GCF_030445035.2 of Dasypus novemcinctus. Classification (NCBI taxonomy): domain Eukaryota; kingdom Metazoa; phylum Chordata; class Mammalia; order Cingulata; family Dasypodidae; genus Dasypus; species Dasypus novemcinctus. Next base: position 10,599,206 of record NC_080680.1, on the reverse strand, counting down.
ACCATACAACGCATACACCACATCCCACATGCCACACATCACACACCACATGCCACACACCACACCACCAGCATAACACACAACACACATGACACAAATAACACATCATAAACGCCACACACATGCCACATACAACACACCCCACACACTATAAACACTACACATACCACATACACTATACATGCCACATACCACACATGATACATACAACACACCATAAACACCACATACATAAAACACATACCATGCATATATACCACAAACACCACACACCGCACCACACACATACATACCACACACACACCATAAACACACACACTGCACATATTAAGAAATTTAGTTTAAGGAATCGGCTCCTGTGTTTGTAGGGGCTGGCAAGTTTGAAATCTACAGGGCAGCCTGGCAGTCTCGATAGTCGGTGAGAGTGATGTTGGAGTCCTGAGAATGAAACCCACAGGGGAGGCCAGCAGGCTGGAAACCCAGGGAGGAGTAGGTGGTACAGTCTCGAGGCAGAATTTCTTCTTTCTCTGAAACCTCAGTTCTTTGCTCTTAAGATGCCAATGGATGGGGTGAGGGCAATCACCCAACTTAAAGTCAGCTGATTATACTCATCTCATCCGCAAAATACCTCCACAGCAACTTTTAGGCCCGTGGTTGACCAACCAACCGGACCCCATCACCTAACTGAGTCAACACGTAGAATTAACCATCACAGGAGATGATGAAGGAGGGGTGACGGGGTGGAGAGAAGGGGCCCCTGAGCTGCAGATGGAGCTTCTGGTCTCAAATCAAGGGACCAGACCCCGACTGCGGTTCATCTCCCTGTCAGCTCCTCCCGGGGCAGCCTCTGTGAGAACCACCTGGCCCTCACCTCCTGCGGACATCCCACTTCGTCAAGGGATATTTCCTGAGTGCGCCTCTCTCCTCCTTCCCCACCAAATCTCTATTTTGAAAATTTTCAAACCTGTAGAAGAGTTGAGAGATCAATGAGCAACCATGTATCCTCCACTCAGATGCACAGTTGTTAACATTTTGCATTATTTCCTTGCTCTCTTTCTACTTGAACGTATTTTGAACCATTTGAAAGTATGCTACAGACGTCATGAGCCCACCCACTGTGGAGGGTTGAATCTGTATGTACCCCCAGAAAAATACGTCCTTAAAACTAATCCATTCCTGTGGGTGTGGACCCATTGTTAATAGGAACTTCTGAGGAGGTGACTTCAGTTAAGGCAGGACCACCTCATCCAGGAGAGGTCTTAATCCTTTTACTTGAGCCCTTGATAATGAAATTCAGACACAGAGAGAAAGCCACAGGGAGAAGCCAGAAGCTGAAATTCAACGGAGCCAGAAAGAGAACAGAGATTCCAGGAGATGCCACCATGTGCCTTGCCATGTGACAAGCTAAGGACCAAAGAGCTCCGGCCCCTAAACAGCACAGTCTTCAGGAAGAAAGCATCGCCTTGATGATGCTTTGATTTGGACTCTTTCCCAGCCTAGAAGTGAGAGTGAATGAATTCCCATTGTTTAACCCAACCCATTTGTGATCTTTGCTTGAGCACCCTAGGGAGTTAAACACCCCCGAACTACTACAGCTCGCAGTCCCTAAGCACGAGGGCTTGTGTCCTTTTCAGTGCACCTTGTGCAGAGGTGCATCTTGCCCCTGTCATCCACCATGGGTGAAGTTAGGTTTGAGCACTTGCTTAAGATTTGCCCACTGGATGTCTCCATTATAAACGTACTTTTCCCAACACTCCATTTTTAATAAATCCTGTTTGTGACATTAGATTCCTTTTGAAAAGCATTTTGGGTGAGAGTACATGTCTCCAATTTGCCTGCAGAAGACTGGATTTCTAACATTCTAACATTTTGCTTGCTTACAAGTGGGAAAAAGCACAAAATTTGTGTGTACTATCCACTGTGACACCAAGGGTTTTTTCCTTTTTTTAAACAACTTCATTTGTTCATTTAACAAACATTCTTTGTTTCCACTGTATGCCATGCAGGATGCTAGTGGATGATACAATGGTGATAAAGAGTTGACTGTCCCCTCAGTCTAACTAGGAAAAGAAATCCGTGGAGTAGCTTAACTTAACACAATGTGGTGAGTGATTAGGACCAAGAAATGATGGAGCAGAAAAAAGTGGGTCATTACTCTGCCTAAGAGGAAGGGGTTGACAGGTTGGCTTGGGTTTTGCACAATTGTGGGGATGGCAGGGGTGTGGGGGAAGCAATTTGAAAAATTGAGTGCCATTAGTCTAGGTTTAAGATGAAAAGCTAGATACCGGGAAACATGTATGATATCCCCTATGGGAGGGGGGCGGTCAGAGTCCCTAAGCAACCCAGGGACCATTGTCCACTGTGCGGTGTGGGTGGTTCCTCCATCTGTCCAAGCTCACAGGGTTCCTCAGTCCATCCAAGTTCCCAGCCCCAGGAGAGGGCGATCAGGTGTGAGCTGGAGGGAGCTACGCTCAAAAATAAAGACAGGGCTCCCAGAAATTCCAGTTTTCCTTCGCAATACTTCAAGATCAGCCATCTACCACCGAACCTAAAGGTTTGACGTCCAAGACACTATATTTCGAGCTTATATCCTTAACTGTCCTAGAGACAAGTTGCATTAAACGCACTACCCGCGGCGTGCAATGGTCCTTGCTTTAATTTTAAAAAGAAAATCTCACCCCTCAAGGTGTAAGGGGTCTGTCCAGTTCTAGGATTGATAGCATCTGCCTGTGTTCCTTTTCCATCCCACTCACTGTTTCAGGGGAAGCGATCCTTTCCCTCCCCGGCTTTGTCTTTCTAAGGGCAGATCTTCTTAAGAGTCTGCATCCAGCGGTACCCTCTTTTCCTCCGCCTCCTGATTGCCTTAACTGTGCTCCTCTTGACTTTCTCTAGTGCCATTGTTTTTTAAAATTTGTTCCTAAAGTGCCAGAATGGCACTAAATATTCCAGATGTGTGGCCTGAGAATGATGGTTTCACTTCTCAGTGATGTTCCTGCTGGAATGTTGCCAGAGTAGAGAAAAGACAATGGCATCTGCCAGCAAGCATGTGATCTACAGTAATCATTCCCTAAATTGTGTAGTGGATGCATTACTTTTATGATTTAAAAAGACAAAAAATTTCAGTAACTCCCAGAGAAACAATGACTCTGTCCAGGGTTATACTACCAACTTAACTGAAGTTGAAGAATTCTCTTTGGTCTTTTTACCCAACAGTGATACCTCATTAGCAGGACATCCTCACACTAAAATGGAAAAAGAGAAAGTTCTGAGGTTTGGGTTTTTTTGTATTTTTTTCTTTTTCAGCCCTGCATGGGATTCAGAAATACTAATGATGTGAACACGAGAGTTCCATCTGCATTCTTCACACGTGTGACACGCTCGCATCATCTTACAGAGCTTGTTCCGGCAAATGGAGGGATAATCAATCAGCAGTCAAAGAAGCAGAGAGAAGTGTGAATCATGCCTTGGGGCTTAACGGAGTCATTCAGGCATGCTGACGACAGCGGAGAGTGAGGGTCCCCTGTTCAACGTGTGTACTTTACAGTGATGTTCTAAAACACGGCCCTACCTCCAAAGCAGCACCTCCCACCTCTCCAGGGGCAATTATCCTCATCCACATATTTAAGGCTCAGAATTCACGATGGTGATCCTGATTTGAAACAACAAGAAAGACATCTGGGGAAAACTGAAGAAGTAGATGTCCTTAAGGAATTTTTGTTAATTTTGCTTAAACAATGATAATGATCCGGGTGCCTATGTTTTCAATAAAATATTTTTATTAGTTAGAGGTACATTTTGAATTATTTGTGAATGAAATGACACAATTGCTTAAATTTATTTAATTTACTTTAAAATGAAAAAAGAAAAACAGTTGAGGGAGATACAAGAAACAAGTTGATAAGTGGGAAAGTCAAACAATGGTCATTACACAATTTTCTCTGAATTTCACTGTGTTTAAAAACTTCCATAATAAAAATGTAATAAAGACTGAAAGGATATACACCCCCAAGAACATCACCATGGAACCCAACTTTTTCTTTGAAATAGTATTTCTACTAATGTATGAAAATGCTTTCAGGCCGGGTTTTCCTCTCTCAACCTACAACAGCAGTTCCCTCTAGCACAGCACTGTGTGCTCAGGAACTGTTTCCCACAAGCAATCAGTATTGTCACAAATTCCTCCTAAGAAGGTCCAGGGACAGTATCCCTTGGACGGTGTCTGAACGTGACAATAAATAGCCTGATTGGGTGAAGACCCTAGAGGAGGCCTTGTCTTTAATGTTTACTATATTTAAAATGGACAACTCATCAAGCATCTGGCAAATGGTTGCTGGGGATGACTTTAAGGAATTTAGCCAGACTTGTCCTTTTGTTTTTATTTGACTGCTGAGTATTTGGTCTCTTTTCATGAACAGGGCCCTCCTGCACAACTCGACGGGGTGAGTGTGAGCAGATGTCAAGGGTTATAGAACATCAAGGTAGCAGCTTGGACAGGGGAGCTGTCTCCATCTAGGTACACCACAGATGAGTGCCACTTTTTATTCTAGCTTTTCACTTTTCTCTTTTCCTAAAAGTTACTCTTTTCTGTCTGCACACCTTCTTTTTGTGCATAGTATGGACTGAACTGTGATCTCCTGCCCTCCTTTTCTGTTCAAGAGAGTGGAGTGAGAAAGTCAAGGGGAAGCTCACCTAGAGGATGGTGTACTGGGATACCCCACGGGGATCTACAGGTATGGGGTGGAGAGTGCCTCATGTCCTCAAAGCAGCTGCTGTCAAATGCCCCTTTGATAAGCACAGATTCCAGCAGAACGAGTGACAGCTGGTTCTGGGGGTGAAGCCAACTTGACAATTGGTTCTGTGCCCCACTTCTCACCACCTTCTCTTCAAAATATTTCCTCCCTTGCCCTGAGGCAGGTCAACGTGGTGGAAGAATAAATTGCCTCAAGCACTCGATTGCAATAGTGATTTTCAAGTGACTTTCTTCTACAAAATGTCCAGATTAGACCAACTTCCAAGTCTCTTTGAAGAAAAAGGATCCATCCATTGATTAACCTAATTAAAATTCCATCACTACTTGATTTGCAGTCCAGGCTTTGGGTTCTAGGTCAAATTCTCTTATTCTGGTGTCAGAGTCCATAGAAGCTGATGGCCCTTGGCCCCTTGTATGGACCCTGCTCAATGTTCTCATCTTGACCAAAACGGCCCTGTGGTTAATGCAGTGCATTAAAAACCCACACCCAGGATCCTTAAATACTGGAGGATTGAGATTTAATTGCATATGCTGCAAGGCAACCCGACCATGTCATAAAGTTACATTGTTAGGTATTTTACTCTGATTCTTTTAAAATAATGTGATGGTTCTAAGGTCATGTGCTTTGTAAGTGTTTAAAAATCTGGGCGTTTTTACATCAAAATATGAAAATAGGAATGTATTGGGAGTCTGTGCTCTAGTACCAACCCAGATGTCCAGAAGCAGCATGAAGGGCTACCTGATGGGGAAACGGTCACGAAGAACCACTTCACCGGGGGAACATTTCTAGAAAATCACCTTAAGCAGGTTATCAAAACATTTAAAATATATTTTAGAATAATGTCTTTATAGTAAGCACTTTCTGGAGTTAAGAATTAACCTCTTTTTATGCCAAATCAGCTTCCTTGTTGGTGCTTTAATTTTTCTTCTTGGCTAAAGAAATTAGCATTGTTTGCTTTGTATATTACATCCATGTCTCCTATAGACTGTTCCTTTTATTTCATGAAAATAAAAAACAATGTTTAACCCTAAAGCAAAGGTTTCAAGGAAAGATGCTGAACTTTAATGGTGTGTCTCTCTCAGAAGTGATGATTTCTGGATGATTTATCTATTTCTCTTTACCCTTTAATATAAAAAAGTTAGACCAGGAACACATATACTACATTCCACCAGAATAAAAGGCTTCTTTTTAAAATAAAAACTAGTTCCTCACTTTAAAGCATCTTCAGGGTAGCTTACCAGATGCCATGTTATTATTCTTCTAGTTTGATTCAGAGAAGCAGCCAATGTTTTCTAAATATAAACAAAATCTCTCATGGCAGCCCTTGAACTTCCTGAATAATCAGATACTCAGGAGTTTAAGTACTAATAACCAAATTAGTAAGAGTCATCTATGTTGGTATCAATGTGATGAACCAAAAAAAAAAAAAGCAATACTTCTTTCTAAATAATGTTTGAATAAATATGAATGGGAAAGTAGTCTTTCGATGAGCACAAAATTATGTCAAAATCTCTCTTGTAAAAACAGGCTACCGTGCATGCGCTTTCTGTCTCCCGCATAAATAACCAGTTCTCACCAAGGGATTTTGGTATTTCGATAAACATCTAAATGCACATGACACTCTGTATTCTAGAAGAGATCACTGGCCACCAAGTTCTTTCCAAACATGCTGTTTTGAAAATTCAGGACTATTTAGATTCACAATGTAGGTATTTGAGCTAGACTCTTCCAATGCAGGACTGCCACAAACAGGCTTTGAAAAAGAAAAGAAAAAACAGTCATCGTGCATTCATTTCTCAAGCACACTAAGAACTACTGTAATTATTTCAATGAGAAATTCCTGCAGAGTCCTCCCGCCTGCTCTTGCTTGCTTCCTCTCAAGGAGTTACAATGTGTTTCCATGGCAACGCTGTTGCTAAGGGGGACCCCGTTAAGTGCATCAGCGTGTTATCGGAGGCTTTCAGACAGCGTTAGCCTGAGAAGCCAGGTTTGTTGGAATATTTAGATTTAATTTAGGGCCATTTTCCTCCATATACTCAATTTGCCAGAAACTGTTTTCAGATTGCACCCGTGGGAGGGGCTGCTCTGGAAACTTCTTAGGATGGCCTTCAGTTTACATCAGCCTTCTTTTTAGGACCTTGTCACCATCCCCTTGTGACTTAAATTTTAGAATGACCAGGAAGACAATAATAGCAATTACGAACATTACTCAGATGCCACAGGAGACTGGTTTTGTTGGATGCTTATAAACGACAAATATAAATCAAACATAAGTTGTCAGAAGTAAACATCATTTTGAATCATTAATCTTCAAGACTTTAAAGAGTAAATGTTTAGAAAGTCCAAATGAAGCAAATCAAAATATTTTTGAAATTTCCCATTCAATGTCTCTGAAATCATTATTCTGGCAGATTGTAACATTTCGTTCGAAATCCTGATTGGAATCCAGAATCTTCCATCAAGCCAATTTTTACTGAAATTTTTATTAGGTCTAAGTTTCACTGTTGTAAGTGAAAATTCCTTGAAGTGGCCCATATTTCTTGATTCCTTTTATGTCAGTTCTAAATAATGGGGGTTGTGGGGTCTGCTTAGTGCCCTTTAGGCCCCCAGTCTCTAAGCTCTGCATGGCGATGGAGGATCTTTCCAGTAGAACCAAGGGTGGTTGTCTTTGGTCAAAGTGGAAATGAAAACTTTTATCCAGCACCTCACTCCAGCCCAAAAAGGGGAGAGCAGTGCCTGATCAGGAGACAGGCGGAACCCATCCTGGGACTCATTGCCTTGGAAGAGCCATGCTAAATCCAAGATTCTAACCCTACGCCAACTTTGCTTGGTGACAGGAAGGAAGTTCCAAATGCAATGCTCAATGCCTTGGCAAATCTCCACTTTAAGACCTGCCCTAGACCTACACACTAAAATCAAGAAGGCTGGAGAAGCCCCAAGAGATGAGGCCACAGCTGCCTTGGTGAAAGCTGGAGCCGCTGAGGAAACTTCAAGACGGGCACAGGTATTGGGACCCACCAATCAGACATAGTTTGGGTCCCGAATGAACTGCACCCCTTGGGGCTTGCTCCTCTCCCACTCCTTCCCAAGTGCTCTAGGATCCACTCCTTGAAGAGTTCGGAAAAGAGAAGTAAGTTAACTTTACCAAAGCATTTCCCCTTAGGTGACCAACATCCCAGTTTGTCCGAAAGTCCGATTTTCCAGGGAGCTCTGTTTCCTCTGAAGGCACTTTTGCTTTTCGTGGTAGTGAATATGTGCCTGGTAGAATAGACAATTTTATCATCCGCCCTGACCTTCCTTCACAGCTGAGTCTCTGTGGCCGGCCTTCGGTTTTCACTCAGAGACACACCAAGATGCAAATTCCACTTGATACGCAGAGATTTTACAACAAAAGTTGAATGCGCGCTAAGAGTGAAAACGAAATGCCCTTGCATATCCCTTTTCACTCACTTCCATCTCACATGTGAACGGAAAGTACTTTCAGTTTGTTATTGAGGGGAACTTCTCTCGCTTATCTATGACAGACAAAGGCCATGCTCAGCTGCCTCAAACATTGCGGCTGCCCTGAGATAGACTCCCAAGGCTTAAAAACTGGAGGTAAGCCCTGCTGGGTGAGTCTCATCAGCTCCTGGACAGGCTCCTTTGTTAGGGCCCTTGACGGTCACCAAATCGACTTTCTCTGCTCATTGAAAACAGAGCAGCGAAAGCCTGGGAGGGTGGGTTTGGCGGCAGACAGAGAAGAGGGGCTGCCGGGCCCCGAGGAGGAACGAAGGCTGGGCTTGGAGAGGGGAGCGGCTGGATCCCGAGTCGGGTCTAAGGAGACCTGTGAACCTGCCTCCCCGTCTCTATGTCCCCAACCTTGAAAATAAAACTAAAAATAGCAACCATTTGTCAAGAGCTGACAATGAGGCGGGCAGGCTGCCAAGCCTTATCACACTGGGTCCACACAAACCCAAAGGGCAGTTCTGATCCTATTTTGTAGCTGAGGAAACCAGGCTTAATGAGGCCAAGTATCTCGCCCGAACGTGGAAGTGCTGGTGAGGGAGGAGACTGAGGACTCAGGTCTATCTGACTCTAAAGCTCGCTCCCAAGAGGGACCCCTGACCCCCAGGCCTCCACTCTCCTTATCACTCTACTTAAAAAAACAAGACATCAGTGCTGTGCTGATCCATAATAAAGGGATGTAATGCTACATAATTCCATTTCTATTATACAAATAACGTAAAACAATGTAAAAAATTCACCAAATATTACCCTGCTATTCCACACTCAAAAAATGTATCCACCTGCCCTGTAGATTTACAAGTGTACCTCCACTTGGACATGCTCTTGGCCTTGGTCCTCATTCTGACCCATGGCAAATAAATCTCTTTAACATGTTACTTCAGTTAGGATATGGCCCCACTGAATCAGAGTGGGGTTTGATCCTAGGGTCCTTTATAGAAAGAGTGGACGACAGGCAGGGAGAGAAGCCACAGGGGGCTGCCAGAAGCTGGGAGTCAGTGGAACCCAAGGGGAAAGGAGAAGACACTGCCATGTGCATTGTCATGTGATAGAAAAGCCAAGAAGCTCCAAAGAGGGCCAGCAGCCAGAAGACACTGACCCCTGAAGGAAGCAAACCTTCTAGCCTCTGAACCTGTGAGCCATAAATTCCTGTTATTTAGCCAACCCATTGAGTGGTGTTTGTTTTAGCAGCCAGGAAACAAAAACACTCCCTAAAAAGATGTAATTCAGTGTCATCACCATCTCTGGCAAGCGGTCATAAGGCCGCTTACACAACTGTCACCACACGCATTACCATATTTTCTGAAGCCCCTGCCTCTAGGTGGATGTAGACAGATTCAGCGAAGGGGGTGGAGTTACAGAAGAACAAGACTCTGCGCCACAGCGCATCACCAGAGTGGTCTGGATGGACTACCCACCCTTCATATTGGCCAGACTCTAGGAAGAAGATTAAAAGAGAGAGTAAGAGCCTCTTCCTAAGTATTATAGTCAGGTAAAGTCTGGATAGGTTTTTCCTGGTCTACCTTTACCTACTTGAGGCAGAATAAAGATGGCTGCAAATCCTCAGTGTTACTCCCAAAGAAGGGTGGTTTCCATTTGCCCCCTCCTCTTGATTCTGGGTTGGCTTTGGCCAATTGAATGTGCTGAACGTGGGGCATTGCTACTTATAGAGCCAGCCTTGAAGAGTACCAGAAGCTTCTATCTTAATGGCTTGGATCTCCATGCCACCAAATAAGCAGTCTGACTACCTGGAGGCCATCGTATTGTGGGGAAGCTAGCCACGTGAGAGGCTGGTGGAGAGAGAGAGATTTCAGTTCATTCTCAGAGATATGCCGAAGCAGAGACAAATCATGCCTGCTATGCCCTGTCCAAATCCCAGACCCAAAAATCCATGAAACGTAATCACAATCAACTGCTTTAAGCCACTAAGCTTTATGGTGATTTGTTATGCAGCAATGCATGAGTGGAACCTTGCGAGATTGGTAGTAGCTCCTCAGGGCTCCACCTCAGGCCTGCATCTCGATGTGTTCTTCCTCCTCAGGGCAGCTCATCCATTTCCACTTCTTCAAATATCCATTTCTGTTGCTGGCGACCCTTCCTCTTAGGTCCAGCAGTGCATCTCCGTTTTCTCACTAGATCAGCTCTACACACGCATGCCGCACGCATCTCACACGTAATGTGCTCAGGGTTCAGCAGCTGGTCCCTGAAGTGCTTGGCTCTGTCAACCTCCCGGAACCTGTCAGTGCTGCCTTATTTGGTACAAGGGTCTTTGTGGATGTCATTAAGTTAGGGATCTTGGGATGAGGTGATCATCCTGAATTATCTAGTTGGCCCTAATCCCATGACAAGTGTCCTGATGAGGGCCACACAGAGGAGACAGGCAGAAGAGGAGGAGGCCATGTAGAGACAGAGAAGAGAGAGGTACGACGTGGCCACAAGCCAAGGAAAGCTGGCAGCCGCCAGAAGCCGGTAGAGGCAGGGGACCAATTCTCCACTAGAGCTTCCAGAGCATGGACAGCTCTGCTGGCACCTTGGCTTGAAGCTTCTGGCCTCCAGAACTGTGAGATAATAAATTTGGGTTGTTTTAGGCTCCCAAGTTTGAGGTCATTTGTTAGAGCAGCCATAGGAAACTAATACAATTACCCTCTTGTTACCAGCAACACAAGCTGATTCTGGGGAGCTTGAGCAGGGAAGGAATGGTGTGGGCTGGTGGACCAGGCATGGGTAGGACCAAAGGTTGCAAAACCCAGCCAAGAGGGAGCAGGTGTAGCTCGGCAGTGAGCACCTGCTTCCCCCGTACAAGGTCCTGGGTCAATCCCCAGTACCTCCTAAAAACAAACTAACAAGCAAACAAAAACAAAAAACCCACAGCCAAGATCCTGAGCCTGGGACCATAGCCAAATAGGCCACCACCGCTGGACACCACGGCTGGTTTCCAGCTGGGAAATATGGCCCCAGGTCACTGGACAATGGGCTCTACAGACATTCCTATAGCCACACTGCCACCATGCTCCTGTAGGGGCCAAGGACTGGGGCACAAACCAGACCGGCTGCTCTTTCACTTCCCAAATGGGAGCCTGCCTCCCACCTGCACCAGGATTCCCCCAAAATGAGATGTCCCAAGTTAGAGGTGTTCAGTGCCTCCTCCCAAAAGGTGGGACCATTGGACGACTTCCCCTTGATTTTTAGCACCACGTACCCAGTGACCAAGCAGAAATCCTAACATAATCCTTGATTCTTCCCTCCACGTCCAGCCCATACACAAGCCCTACTGGTCACAGCTCCAAAACGGTCCCAGAAACATCTGCTTCCCTCTGCCTCTGCTCTCTTCTCTGTTTCACTCGTCCACCTTCTTAAAATGACAGCCAGCTGAGTCCTTTCACGTTGTGAACCCAATCTTATCACTCGGTGTTTTCCCATTAGACTTAGAGCAAAACCCAAATATTCTGCCCTCCCCTCTTCCCATCTGTGGTAGGATGAATTCTGGACACCAGAAAGAAACACACGAAAGCCATGTTCTTAGTCCATCCTAGGGTGTCGACCCTTCATAGATAGGGCCTTTTGAAGACGTTATTTTCAGTTACGGTGCGGCCCACTGGGATGACGAGGGGCCTTGGTCCTATCATGTGTGGCTTTATGAAGACAAAGCCACGTGAAGGGAAAGAAGCTGGTGGTTAAGGGGACCCAGGAGAAACGAGAAGACGTGGTTATGTGCGTCACCATGCCACAGAGAAGCCTAGGGCCAAGGCTCACCGGCAGCCAGCCCCCGAACCCCATAGCCTTTGGGAAAAAGAATTGCCTTACTGATGCCTCGAATTCGGACTCCTCCTAGCCTCAAAACTGTGAGCCAATAGACTCTTTGTTTAAGCCAGTCCACTCTACGGCATTTGCTTTAGCAGCTGGGAAAGTAAGCGGCTGCCTTTTCTCCACACGCCCCACAAGAAGCCTGCCCCAGGCCTGTGGACCTCCTGCCACTGGGCCTTTGCACGTGACACTCACACCACCTGGAAAGCAACTGTTCCTTTGCTTTGCGAGGCAGACTCTTCCACATTTCAGGGGCCAGCTGAAAGGCTGCCTCTTCAGAGAACCTTTCCTTTCCACCTTCTCTGAAGTAGCTCTCACCTGTCCATCTCAGTGTTGGTTGCCCAGTGTGAGTTCCACGAGGAAAGGGCCCACCAAGTTTTGCTCACTGCTGTATCCCCAGCAACTTTGCCAGTGCCTCTATACACATGGGAATGAATAAATGAGGAAAGGGGTGGATGGATGAATGGATGGATGGATAGATGGACAAACTGACTGTTCTAAAATATTAATTTTTGTCAGTGTTGTGCATTTTCCTCCTGTCCACAGATAATTTAAAGGGATGGTGAAAAAGGTTGACGGGGTGGGATAGGGTAGAGAGGCCAAACTGCTGCAGGGGATTATTCTGAATTTGGATGTGGTCCAAGACACAGTCTAGAATTGCCTTTTCCTTTACCCTGGTGTCGTTTCTTGTCTTTGGAGCTGCCCTGCTGAGGCCATGTGGTCACAGGCGGCACCTCTGTGTGGTGCGTGTGACCCTTCAGCTCCCCTCTGAGGTAGCCGTGTGGGCGCAGAGATGAGGGTGCTCTCCGGAGCATTCGTTTCCATCTATCCATGAAGCATCACCCCAAAGGTGCCGATCGCAGCGGGCGCCGCTCTGGAGGAACGATGCTTTCTCGTGGTGTCGCTTCTAGGAGGTGATGTCTAGGACGTGGACACCAGCCGAGAAGCCTGTGCTCCCACCCGAAGAAAAGCCATCCCTCCTCTCTGCGCCCAGCGCTCTCATTTGTGAAACTCCATCGTTCAGGTTTGTTTCTACTGGAAAGTTATAAAGTTATTAAGTTCGTCATCCTACACTCATCAGGTGGTTTTTGTGCTTGAAACCTGAGCACCTACCGGCACTGGGTATGCGCCCCTCCGGGTGTGCGTTGCCCCCCTAAATTTGGGTCTCTCACACATAAGACATGCACGAAGACAATGCCCCACGCACAAGTCCCTCCAAGGAAGCCAGCCTGATTCTCGGTGACTCACTCCATCTTTGCAGAGCCACACATTAAAACCGCAAGACTTTTTACAGTTCTTTCTAATGAGAACTTTTCTAAGATGTGTTCGAAACGCCTTGCCTTAATAAATAGAAATTACAAGATACGATTAAGTGTTTTCTTGATGAATTCAGTCATCACTTTAATTAATTCTGATGTGTGCAGTGGGACCAGAGGGGATTATTTTGAACATGGATGCAAACTGGAATTTTCTTTTTTTCTTTAAACCCTATACATTAGCTTTATTTGGGTATAATTTCCTTTGGTTCTCCTGAAATAAAGGTGAAAATATGCCGTTGCAATGCCTTGCTTCCCAGTATAAAATCACTGCTCTTTCAATAAAATTAATTTTTAACTTGCAGAAGAGAGAGGTCTTCTCTGTGGGGTAGTTTCTCCAACATCGTCACAGCACTGCTGTTGTCCCACCGCCACTGGGCATGTAAGCGTGCAGTTACTTCAAACTTCACCCATCCCTGTCAGGTTGGCTCATGCCAGGACACTAGCTTCTCGCTGAGGGCAGAGAGAGGTGCTGCACGTTTTGATCACCATGTTCTCTTTTCTTCTGGAAGGGCACTGTCCTGTGATTCTTTAGCACACTGAACATCCTGAAATTGAGTCAGCTTCTAAGGAACACTTCCATATTCCTTTTGACATATCAATCATAACATTGAGGTATTCATTTGAACCTGTAACAGAAAATCTAGCTAATCTAAAGCTTAAACTAGTTAGGGGTTTTCTTTCTCCATAGAAAAAATCATTCTAGAGGAAAGTAGTTAAGCAGGTCAGGAAGCTGAGGATGCTGAGTTATCTTGGTCTTTTCCTCAGAGCAGAAAGATGGCTGCTGCAGCTCCAGCCATTGCTTCCACATTCCACTTGGAAAGGAGGAGGAAGCAATAGGGAAGAACGTGTACTGTATCAAGAAAGCAAAACTTTCCCAGGAACTCACAACAGTCATCTACTTATGTCTCATAGGCCAGCACTGTCACAAGCAAGGCAGGCTGGCAAATTCAGCACGCTGGCTGATACATTGCTACCTCAAATGGAAGTATTTGAGTACTCATAATAAAGAAGGAGGATTGGGACTTGGAGTTGTCCTGAATGATATTGCAGGGACAGGTGTTGGACATTATATATCCTGCCATCACCCACTGAATGGACTGGGGAGAGTGTAAACTACAATGTAAACTATAATCCATGCTGTGTAGCAGTGCTCCAAAATGTATACATCAAGTGCAATGAATGCGCCACACTGATGAAAGAGGCTGTTGATGTGGGAGGAGTGGGGGAGTGAGAAGTGGGGTATATGGGAACCTCTTATATTTTTTAATGCAACATTTTGTGTGACCTATGCGTCTTTTTAAAAAAAGATGAGACTAAAACATTTTAAAAAGCTAATACCATTGATTGTAAAAATATAAATAAATAAATAAAGGGGGAGAAAATGGTGGTAATTACCCAATTAGCACCATGCGTCACACAATGATCATTTTAAAAATTCTCCTAAAGTAGTGTGTTTATAAAGTAAAAACAAATTTCATAAGCTACAGCTAAGCATCAGTTTCAACACCTTATAGACATGTTAATTATAAAGATTTTCCATGTGTGAAGAGGAGAGAAGTGGCCGATTACACACACTCATTTAATTCCATCCCTTCCGCAAACTCTGCTGAAACAATAGTAAAGCGATTTTCTTAAGGCACCAACGTGAAAGACAAATACAACGGGAGAGTAGACACAGCAAAAAAATTGGATGTTGGAAAGCAATTGACCTTGCAAACTAAGGAAGTCACATTCGAAGCTGGCTGTGGAGAACGCTAAGCAGCAACTGATTTTCACCATAGAGCCCTTAAAGACAAAGAAGTCGGAGGCCCCAGGCCCCTGCAAGTGGAGCACAGCTGGGCTTAGGGAGGAAGTCGATCCCCACTACCGACCCCCACTCCACCCCATCAGGTGCCGCCACCACCTCAGCAGCAGCCCGAGGGCTGATTCTCCCGAGAGGTAAACCAGGAGGGTTCCAGCCTGGGGCATCCCAGCACAGGGGAGGGTGGGGGTATGGTTGGGGAAAACAGGGTACTTAAAGAACGTTTGGATACGAAATGCAGAGAACTTGTCAGCTCTCCTCTTCTTCCACTCGTCTCCCAGAAACTGGCAGCCAGCCCAGTGCCTTCCACGAGGAGGCTGATTTTGTATGGAATTTGTCCAGCCCAAGAGGAACCCAAAAGATGCTGATATCAGAAGATCTCCCACAAAACCCAATTCCCATCTGGCAAACACTCAATTGACAATCCCAGACAAGTGCCTAAAGCTTCCCATCACCTATTTAATGCGCATTTCTTAGCTAAGAGCCACTACCAAGTACCACAAGATAAAAGCCTCTTAAAAAAGAAAACTTTAAAAACAAAAGGGAACAAGAAAATTAGAGGAAATGACCAAAGAAAGGAGAAGAGAGTTTTTAAAATCTCTTTAATTTCCTCAGATACATCAAAGAAGAACAGCATTTATTTTAAAAGGTTGAGGGGGCAGAGGAAGAGGAGACAAAAACACCTCCTAAGATTTAATAAACATAAAAAGAAGAAATAAAAACTCATTAGAAAGACCAGACCATAGAAAGATAAGGTGACACATCTCCCAGAAGGCGTAGCAGGAAGGAACACAGAGAGATGGAAGAGCAGAGAAAATTAGACGTGCTGTAGAATAATAGGGAAAAAAAATCCCTGCGGGTCTTCGTGCCCAGTTCCTGAGAAGTAACCTCCCCGTCCTTGGGATTTCCTGTCTATCAACCCAACCTCTGTGCAGGAGCAAGGCTGGGAGTAGAGCTGAACCACATGGCAGAGATTCCGTCAATCATGCCTGCGTAATAAAACCTCATAAAAGACCAACACCAGGCAAGCAGACTTGGCCCAGTGGTTAGGGCGTCCATCTACCACATGGGAGGTCGGCGGTTCAAACCCCGGGCCTCCTTGACCCGTGTGGAGCTGGCCCATGTGCAGTGCTGATGCACGCAAAGAGTGCCCTGCCACGCAGGGGTGTCCCCCACGTAGGGGAGCCCCACGCGCAAGGAGTGCACCCGTAAGGAGAGCTGCCCAGCGCAAAAGGAAGTGCAGCCTGCCCAGGAATGGTGCCGCACACACAGACAGCTGACAAAACAAGATGACGCAACAAAAAGAAACTCAGATTCCCATGCCATTGACAACAACAGAAGTGGACAAAGAAGATGCAGCAAATAGACACAGAGAACAGACAACTGGGGTGGGGGAGGAAGGGGAGAGAAACAAATATATAAATATGAAAAAAAAAAAGACCAACGCCAGAAGTTCAGCCGTGCCCCTGATTGAGAAGGCGTTGATGTGCCGGGAGGGGGGTGCATTCTGACTCCACGTGGGCAGGTTTGACACCATCCCAGCCCTAACCCTGAGTGTCTCTTTTTTTTTTTAAACCTTTTTTTTTAATTAAAAAAAAGTTTTTTAAAGATCCATAGATCACACAAAATGTTATATTAAAATATATAAGAAGTTCCCATAGAGCCTACTCCCTACTGCCCCCCCACTCCTCCCACATCGACTTCTTTCATTAGTGTGACACATGCATTGCATTTGGTGAATACATTTTGGAGCCCTGCTGCATAGCCTGGATTATACTTTACATTGTAAATCACACTCTCCCTCAGTCCATTCAGTGGGGTACGGCAGGATATATAATGTCCTGCATCTGTCCCTGCAATGTCACTGAGGACGACTCCAAGTCCCGAAAATGCTTCTACTGACTTGTATCCTTGTATGCTGTAATAGAAGTGTAATTCTAAGTAGAGCACTTTCTTGAGTTCTGTTCGTCAGTCCAGAGAATTGTCCATCCTGACGGGGGGGCGGTGTGGACCCCCAGACTTAGAGCCAGTCAGAAGTGCAGGGGGACTGGGGAACCCTGGTGTTTCGACCCAACTCTGGAGGGCACGGGGTGGGGCGGCCGCACGAGCAAAGAACGCACCAGCAAACGTTCAGGCACGAGCTTCACTGCGACGTAGGGGCAGGGGAGGCTCTTCGAGGGCGGCTGGTCAAAGAAGGTAGTTAGCGCTCCGCCAAGAGAGGGGCAAAATGAGCGGCGATACCAGGGCGTTCTGGACAAAGACATCCCGTCAGGTTATGAGAACAGAGTTTCTGCCAAAGTTACACGAGGCGCACGCAGGGGCTTTGGTGATGCTGTCGCAGGCAGGGGGTCGGTAGCCTTGAGGGGATCAACGTTTGCAGGACCCTTTGTGTGTTCTCTCCCTCAGGGAGGTCTGTTGCTTTTTAACTGGTAAGTGTGCGGGTTACACCGGGTTACGTGTTGCAGGCTGTTTCATTTAAGGGGTGGGGACATCGCGGTCCCTGGGCTCCCGCACCCTGCATGCCAGGCTCATGGCTAAACCGCAATCCTGTGTCTTAACCTGTGGAGTCTGGGCTAATTCCAGGTAGCTCAAGCCACAGTTACATGGTACTTCGTGTTGGAAGTTATTACCGTCCAGAAGGTGCAACGTCAAAATAACAAGAGTTTTAGAAAGAGAGACCAGAGAAGATGGAGGGAATGAAATCATCAGTGAGAGAATTCAGAGACATTTCCAAGAATTAAAGCTCCCATCTGGAAAGAGTTCAGGTAAAGCTACCCAAACAATGTAGAACATCATAAAATAGCAGGAAATTGGGACAAAGAGAAGATCCTACAAGATGACAAAGAGAAAGAAGAGCAACTCATGGAAAAGGGGTGAAGAATCAGTAAGGCTAGAAGACAATGGAAAAGTACTCACAAAATGTCTGAGAGAAAACCATTTCTGGGAGCAGATGTGGCTGGAGCAGATGTGGCTCGAGCGGTTGAGCACCTGTTTCCTACAAGGAAGTTCCCAGGTTCAGTCCCTGGTGCCTCCTAAAAACAAAACAAAACAAAACCAAAAAAAAACCCCAAACAAACAACAAGCAAACAAATGAAATAAAACAACTCAGGGGAGCCAGTGTGGCTCAGTGCTTGAGTGCCAGCCTCCCACATACAAGGGCCAGGGCTCAATCCCTAGTCCCAGTACCTCAAAAACAACTATTTTCAAGCCAATATCTTGCGCCTCTCATATAAAAACAATGTGTGAGGATAGAATGGAAATATTTGTAGATACAGAAGTTCTCAAAAAAGTACCTCTCGGGAAGCAGATGTAGCTCAACCGATTGGGCTCCATCTACCATTCGGGGGCCCTGGGTTTACTTCCCAGGGCCTCCTTGTGAAGGCAGCTGGCCCACGCCTGTGGAGAGCTCACAGCCCACGCCTGTGGAGAGCTGACGGCCCGCGCCCTCAGACAGCTGGCGCAGCAAAGACGACGCAACAAAGGGAGACAAGCAGACACAGAAGAACACACAGCGAGTGGACACGGAGAGCAGACAGCACGCACGTGGCAAGGAGGGGAGGATAAATGAATAAAAGAGATCAATAAAAAGAAGGTATCTCTCCTTCCTCTTTTCTCTGGAGCTTCTAGAACCATGCTTCTCCAGAAGAATTACTGTCCAATAGGTCTGGGGTGGGGACTGAGATTCTGCATTTGTAGCAAGTTCCCAGGTGATGCTGAAGTTGTTGGTTCTTCAAGCCACAATTGGAGTAGCAAGATACTTCAGGATGTGCTTCATCAGAGGTAAGGAACATGTGGAGAAGAAGAGGTGAGGCACAGGAGATGGGGGGTTCAAATTAGAAGAAAGGAGCGGAATCCCGGTGAAGAGTGGAGACACCGAGAGGAAGGCAGAGCCCAGGCCGGGGGGCAGCCTGACCAGATCAGAGAAGGGCGGGAGGCTCCAGGAGAGTTTTCTCAAGAAGGTGACATTGATGCACCACTTAATGCATCTAAACATATTAAAGGCGGGCTTGAGGCTGAATTAGTGGCAAAGGGCCACTTACGAATAATGAGAAAAAGTAAGCAAATGAAAAAATTATCCAGGAATAACCCTAAGTATGCGAGGACAAAAGGGTAATCATTGTGTACTATATGGCTCAGGTGCAGGAGACATTTACATAATCAAAATGACCTAACACGAGATAGTGATCTTTAAAAATTATTTATATAATTGCACTGGGGGAATGGCTATGGAAAGTGTGACTACGTGAGAGAAACAAGAACTGAAGTCTCCCGGGAGTGGGAAATGGGGGAAAGAAGGGATCGCGGCTATCAGTTTTTCACAGAAAGCATTATAAAACCATCTGATTCTGAAAGCCAGAGGCATGTATAATTTTGATGATAATATAGATCATTCTTTTAAAAATTAATGAGGGAGTGGATGTGGTTCAAGGGGTTGAGCGCCTGCTTCCCATATGGGAAGTCCCAGGTTTGGTTCCCAGTGCCTCCTAAAGACAAACAACAAACAAATGAAAAAACCACGTTAGGAAAGCTGAGGTGGCTCGGTGGTTGAGTGCCAGCTTCCCACATACAAGGTCCTGGGTTCAATCTCCAACCCAATACCTTAAAAAAAAAAATAGTGACGCAGATTTCAGCAATTTAAAACAAATAAGAACTTACTTAAGGATGGATATCCCAGAAGCTTAGGTGTCTTTATAGAAAGAACATTCTAACCAAATTAAGTACGAACAAGATTCATACGTGAAACTGGTGGCATGCTGATAATTGTTTAACAACTAATTCCCAGGGCAAGGAGAGAGGGGACAGTACTTACTTGTATCATTTGCCAATTTCTATGTTGTAAATCCTCCCACCATGCTGATTTCAAGTTACTGAAGGCAAAGTTGGGAAGATACAGTATAGTTGCTCCCACAAGCCAGTAGAAGCTGGTTCCAGGATCACCCACTTTAAAAGAATGAGTTCTTCCAAGAATTTTAAGACATAAATTGCTTATATTCAAATGTATGCTAATTACAAATGAGCCTCATCCATTTATTAAAGCTAACTATTTGGAATCATGTCATTAGAAGTTAATATAACATCTTCAAAATTTCATGTAAAAAGAAGAAAATTTCTTTTAAAATATTACATAATTCAACTCTCACAGTCAAGGAAGACCTTTCCCACAGTCAGCCCTAAGCACTCTAATTCAACAGGCTCCATTATATCTCAGAGAACAGGCAGCACTGGAATGTTCCTAATCTGACTTTCAGAAGCTCTGGAATTCTGGGATCTGGGATGCTAGGGAAAGAATGTTGCAGAGGCCCTTTGTACCAAATACTACAACAGCTAACCCTTTCAGATTCTCACTCTATGCCAGCATTCTAAATGTATCAATTCACATACTCTCCACACCAAGCCTTTGGCGAGGGAATGTTGGTGTCCCTATTTGACAGCTGGAGTGCAGGTAATTTCAAGAATATTTCATGGTTACACAGACTGTGTGTGTAGGGATTTGAAACTATGCAGTCAGGCTCCAGAAAACATGGCTTTTGTTTGTTTGTTTGTTTTTTAGGAGGCATCAGGGATTGAACCCAGGACCTCGTACATGGGAAGCAGGCACCCAATCACTGAGCTACATTCACTTCCCCAGAAGATATACTTTTAGTACTACAGCAGTGGTTCACAAAATGTAGTTCCCAGAGAACCAGCAAGATGGCGGTGGAGTAAGGCGCTCCTAGAGTCAGCTCCTGCTGCAGGGCAGTTAGCACACACCCAGAGCTCTCTGGAGCTGCTGAAGCACCTGTCCGGGGGCTCCAGGAGGCCAGAAGAGCATCCTGCAATGTCCTTGGGGGAGTGGAAGGAGGAGACGCCCGTCTGCAGAGAAAACTCCTAAGTAGAGGCTCCACGCCTGGGGGCAGGTGCCATCCTCCACTGTAGGCACAAGCCACCTTGAAGGCTGTTCTGCGGCTGGAATCAAAAGCTCCACTTCCCCAAAATGGGGAGGAAGAGACGGTTGGGGGCCAATTTCAGCTACTGATGAGGAAATTCAGAGGCCACAGTATGATTCTGAGAACAGTTAAGGTTGGAGCCTGTCCAGCTTAACTCCGCGCCTGGCATGAGGAGAAGCAGGAGGACTGTGGATCCCAGTGCTGGTGGGACCGGCTTCTTCCCATCCAGGTCAGATTGCAGCTCTAGCCTAGGCCCCGTGCCACCTCCAGCAGGGAGGAAGCTGCGGGGACCCGCGCCAGCCTCTCCAGGAAATTACCAGCCAAGCCACAGGCCGGTGATCATCCTACTCTGGCAGCACGAGCCGCCCCAGGAGCTGCTCTGTGATGGGAATTGGAAGCTGCGTTTCCCAGAATGAGGGAAGGAGGAGACGGTTGGCTGCTGATTTCAGCAGCTGATTGGTAGGCTTGGCTGGCTAAGAGACAACCCTGGGAACAAGGGGGTGAGAACCAGCCCAAGTCAGAAAGAGGCCAGGAGCCGCCATTCAGACTCCACCCCCAGCCTGAGGGGAGGCCGGGCTGACTGAAGCTCTCAGTGTCGCAGGAACTAGTTTCATTCACTCAGATCAGCCTGCAGCCCTAGCCTAGGCTTCTGCCCTGCCTCTGAGAAGGAGGAGCCTGAAGAGCCCTGCACCACCTATACAGGTAACTGCAGGTAACTTTGGCTGGCATAGACGGAAAATCAGAAGTCTACCAGGGCAATTGTGGTCATCTTGGACCTGCGCTGCATAGATTGCTGCCCACACCTGCAGTTCCATCCCTGCCCCAGGTAGGGGAGAAAGAGATGTGAAGCTTCATTAGTCTCTCTGAGCAACTACAGTCTAGCCCTGCACATGGATTATTCCACATAGCTGTAACTCTGTCCCTACCCCTGTCAAAGGAGAAAGTTGGAAGAAGCTTCATTCATCCCTGGTGAATGAGGGCAGCTTGAGCCTCCACAGCTTACAGCACCAACTACATGCTTGGCTCCTACTGCGCAACCAGCAAGGGAGAAAGGATAGGAAGCCCTAAACTAAAGAGAAAAACTGCACCCAGAATAAATACTCTAGTAAGTCAGATGCCAAGACACCAACAAAAAATTACAATCCGCACTAAGAAACAGGAAGGTATGCCCCAGTTAAAGGAACAAGATAAGCCTCCAGATGACATAAAGGAGTTGAGACAACTAATTATGCACGTTCAAACAAATCTCCTTAAGAAATTCAATGAGATGCCTAAGAGATTAAGGATATTAAGAAGACATTGGATGAGCACAAAGAAGAATTTGAAAGCATACATAGAAAAATAGCAGATCTTATGGGAATGAAAGGTGCAATAAATGAAATTTAAAAAACATTGGAATCATATAACAGCAGATTTGAAGAGGCAGAAGAAAGGATTGGTGAGCTTGAATAAATGGCCTCTGAAAGTGAACATACAAAAAAAGAGATGAAGAAAAGAATGGGAAAAAATTGAACAAGGTCTCAGGGAACTAAATGACACCAAAAGGCATGCAAACATATGTGTCATGGGTGTCCCAGGAGGAGAAGAGAAGGGAAAATGGGCAGAAGGAATATTTGAAGAAATAATGGTAGAAAATTTCCCAACCCTATTGAAGGACATAGATAGCCATGTCCAAGAAGCCCAGTGTACTCCAATCCGAAAAAATCCAAATAGACCCACTCCAAGACACATACTCATCAGAATGTCAAAGACCAAAGACAGAGAATTCTGAAAGCGGCAAGAGAAAAGCAATGCATAACTTATAAGGGATATCCAATAAGTTTAAGTGCTGATTTCTCACCAGGCACCATGGAGGTAAGAAGACAGTGATCTCATATATTTAAGATACTACAAGAGAAAAACTTCCAGCTAAGAATCTTATATCCAGCAAGACTGTCTGTCAAAAATGCGTGAAATTAGAATATTCACAGATAAACAGACACTGAGAGAATTTCTAAGCAAGAAACCATATTTTCAGGAAACACTAAAGGGTGTGCTAGAGCCTGAAAAGAGGAGAGAGGGGCCTGGAAGACAGTTTAGAAATGAAGATTATATCAATAAAAGTAACTAAAAGTGTCAAAAGAGTGGAGAAAATAAAATATGACAGATAAAACTCAAATAGTCAGGAATAAACTTAACCTATGACGTAAAGCACTTGTATTCAGAGAACTGCAACTCGATGTTAAAACAAATTTTAAAAGCCCTAAATAACTGCAAGAACATTCCATGTTTGTGAATTGGAAGACTAAATATCATCAAGATGTCAATTCTACTTAAATTGATATACAGATTTAGTGCAATCCTGATAAAAATTCCACCAGCATTAAAGAAAAAATTGAAAACACGATCATTAAATTTATTTGGAAGGGTAAGGAGCCTTGAATAGCCAGAAATATCATAAAAAGGAAAAGTGAGTCCTCATCTCCAGACTTTAAATCATAATGCCTTCCTATAGTGGTAAAAACAGCACAGTACTAGCCTAAAGACAGACACGATAGACCAATGGAACCAAATTTATGGTTCAGAAACAGACCCTCACATGTATGGTCTAGCGATTTTTGACTAGCCTGTCAAAGTCACATAGTTTGGGCAGAAAATCCATTCAACAAAAGGTGCTGAAAGAATTGGACATCCATAGCTGAAAGAAGGAAAGAGGACCCTAACTCACACCTCATCCAAAAACTAACTCAAAATGGATCAAAAAACTAAAAATAAAAGCAACTTAAAACTTCTAGAAGAAACTGTAGGAAAATATCTTCAAGACCTGGTGGTAGGTGGTGAATTCTTAAAGGAGATCAGAGAAGGACTGAGTGGACCACTGACGTTTAATGTATGTAGAAGTTTTAATTAGCTTTACTGTAAAGGTATGGAAATGTATAGAGTGGATAGTAACACACAGTGAGTAACAGCTAGTTTATAAATGGAGATATGACTGAAAATGGTAGTCTAGTTACATAAATGCCAATTGACAGAGTGCTAGAGAATAATCTAGGAAGTAGATAGCACAGTAAACCAAGAGATGAGTGAGAATTGTGGTTGATAGTACAGATGCAAGAGTGTCCTTTGTTAGCTAGAACAAATGTATGTCACTACTGCAGGGTGTTGGGAATGTGAAGAAGCATGGGAAAAACACAGCTGGAGTGACCTATGGACTGTGGTTAATAGTAATAATATAATATTCTTGCATCTATGTGAAAGATGTACTAGGTTGATACTGAGGCAGTATAGAAAATGTGAGTCAAATGTACATTATGGACATGGTAACAATCTGATGATATTATTTTATCTGTAGCAAATGGCACACCACATTGCGGTGTGTTGATGGAGGGGTGTTGCTTGGGAATTCTGAACATGTGCATGATTGTTTTATAAGTTTACAACTTCTGTCATAAAAAAATACATGTGAAAAATAGTAATAGGGTGGGTTGGGGGAAAAACACACCAAATGTAAGATAAGGACTATGATTAATAGTAAGATTTTGACAATATTCTTTCATAATTTGTAACAAACTTCTCATGACAATGCAAGGTGTTGGTGGAGGGTTGATATATGGGGCCCGTGTATGATGTTATGCATGTATGCTCTGTAAGTTCACAACTTTTACTATACACTTAATTGTTTATGTATGTTCATATATAAATGATACAATGCTAATAATAGGATTGGTTAGGGGAAAAATACTTTGTTTAGTAGTAATATTTTGACAATGCTATTAGTTAAAAAGGTTTAAAAACATTTCAAGTTATTGGTGGTAGGGTGAGATGTTATATCTGTTTGTTTGATGTTATATATGTTTGTTTTGTAAGTTCATAACTATTATACACTTATTGTTTATATATGTTTATGTATGAGTGATATATTTCAATAAATTTTTTTTTAAAAATGTAGTTCCCAAACCAACTGTATCAACATCACTGGGAACTTATGAGAAATGCAAAGTTTCTCAAAACTGGGTCTTGGCCTAGAGCTCCCACATCAGAAACTCTAGGGATGGAGCCCAGCAATTTATATTTTTTTCATTCGCTCCTCACGATGCATGCTCAAGTTTGAGAACGACTCCTCTACAGTGTCAGGCATCTAATTATAATCTTTTTCATATTATCTTCTGTTTGTTCTCTCACAGATTATGAATAATTACATTATTTCTATCTTCCAAATCACTACTTCTTTCTTCAACAATGCCAAATCTGTGGCTAGACACACCAAATGATTACTTAATTTCAATAATTACATTTTTTTTTACACTTCTGTAAATTCTATTTGATCTTTTTGATCATCCTTTACAGTTGATTGTTCATGATTTTATTTTCAAAATTCTTTATTTCTTTAAGCATGTTAATTATAGTTACTCTATATCCTATGTCTGATAATTCCACATTGGAAGCCTTTAGGGACCTATTTGTGTTGACTTATTGTTGCTGCAGTTCACAGGTACATTATGTTTAGTCAGCATGTCTCCTTACACTCCTCTTGGCTGTGACAATTAGAATTGATTTTACATTTTTTAAAATATTTAAGTAAAAAAAAGAGTATTTTATGACACATAAAAATTACATGAAATTCAATATTTGTCAGAATCCATAAATAAAGTTTCATTGGCATGTGGCCACACCCATTTGCTTACGTATTGTCCGTGACTGCTTTCAAGCCACAACTGCAGACTTGCATCGTGGCACCAACTGCATGCCCATAGGACCTAAAACATTTACTATCTAGCCCTTAAAGAATATGCTTGCCAGCCACTGTTCTTTGCCAAGCAAATGTGGTAGACAGTAATAACTGAACAAAATTACTTCTATTTTATATATCGCTAATGGAGAAATTTCTCCATAGGGAAATAGGAGGAGAGTTAAGAACAAGCTGGAGATTGCTTTTTCCCCATAAAATTCATGCCCAAAATGCATACCAGTGACATAAGACATAATGGACACTAGTGACACAGGCCCTGTTGGATGAGCTTAGAAAAGGAGAGCTTCTAGAAGGCAGAGTTTTTTATTTTGTTTTAATTTTATTTTTTTAAAGCTGTTATAGGTTTACAGAAAAATAATGCAGAAAGTAGTGTATGTGTGGACACACACAGACACGTAGTTTTCCCTATTATTAACATTTTGCATTAATGTGGTACCTTGGTTACAATCGATGAACCAATATTATTGTCATTTATATTATTAACTAAAGTCCATAGCTTATAATAGGGTTCACTCTTTCTGTTGTACAGATGTATGTGTGTGTGTTGTGTTTGTTTGTTTTTGGTAACATACATACAACCTAAAATTTTCCATTTTAACCACTTTCAAGGCTACAATTCAGTGGATTTAATTGTATTCACAATGTTGTGCCACCATCACCACCATCCATTGCCAAGAAACTTTACCATCCATTTCCAAAGGCAGAGCATTCAAGGAAGAGCTTTCTCACAGGGCTGCTTCCTGTCTCTAGACATCGGTCAAGGTCAAGAGCTTAAGGGGCCTCCTCCCATTCCTGAGACCGCACTGTGAGATCAGAGCCAGCGTGACCTTAGTTAGCCACCCAACTGCTGGTCAGAATGGGTTGGGCCCTTGAAGAGAGGTTTCCGTGTGTTCAGTCTGGTGCTACATGGCATTGGCTTAAGGGTGATTTGGGAGAGAGGTGGGTTTCTTTTATACTAACAGTATTCATCAGGACTTTTTCAGTCATAAGTTACCGAAACCCATTTCAAGTAAGTGTTGTTGTTGGTTCTGTTTTTTTTTTTTTTTTTAAATGGGAATTGTGTCAGCTCGTGTGACTGGGAAATCCAAAGAAGAGTGAGTCTGGACCCAGGTATTCAAGTGATGTCATCGCCATTTTCTCTCTTGCTCCAGCTCTATATTTTTCTTGTTTTTCTTGCCCTCATTCTCAGGCAGATCCTTCCCACGTGGAAGCAAAAAGTTCCCCTTTGGCTCTGGACTCATGTGCCCCTTACAGTCAACAGTGCCCAAGGCTCCCATCTTCCCAAGCCCCGCTGTGGCCAGGGGAGGGGGCACTGTGATTGCCCAGTGCTAGTCAGTCCCTCACAAGAGCCGACCAAGACTGTAAGAGGATGCCTCGCAGGCACTTCCCAGGAGGCAGCGGCCCTGGGCCGCTTTACTCTCTCAGCCTCTGCAGAAAATCTTCTCAAGGAGTAGAATCCATATTCTCATGCGAACTGGAAACATTACATTCTTTTATGGGGTTCCCTGGGACCTACTACTGTGGAATTGTCATCGATTCATCCTATTTTCAGCAGAGGAAATGGACACATTTTATTCATTTACCAAAAATAGAGACATGACTGGAGAAAATGCTTCAGGCATGAAGGATGGGCTCATCTCCTTTTCCTTTTCCTTTTGAGAGTGCAAATCTTTCTAATAAATATCAGAGTTAACTCTCTTCCCTAACAGTACACAGAGAGCACTTTAAGCTTCCCTTGGTGCTGCAGTAATTTATACGCATACATTAGCATGTAATAATAGTTCAGTCTCCCCAATGCAGGCAGACTCCACTTTTCATCACTTAGGGTTTCTGCACACAGCAGCCTTCCCTTCTCTCCTTTGCTTTTAATCCATGCAGCCTGTGGCATCTGTCAGCCACCCAGGCTGGACTTCTCTGTGTCCTGAATGGATAAGGTCAGAAGGAAGGTGTCAGGACGTCCCCTACAGAACAGATCGCCAAAGCTTGCAGCAGGAGCACAGGAAGGGTTTGGGCATATCATTTCTTTCTCTCTGGGCCTCTTCCACAACTCACCATTATCCAGAAGATGGATGTGCAGGTAGAATGGGTGCGCAGGTTTCCCCCCGGTTGCTGGCTGGGTGGTAGTGGACAGCCGACAGGCTGCGGCTGCTTCCTCATCAGGAACTAAGAGCAGCGCTCCCAGCCTCGCGAGGTGGTTCTGAGGCTCAAGGAGGCATCACTCACAAATCAGATTGCTTCAGACCCCCCCCAAACCCACTCCCTGTCGTTTCTGTCCCTGCAGCACAAGACAGGCAAGGCGAGGTGGAGTCACAAACTCCAACTCACATCAGAGTCGCGGCCGTGTGGGACCCAACTGGTCAGGGCTGAAACCACAGGAACGGTTTTGGAGGCTGGAGGCCCAAAACCAAGGCTCAACAGGAGTACACTTTCTCTGAAGTCCATAGCGTCTGGTAGTGGCTCCACGGCAGCCCATAATTCCATCACGCGCCCTCTCTCCCCCATCCGTCTCCTCCTACTTGTGTCCAATTTCCTCTGCTTATGCTTACAAAGGTTCTGGATTAAAGCCAACCCTGAGTCAGTGTGGCCTCACCTTAAAAAGATCTTCTCAGATCCTACTTACAAATGAGCTCCCATCCATACGACCGTGGGCTAGTCTTGAGCCTGCCTTTGGGGGACGTGATTCAATCCATCACAGCCACCCCGTCACCTGCCTCCTCGAGTCCTCCCTCATCATTGCCTCCTGAAACGCTGCTTCATTGGCCCCTTTCTGCACACCCAGGACAGAATCAGGTATTGCTCGTCTCAAACTACCATTTGCCTGATCAGTAGGTTTCCATATTCCAGTTTCAGTGGCAGAGTGGGTGTTGCCTGTTGCCAGGGCAACCTCGCAGGTACCTGCTCCCCTCGGCCCTTGCCTGGAGCCTCCCACTCTTGCGGCCATGGAAGTGTGGCCCTTTGCCTTTTCCTCTGCTTCTCTCTAAAGCCCTGCTGACCTGTAGGCCTTTTTTCTGAATCTACTGATGACTCTGTTTATGTTAATTTATCTGATATCTTTTCCTCTGCCAGTACAGTAAATCCTCTTCTGCATTCTACTGCCTGATTAAAACTGGCCCAGAGCTTATCATGGGGTTATCAGTTCAATTATTTTAGTTCTCTCTCATTCTAACTAATGAATGGTATTGAACGCTGACCTCTCAGCATATGGGCTGCTGCCATAAAACTAAAAAACTGCTAATAGAAGAAGGAAAATGTTTTAAAATAAAACTGCTGCGAGTGGGGAGCATATGCACTTCCTTTTTTGCTCGAAAGGTGAAAAGACCCTTTCCAACTGCTTTTCATCAGAAAACAAGGAGCACCAGCTTCTAGTACCTCCACCAAACATGCCATCCACAGAGACTGCCTGGGTTACTCCGAATCCTATCAGGGAAATCACCTAATTTTAAAGGTATTTTCCCATTTAAAAAAATCAGCTTACTAAATGGAAAGTATGGGGCATGTATTACCAAAATTGATAGTCCAGGTTTCTAAAATATCATTCAGGACTCTGTGTCTGAACAGATGCCATAGACCTACTTTTTCATACTTCTCCCCTCTAAGTGGAACTAGAGAAATCATTCAACAGATAGCAATAAAGAGACTCAAGATGTACTGACTATGGATTTCAAGACCTGGGGAATAACAATGCAGTAAGTTCTGTGGGTTTTCTTTATATCTTCCATAAACCCACACTGGGCACCAGAGAAACCTGAAAATTAGAACCGCCAACAGGCATAGATTAAAAAAAAATATATATATATATATAGTCAAAGCTTGCATTTTCTGGTCAACCACTGCTCCACACCTGTGACACTGGCTGACTTCTCTGCACCTAGAAAAAGCTTCAAATCCCCAGCAACCTGACCCAACCCCTGCTCCATAATTGAGCACAAGTAGCTGGTCCAATCCAGAGGCAGTGAAAGCAGAGCCCGGCACCTCCCAGGCCTCCAACCACTGGCATGAGGACAGCCAGGACCAGCAGATCCTGCCCCTCCCTCCAGAAGGTGTCCCACTGACACCCGCTTCCCAGGAAGACCACTCTGCCCTGGGAGGCAACATCAGCAGAGATTCACAAGACCTGCAGTGGCAATGGACAAACAAAGCAGACCAGGATAACAATGCCAGAGCTCTGAAAACTAAACTG
Source organism: Dasypus novemcinctus (assembly GCF_030445035.2). Taxonomy (NCBI): domain Eukaryota; kingdom Metazoa; phylum Chordata; class Mammalia; order Cingulata; family Dasypodidae; genus Dasypus; species Dasypus novemcinctus. The sequence goes on along the minus strand of NC_080680.1, from coordinate 10,569,191 downwards.
CTATTGGAACAACAACTCACAAAAGTAGACAAGAATCTGCACACTAAACCCAAAGAGGGCAACTGCCTGCTAAAGTAGAAAATTTAAACAGGATCAAAAATTCCCTAACAAAATAATAAAAATGTCCAATGTACAACTGAAAATCACTCGTCATGCCAAAAACCCAAGAAAATCACAATTTAAATGAGAAAAGACCACCAATGGATGCCAATACCAAAAAGAATCAGAAGTTAGCATTATCTGGCAAGGATTTTAAAACAACCATGATAAAAGTTCTTCAAGAAGCAATTGCAAATCACCTTGAAACAAATTTTAAAAATAGAAAATCTTAGCAAATAGAAGTTATTTTTAAAAGTATCAAATTGAAATTATAGAAGTGAAAAATATAATCACTGAAATTAAAAATTGCTTGATGGACTCATTAGTTGAGTGAAGGTGACAGAGGATAGAATCAGTGAACAGAAAAACAGATTAAGAGCATTCACTCATTGTGAATAACAGAAGAACAGACTGGAAAAAATTATCAGAACGTCAAGAATCATTCACAAAACAGACTGAGGCAGCAACAAAAGATCTACTACTCATATCATCAGAGTCCCAGAAAAAGAGGTGAAAGAGTGTGGACTGAAAAAGTATTTGAAGAAATATGACTGAAAACTTCCCAAATTTTGCAAAAGAAATATGCCTACAAATTCAAGAAGTTGAGAAAATCCCAAATTGTATAAACCCAAAGAAATCCACACCAAATGTATCATAATTAAATTTCTGAAAATTAAAAACAAATAATCTTATAAACAGACAGAGGAAAATGATGTAATGCTAATAGAGAAAACACCAACTCTCAGAATTCTCATGTGAAACCATGGAGACCGGAAGGAGATGCCAACCTTTTCAAGTTCCTAAAGAAAAGAACTGTCTGATAAAACTCTCCTTTAAGAATGTAGGTAAAATAAAGACATTCTAACATAAAGACTTTCAGAGAATTCTCAGAGAATTTGTTACTAGCAAACATATCCTTTAAAAATGTCCTAGAGGGGAGCTGGTGTAGCTCAGTGGTTCAGTGCCTGCTTTGCATGTACAAAATCTGGGGCTCAATCCCTGGTACCTTCAAAAAAAAAAAAAAAAATAGGCGCTCTCCAAAGAGATATAAAATGGTAAGAGAAGTAGGCTGGGACATTCAGAAATGGAAAACTGAGCAACAGAATGGTTAAAAACAGAGGTAAACATAATAAACCATCCTTCACCTCAAGATGCTCTCTAATCTTATTTTATAGTTGCACCAAAAATTATAATATTATATGATATAGTGTTCAATGTATGTAGAGGAAATATTTAAGGTAATTTTATTGAGGAAATGGGGAAAGTAAAGGAACCTAAATGAAATAAGTTTCCTGCACTTTACTAAAGTGGTGAAATGTCAACAGTAGGCTGAGATAAGTCAGAAATGTATAATGTAATACTGACAACAATCAAAGAGAAAACTATACTAAGTAATATACCAAAAATCACTTTAAATCAATCAAAATGGAACAAAAAAATCAGATAATCCACAAGAAGGCAAAAACAGTTAAAAAAAATCACACCAAGAAACAGAAAAAAATGATAAAATGACATGTTTAAATCCTAACATATGAATATTACTCTAAATGTAAATTATCTAAATGCATCAAGTAAAAGAACAGTTTTGGCAGAGTGGATTTAAAAAAAACACAACATAACCATAAGCTGTCTAAAAGAAAGTCATTTTAAACATAATGGCAGAGATAGATTGAAAGTAAAAGCATAGAAAAGATTTATGGTATGAACATTAATTAAAAAGCAGGAGTGACTATAGTAATGTTAGATAAAGTAGACTTCAGAGCAAAGAAATTTTCTATGGAGCAAGAGGAACACTACATAATGATAAAAAGATCAATCCACCAGAAGAAAAATATAGCAATCCTAAAAGTGTATGCATCAAAAAACAGCGCTCCAAATTACGAGAAGCAAAAACTGATAGAGGTAACAGGAGAAATAAACAAATCCATAGTTAGAGATGAGGACTGTAACACCCCACTCTCACCAATTGATAGACCTCCTGGAAAGAAAATACAATTAACAACAGTATCTAATTGAAAGTTTTAGAACATTCCATTCAACAGCTGCAGAATACACATTGTTTTCAAGTACCCATGGACTGCTCACTAAGACAAAACATATCCTGAGTCATAAAATAAACCTTAAATATTTTAAGAATTAAAATAATGCAGAGTGTGTTCTCTGACCATGTGGAGCCAAATTAGAAATCAATAACAGAGAGACAACAGAAAAATCTGTAAACACTTAGAATTCAGCAACAGATTTCTAAATAATATCCAGGAAAAAGAGGGAGTTTCAGAGAAAATTTTTAAAATTATATAGAACTGAGTGAAAATAAAAACACAAAAAATTGTCAAATGCAGCTAATGCCGTGCTGAGAGGGAAACTTATACCACTAAATGACTAGTTTAGAAAAGAGAAAAGTTCTCAAATCAAAAATCCAAGTGACTACCTTAAAAAATTAGAAAAATAAGAGTGAAATAAACACAAAAAAAAGCAGAAAAAAGGAAATAAATATAAAGGAAGAAATTGATGAAATTGAAAATAGAAAAACAGAGAAAATCAGAGACTAAGAGCTGATTCTCTGAAAAGGAGATAAAAGTAGTAAACCTCTAGCCAATGACAAAGATAAAAAGAGAGAAGACACAAATATCAATGTCAGGAATGAAAGAAGTGAGATCACAACAGATCCTGAAATCATTAATAGGAAAATAAGGAAATAATATGAACAACTTTATGTTCATATACTCAATAATTTTTGCCCCATGTGCAAGGAGTGCACCCTGCAAGGAGAGCTGCCCGGTGTGAAAAAAGTGCAGCCCACCCAAGAGTGGCACTGCACACACAGAGGGCTGATGCAGCAAGATGACACAACAAAAAGAGACACAGATTCCCAGTGCCTCCTGACAAGAATGCAAGCAGACACAGAAGAACACACAGTGAATGGATACAGAGAGCAGACAATGGGGTGCGGGAGGGGGGGACGGAGAGGGAGGGGAGAGAAATAAAATAAAAACAAATTTTAAAAAAAGAGAAAACTACAGGAAAATATCCATTATGGATATGGACACAAAACCATTAAGAAAATGTTAGCAAATTGAATCCAATGTATATTAAAAGGAATAATACACCATGAATAAAAGGGATTTATTTAGGTTTGTAAGACTTGTTCACTATTTGAAAATCAACCCATGCAATCTACTATATCAACAGATTAAAGAAGAAAATGTATGATCATATCAATCAAGGCAGAAAAAGCATTTGACAAGATCCAGCATCCAGTCATGCTTAACAAACACTAACCTCCCTAGAAATGAAAGAAAATCTTCTCAACCTCAAGAAGAACATCTACAAAAACCTACAGCTAACATCATATGTAAGTTTGAAGGACTGAAAGTTTTGCCTTAAGTATCTGGAATAAGGCACTCACTACTCTTACTCCACATTACTGGAAATTCCAGCCACTGTAATAATGGGAAAAAAAAAAGTGAAGGCATTCAGATTGGAAAGGAAGAAATAAAACTGCCTCTATATGCAGATGGCATACACAGAAAAATCCCAAGCAATCTGAAAAAAAAAAAAAAAGCCTTCTAGAACTAATAAATGAGTTCAGTAAAGTCACAAGGTACAAGATCAACAGAAGAAATCATTTGCATTTCTATATCCTGACAATAAATAAGTACAAACTGCAATTAAGAATGCAATTCCACTTACAATTCCTCCAAAAACATGAAATACCTACGTGTAAATCTAGTAAAACAGGTGTAGGACCTGCATGAGAAAAACTGCAAAATGCTAATGAAAGAAATCAGACAGCCTAAATACTAAAAGAGACATACCATTTATCGTTTCATGGATTGACAGACTCGACATAGTAAAGATCTCAGTTCTTTCTAAATTGCTGTATACGTTTAATGCTATTCCTATCAGTAAGGCTTTGGTATGAATGGATAAGCATATTCTAAAAGTTATTTGGAAAAGGAAAGGCCCTAGAAGAGTCAAAACAATTTTGAAAAAGAAGAATCAAGTGGCAAGAGTCCCTTTTACCAATGTTAAGGCTCACTATATATATAATCAAGACTGTGTTCTTGGTAGAGAGGTAGACATGTAGATGAGAGGAACAGAATAGAGAAGCCAAAAACAGACCTATACGAACATGTTCAATTAATTTTTTACAAAGGAGAAAAGCAATTCAGTGGAGAAAGGACAGTCTTTTCAACAAATGGTGCTGGAGAAATTGGACACCCATGGGGGAGAAAAAGGAACATGGATTTAAACCTCACACCTTATAAAGCGTTAACACATAATGGATGTGACCTTAATTAGAACGTAAAACCATACAACTTTTAGAAAAAAAATAGGAGAAAATATTCAGGAACTGGAACTGGACAAAGATCCCTAGGATTGACACCAAAGGCACAATTCATAAAAGAAAATGTTAATAAATTGGACCTCATCAAAATTTAAAATTTTGCTCTGAAAAAGATCCTACTAACAGGATGAAAAGACAAATTACAGACTAAAAGAAAATATTGCAAATCACATATCTGCCAAAGGACTTGCATCTAAAATATATGAAAAACTCACAAAATTCAACATTAGAAAAAGCAAACAATCCAATTAGAACATGGGCAAAAGACATGAAAAGACATTTTATCGCAGAGGATATACAGATGGCAAATAAGCACATGAAAAGATGTCCAACTTCATTGGGCACTTTGGAAATATAAATTAAAGCCATCAGGAAATATCATTGGAATGATACCTATTGGAATGGCTAAAAAAAAAAACGAGTGACAACACCAGATGCTGGTGAGGAGAACCTAGATCACTCTTACACTGCTGCTGGAATGTAAAATGGCACAGCCGTTCTGGAAAACCATTTAGCCATTCTTTGACCCGCCATACGACCCACCAAGTACATTCCTGGGCATTTATCTCAAAGAAATGAAAACTTATTTCCATTTTTAAAAATTTTGCAGACAAGCACCCATAGCAGTTTTATTCACAATAACAAAAATGGAAAACTCCACAGATACCTTTCCATGTGTGGATGGTTAAGCAAATAGGTACATCCATACTTGTACTAGTCAGTATTAAAAAGGAATGAGCTATTGATTCATACAACTTGGATGAGCCTTGGGTAATTATGTCATGTATTTCTCACATTTTCTTCAATTTAGATACGATGTAACTGAGGCTTAGAGGCTGAGTAACCTGCCCAAGCTCACCTGCTAGATCACTGGAAGAACTCCCACTGGAGACCAGTGTGATAGAAACTTATCTCCTAAATCTGTAGCCCCATCTCCCTGTGCTCCAGATACTCTGGACTTCGTTTCTGTCTTTTGTTTTTGCACCTGCTGACTCCTCTTCCTCCCTCCCCTACCCACCCAGAAATTCATGTTAATCCTTCAATTCTCATCTCAAACATCTCTGCACTGTTTTCCTTCACATCTTTAGGTGCGCTGGAGGGCATCATGGGCTAAGGAGTGTGAGCTAGATGATCAGCTGGTGGACAAAACACAGTGGCCTCCAGTAAGAGGATGAAGGCGTGAATGTTGAGTTGCTCAAGGCTTGAGCCATGGTTACCCACTTAGACAGCAAGTATGAGTTGGGGACAATTCCAGGGGAGCTGCTGTATTCTCTTCCCTGGCCCAGAATCTCTACCTATATCTAAGGCACCTTTGGTTGACTCCTTGTTTAGCATGACTTGCAATCAGCACCCAGGGTCAGTCCCACTCTAGACCTTTGCATAATGAAAAATGGCTCTCTGGGCAGCCAGAGCCCAAGGCTTGGCAAGCAGAGTAGTGACTAAATTTTAGGCCCCACCTCTCCTGCAGCCACATGCTCTTATGTAGTGAATCTTCCCAACATCACATGCTGGCTCAACTCTAGGAAAGATCAAAGGGCTATAGAGATGATGTCTCAGAAACTCTGCTCTGAGACACCTAACGTGGCAGTCTAGAGCTCCAGGCTCTCATGCCCCTTATCACTTTACTTCTGGAGAAACCAAGCTAAAGTTTGTATCCTAAGACCTGAGGTGTGCCTCTGCCACTCTTTTTGCCTTTGTGGAGTCTTGTGGACAGTTAACTGCTCTCCACCAATGTGTTCAAGTCTTGTGCCTGGCAGGTACTTTGAGCCCCCTCAACTATTCCAAAACTATGAAGTTTCAAAGAAAACAATAGAGTTCTTGCCCATAGGATTCCTCAAAATGCAATCTGTCTCATCTTCCTTTTATCTACAGATAGATATTTAATTCTTCATGGTGTTCTTTAAGACTGCTGAGCACTGAAATGTGTTATTTACTTCTGGCATGTATATATTCTCATTTCAGCATCTTCTTGGGGAGATGGACCTACTCATTCACTCTTAGGTAGGTTCTGCCCTTTGCAGATGAAAGAACATGCCTGAGCTACCACACTTGTAAAGACCAAAAATGCCTTTCCCTTTCCATAATGCAGTGTTCCAGTAAGTTTTTCAAAGTCCTATAAATAAATGTTTAACCCATGTCAGAGAAGCGATTTCTGAATGTCAAAAATCTTTATTATCTTCTAATACATAATTTGTAAAAATCTGTCCTTTTGGGTCCTATATGTTACTAGAAGGAAAGCTATAGGATAAAACATGGGATTGTTGGCACAGTAAATCCTGTGGTGGTCAAAGACTGTGGCTAATAATTCAAATGTAAGAATGTTCTTTCAAGATCATTAGTAAAAGTTTGTCACTAGTACAAGGTATTAATAACAGGTTTGTATATGGGGGGAAATGTACCTAAAGCAAAATATGGACTATAGTTAACAATAATATTTAAACATTCTTACACAATTGTAACAAAGTTACCATGCCAGTGTTAACTGTCAAGAAAGGAGGGAGGAAAAAACAAAAGACAAAAAGAAAAAAAAAAGAATAAAACTAAAGAAAGGGGGGGGTTATGGGAATATTGCAATTTTATTCTTAGAAAAATATTATGCATCATAGAAACAACAAAATTTCCCTGTCAGTTCTACTGTTTTACTCTGAGGCTTCTTTGAAAGTACATGCAGACAGCTGAAGGTCAAAGTTTCATCTTCAGGAGAAGAAAAACGAGGAGGAGGAGAAGTAAAGAGGAAGAAGAGGAGGAGGAAAAGGCAGATGAGGAGGAGGGAAGAAGGAGGAGGAGGAGGAGAAGGAGGAGGAGGAAAATGGGAAGTTGTTTACACAAGAAGCAAAGCAAGTATATAAATTATGTTCTACCTGTCAATTAACATAACCCTGGTAGAAGGCAAATGTGGGACATGATGAGGAGATGTCTCAACAGACAAGGTCTTTTGCACATCTTGAATGTTATATAGCTACGTACTTCTATAGGACATAAATGTGTCCTTATTGCCATAGTTGTTCACAGTAGCTAACAAAATATTAAGATTCCCTCCTGGAGATGTCCTGCTACTTTCTCAAATAAGATGGCCAGAAACTCTGAAACATATAAAGATTGCCTGATAAAAGAAAACAGGCTAATAAGCCAAGCCCTTGAGATCAATGGCACTTATGAACCTTATTCCTGTAATAATGAAACTAAGCCTAATTATAATTAATACCTAAGAATCACCTCCTGAAAGCCTCCTTGTTATGCAAGTGTGGCCACTCTCTAAGCCAAACTTCGCAAATTAGCTCACTACTGTTTCGCCCCACCCCCCCCCCCGCCCCTGATTTGGGACATGACTCCCATGGGTGAACCTCCCTGGCACTGAGGAATTATTACCAAGCATTAATCAGTGATGCATTTGGAGAAAAGACCTTGATCAAAAGGGGAAAATACTGTTACCTGATTTTATTTAGGTTCTTGACTATGCTGCAGAAATGAATTTCAAGAGCATGTCAGGAGAGTTAGGCCAGTAATTTATTCAGGTAGGGAGGGAAGAGAAATGGGAGAAAATAACAGATCAGGGGTCCGAGGTAGGAAGGAAGGGGTCAAAAAGTGATAAAGAGGGCTGATTTACAGACTACACTTCCCCATTACAGGTTATAAATTCCCAGGTTTACTTGCGTAGTGATCCAAGTGGGGGAGAAGGCAGCCAGAGTCAGAGTCCAGAGGCAAAAGAAGGAACTCAGGCCTGGCACCACTTTTTGAACTGTTAATTATCCCACACCTTTGCTAATGGCAGGGGAGGAGTTCCAGCTGTTCATCATTTTGATTGCTTATTTTTCCCATCAATCCTCCAATGATAAAGGGGAATATATGGGACTTCTCCTGACTTCCAGACTTCCAGAAGTCTTTGTTCTGAATGGCAGAATCTTGGGGGGGGAGGGTCTCCCAGCAGCCATCTTGGGGGTTATTGATGTCCATGTGGACTCTCTGCCAGGTTCCAGATCTATCTATTGAGTCACTGTCTTATTAGCCGGCTTCAATACTAAATAGAGTTCTTAAGGCACAGAGATTTCAAAGTGAGTTAGGAGATCATTCTGGAGGTTACACTTATGCAGGTTTCAGGCAGATTTCACAAACTGCCACAGTAAACAAAGCTTCAAACAAAAATGCTCCTGAGGGTTCTAGGGACATTTGGACACCATAGGTAAGCCACACAGCCTTATGAAATCAACAGCAGATAGGTGATCTCTGGCCGGGAATATACGGAAAGCTATTTTCCCAAGAGGACATAGTTATACTCTTTTATACATCCCCTAGTCATTCATCTTCTACTTCTTTAATTTGAAACTATAATTTTCAATTTACCTGTTAAATATATTTCTCAGAGACTTAGAGCCTTAGGATTGTTCCTATGTCAAGAAAAGCCCCAAAACCTAGCAGACATGGGGGCAGCTCCTCCTCTCCAGTTCCTGGGGCCTGCCCTGGACAACTAACAAAATGATGAAGAGGGACCAGCCCCTTCCCTAAAGCAAGGACAACCTCCGCCTGCAAGCAAGGCAAGTCCATGCCGCTGCCCCGTAGTATCTACATCCCTCTCAGCCTGCAGCAGCCAGAGTGGACGTGGTCCCAAAGCCCTAAAATCTGAAGAATGAACAATATCAGATTTATTATTATCTTGTGTTAACTGATTAACTCATAACATTGACATAAAAATACATTTTTAAATTTAAAAAAAAGATGCTAATGCTTTACCTTTTTTTAAAAAATGATGGCTTGATTTTCTGTAAAAAATTTCTCGGGACGAGAGATGGGTTGCAAAGAAGTAAGGAGGTCAATTTGGAGAAAGCTAGGACAGGGCTGGTATTGGGAAATTAGAGTTAACTCATTAAGAGAACTTTTTATAATTTGGGATTCTAATTTTAAAATTTTTTTGCATAATATACTTAAAGGCAATTAAAATGTCCTTATCCATAATTTAGAAAATGATCTATTGTTTTAATTGAAAGATATTTGTGATATGAAGAATTTTAAAGTCCCCTCACACAGTGAATGTGCAAGAGGACAGGCAAAGGAAGTTGTGGGGTTTTTCACATTTTATTTATACATACTGAATTTTATGCAAATTATACTTATTTAAATATATCACTTATCTTCTTTACCAAAACAACAAACTAACCTCAGGATTAAAAAGAAAATGTCTTTTTTAAAATGGCAAATACCACATAAAGCTATTTACAGCAATATATTCTAACACTGTTACATTACACTTACAGTCTTAAATATATTTCCAAAAAAAATTTGCCTTCTATTTTTAAATCATTGTTGAATATGGTTTTTACAAACCTCATTAAAAAAACAAAAACACACGAATGCAAAATTGTTCAATTACTTGCCAGAAATTTGAATGGTTCGATTCTGCTCATAACAGCATTAGACTCGCGAATATGCTCACCTTGAATTTGCTATACAAGCTACAGCTACATTTGGTAGAGGGCATGAATGAAGGAAAAAAAAAGCCAATTTCTGTGTCTGCGCTGTCTTTTCTAAACATTGCTAAAACACACCAACCCTTGGCCGTCAATCAGGTCATATTTCATTGGGAAGATTTGATTCCTTTTCTTCATTGCTGCACCATGAGCGTCTGGAAACGCCACGGTTCATGTCATTGTGCAAACCAGACCACGACACGTTTCAGCATGTATCGTTTCCAAATTCACCTTAACATGGGATTAAATCCATTTTAATTTCGCCAAAAGAAGCTCATCTGGCTTTTAAACGACGCCGAGCCGGCCCGGGCTGGCTGATGTTTCAATGGCCGAGGCGTCCCCCTCCCGGCGCGGGGTGGTGGGGAGCTGTTATGGAAATGGAGCCCGCGCTGCGTAGGGCTAAGCTGCCGAGTCGTGACTGCTGCTGTGAAATCCTCCCCTAAGATAAACACTGAGGCCCGGGGAGGCGGGCGCGGGCGGGCGGCGCGGGGGCCGGCGCGCGGGGCTGCCGCAGGCGCGGGGCTGCCGCAGGCGCGGGGCGCGGCCACCCGGCGCGCAGCTCGCGGGGGCCGGGCACCCAGCGCAGCCCTGCGCCCCGAGCCCGCCCCCGCCGGGCCGGCCGAGCCCCGCCGGGAAGGCTGTCACCTGAAAGCGAAAATGCCTTTCCTCACGCGCCAAAGGACAGCGTTGGTTACATAAACCGCGCGCTCCCACAAGACACTCTAACCAAAAAGTACTGATGAACCGTTCCCTCAGTCCCATCCCGGAAAGCAGCTGTCATTGACGTGACCCGTGACAGAGCGAGGTCTGTCCTGTCGTCTCATTAACACGTTTCTCCGAAAGGAAGTGAAGCCAGCAGGCCGGACCCACCCGGAGCGGAAGCCAAGCGCTCCCAAGGCGAGAATCAAAAACTGCCTTTTCTTTCTTTCTTTTTTTAAGATGAAAAGGAGAGGAGAAATCCTGGGCCTCCAGCCAGGCGCTGGGACCGGAATCAACTCCAACGCGGTAAACAGGCCTCCAGTCTCGCATGCTCCTCTTGGGAGACCCCTCTCTCCAGCTCCACCGCTGATGACAGGTCGTACCCCGTGCTGGTTTCGCCGATTCCCACCCTTGTTAGCCCGCTGACATAGGTGGTTCATTTATTCAAAAGTTGTGTTGCAAATATGGCAAATAAAACGTAAAACCAAATCCTCCAACTCGCAAGAGTTCCTTGCTATCTAGGCCCCTGCGGTGAGATAGGGTGGAGTCGATACAGCGCTCTCACCCTGGAGTGCAGGACTTAAAATGGAGAGTGACCGTAAAGGAAGGTGCCTGCTCCTCAGGTGCCAGCCCTGGGGATCCAGTTCCTATCTTTAACCCATGCTTGGCTTCCTCCAGGGATGGGTTTCCCACAGGGCGAGAGATGGAAAATGCACGTTCCTCCGTTAGAATGCTCCTACCCCCAAACACAGCTTTTGCATGCTCTTTATCAAGTGCTATTTGAAACATTCCCTGGTACCGTACATTCCATTCATTTTAAACACCTTCCGTACTTGATGTCTAAAAGCTCCATGCTTGAGGAAACAGCAATATGGAGCAATACTGCAGCACAAAATTTTTTGAATGCGAAAAAGTGTTTCTCCCTTTGGGAATGAAAAGCCCAAAGGTGGTGGACAGGAAAGGGACAAGCTAGGATGTCACCTTGATACTGTCTTACTTTGTTCGGCTCCTGGACTTTTCCTTGACTTTCCAGTCACCTCTACACTTGGTCTGGCCACTGCCAGTCTTAGCCTTTTTCATCTTAATTCTGACAACACGGGATTAGGCTTTCTAAGCAAATAAGAAATACAGCAGTTGAGTTGAGAAAAGTGCAGTTGAGCTACCGATGGGCTTGGTTGCCAGCTTACCAGCCCTGAATCTTTGTGCTAGCTTCTGGGCTCTTGGGATGGTGTTGCCTAAGAGGCATTAACCACCCCAGGACTTCACCTACGCGACTTAGGAATCCAAACTCTCACTTGGACCCAGGGAGATCCTTTTAAAAAGCATGCATTGATAATGTTCATAAAATACATCCAACAGGCACAACTGGCAAGAGGTAACAAAAATGCAACTGTATTCTGCTTTCTGATTTTATCTTGAGAAATTTATTCAGTGGGGATGTTCGTCAAACTTGCCTTCGTTTCCAGTGATCCAAAATTTTCTAGATGCTGCCAAGTAAAACACACACACACACACACAACTTACCATCATTTAAAATCCCCAACAGTGCACTCTGGCAGTTATATTGTGTCTCTTCAAGGTGGGCAGCAAGGAGCATCTGCTGTCCTACTTTTTTCTTATGGCCACCGCCCTCTCGCGCCAGCTGCTCCTTCTGTTCTCTCTGGGGTCAGAGAAAGAAAGGTAGATGGAGCACAAGTTCCTTTTTTGACTAACACTATGGCAGAATGGATTTGCCCTCTCTGGAACAGGCAGTCTTTAAATGCCAACTCTTTCCTAGGCATTTTCAAAGGGTGGTTAATCAGTGGCCCCTGCTGGGACCTGCATCCTATTTCTCAGACTGCTGTTTCCTGTTCTGTCCCTGGTTCCGGGTGGTGACCCACTCATCTGACTCCTCCCAGGAATCAAATGGCTTCAGGCTACCCTACTCTTGCCAAGAGCAGACAAATGTACTCTACTGCACCCGTTGTTTGGCAAGCTTTTCTGTATAACAAAACACCCAAAAACTTAGTGGTGTGAAATAACAGCCGTTTTATTTTTATTATGATTTTATGGGTTAGAAACAAGCATCCCAGTTTAGAAATGGGGGAAGATTAGAACAAACATTTCACAAAGAACATATAAAAATGGCACATGAAAAGATGGCCAACATTATTAATCTTTAAGGAAATGCAAATTAAAAACTACAGTGAAAGAAGCAGATTTGGCCCAACAGATAGCCTACCACATGGGAGGTACAGGGTTCAAACCCTGGGGTTCCTGACCCATGTGGAGCTGGCCCACTCGCAGCGCTGATGCATGCAAGGAGTGCCCTGCCACACAGGGGTGTCTCCCATGTAGGGGAGCCCCATGCGCAAGGAGTGCACCCAGCAAGGAGAGCCGCCCAGCACAAAAAACGTGCAGCCTGCCCAGGAGTGGTGCTGCACACATGGAGAGCTGATGCAAGATGACTCAACAAAAAGAGACACAGATCCTGGGTGCCACTGACACAAGCTGACACAGAAGAACACATAGCAAATGGACCCATAGAGCAGACAACTTGGGGGGAGGGGGCGGGGAAGGGGAGGGAAATTTTTAAAAATAAAAATAAAAATCTAAAAAAAATTTTTTTAATTAAAAGAAGAAACTACAATGAGATACCACAACACATCTATTAGAAGATCTAAAATTAAATAGACTAATGACATTAAGTGTGGTTTAAAATACTCATAATTCCCATTGTGTTTTTTCTTTACCATTTGTCATAGTTCTCCGATTGCTAAAACCAGTATCATTCAATGGTTTGGCTTAAAAACAGGACTTTACTGGCTCACAGTTTCAGAGGTTAGAAGCCTTGCTTCTTCTAGGGATCAGTATCTTTGGGCTGGCCAGCAATCTCTAGGGTTCCTTGGCTTTTCTGCCACATGGCAATGCACATGGCAGTGTCTTTCTTCTCCTTTCTCTTCTGGGTTCCAATGATGTACACCTTCTGGCTGCTCACCAAGGCTGCTCGCTGTCTGCCTCTCCCTGTGTTCATGAAAGAGGCTAGTAATCTGGATTAAAGCCCACCCTGATTCAGTGAGGGCACACCTTAACTGACGAAGCGTCTTGAAGAAGTCTCATTCACAATGGGTCCACACCTACCAGAATGCAGACCAAGACCAAGGACGTGTCCACACCGGGGTAAATGATTCAATCTACCACACCATTGAATTATTTGGAGATGTGCTTTTGCTTTCTAAATACATGGGGTTTCTTAGCTGTGTTACACATACACTCACATATATACACAGCCACGATGTTGCATTGTGGTCAGAAAATGTGAAGGTCCATGATATTGATCCTTTGATGTTTATCAAGTTCTTCATTGTGGCCTGGTATGTGCTCAATTTTTGTAACTGTTCTACATATGCTGAGAAAAAAACAACTGTGACACTAACAATAGAGTCAAGTATGGGAGTTGGCAAACTCCTGCCCAAGGGTCAGCTACCTGTTTTTGTAAATTAAGTTTTATTGGAACACAGTCTATTCATGTAGAGTTGTAACAGATCACATGGCCTGCAAAACCTAAAATGTTTACTATCTGGTCATTTGCAGAAAAGGTTTGCCAACCCCTTGTCAGATAAGAGCTTGGGTTCTGGAGTCAAATGAATTCAGATCCCAGCTCTGCCATTTCCAAGCTGAGCAATCCTGAGTAAATTATTCCATTTCTGTCTGCTGCAATTTCCTCATTATGTTCTGTGTTAAAATGATTTAATCACATAAAGCAGTTACAAGACTGTCTTGCACATGGTAAGCACTCAATAAATGTTAATAATTATTACCTGTATGGTACAGTACTCTAAGAATGTACTCTAGTTCTGGATTTTAATTTTGTTCTTCAAATATTTTATACCTTTACTAAATATTTGTCCATTTCAGCTGTCCATATATGGAAGAACTTGCTAAAAACTGCCACTCTTTTTGCAAATTTTGGCTTTACATATACTCAAGATGCATTACTAAGTGATAGAGTTTTAAGACTTTTATTCCGTCCTGGTAAATTATTTCTTTTATCATCAAGAAATAACCCTTTTTTAATCTTTACATGTTTTCCCCCACAGAGTCTATTTTATCTGAAATTTATACTACTATACCAGTTATCTTTTGTTTAGTATTAGAAAAAGTTGTGTTTAACATTACTGTCGATATTTATTGGTTACTATGTTTTAGGTGTCTCTCTTATAAACCATGGAACTATATTTTTACCTCATTCCAAATGAAAATTTCTGTATTTTATTGGATGTATTTAATCCATTTATATTTATTGTGATTACAGATATAGTTGGTTATTTCTTTCATCTGCTTTAGTTTTCTATTTATCTTACTTTCTACTAAATTGATAGTTGTCTTAATATTTGTTCTTTATTGATTTGGAGGTTATAAAACACTGTTTTTTTCTGAGAAAGGGACAGAAGAGAGAGAATCAAAGATTTTTAAAAACAGGTAACCCATCACAAGTTTTAAGAATTCAATGATAAGTACAAGGTATACTGTGCCCCCATTCACCAGCTTCCCATTCCTAAAGGCACCAATTGTTACCTGATAGATAAACTGTGGGTTCTTCCAGGGACTTTCTATGCATTGGATAGAAATTGTAGTTCTTCCTGGTGTTAATTTTTCAATTCTACTGTCTCATTTTCTCCCAGTTATTATACTGCTCCTCCCTCCCCCCCCACACACACACACATGCACAGTTTACCTTTCTACTAATGGGGAAACGGACTTTGGCCCAGTGGTTGGGGCGTCCATCTACCACATGGGAGGTCCGCGGTTCAAACCCCGGGCCTCCTTGACCCGTGTGGAGCTGGCCATGCGCAGTGCTGATGCGCGCAAGGAGTGCCGTGCCACGCAGGGGTGTCCCCCGCGTGGGGGAGCCCCATGCGCAAGGAGTGCGCCCGTGAGGAAAGCTGCCCAGCGTGAAAGGAAAGTGCAGCCTGCCCAGGAATGGCGCCGCCCACACTTCCCGTGCCGCTGATGACAACAGAGGCGGACAAAGAAACAAGACACAGCAGGTAGACACCAAGAACAGACAACCAGGGGAGGGGGAAATTAAATAAATAAATAAATCTTTAAAAAAAAAAAAAAAATCTTAACAGGAGGAAACAAGAAGAGAGAGACTCCATAGAAGTGGAGAAAAGAATTTGGAAATAAGGAATGGGAGATGAGAAAAATTATCAGAGACACTGAAAATTCAAGTAACTTAAAAAAATGATGAGTCCAACCAAAGTTCCAGAAGAGGAAAACAGAGCATGGATGTTGTATTGCCACCATATGCCCCTAGTACATTACAGGCTCTGTTCTTTTATTGAAAAAATAAAAAGAACTCATAAGACAATTGTGCCTGCTTCACGGTGCTGCCCGAGCCCACCCTGGCTAGCAGGAGTAGAGAGAGTTTCAGGGATGGATCACAACTTATGGGATGTGCAATCAAACTCTATCCCACTCCATTACAAGCATCATGGTAGGTCGAATTATGTGCTCCGACAAACACATGTTCTTAATCTTAATCCATTCCTGGGGGTGTGAAGTCACTGTAAATAGGACCTTCTGAAGATACTAATTTTAGGTAAAGATGTGGCCCAACTGAATGAGGATGGGCCTTAGTCTCATTACTGGAGGCTTTATCAAGACAAAGCCACTTGGAGGAGCAGACACTGGAACTCCGGAGAACCCAGAAGAGAAAAGTGAGGTCCTCGCCATGTGCATTGGCAAGTGACAGAAAAGCTGAGGAACCAAAGGTCTCTGACAACGGCCCCAGAACACCACAGTCTTTAGGGAGAAAGCATTGTTTTGCAGATGTCTCCATTTTGTACTAGACTTAAAACCATGAGCCAATGAAGTCCTGTTCTTTAAGCCAACCTGTTCTGTGAGCACAGCCAAGAAACTAAAACAGGCATCCTTCTGAACCCAGATGATGGGAACAGGAGTCATGCTGAATGCAAATCCTGGCCCAGAGATGTGCAAGTTTCTCTTTCATTGGTTGGCAGTGAGTTTCATTTTTATAAAGATTGTTTAGTAGAATTTGAAAATCTCTCATAAACTAAAGTTTCACTGACTTGGCTTACCAAAGTGAATAGCAATAAATTATGCAAATTTATTTGCTAAATAGGGTAGATTCTTTATACCCTAAAAAAACAACACAAGAATACTTACGTTTTTCTTTTCCTTTGGTCTAATAAATTTAAATAAATAAAATGTAGCATGTATATCTTCATAGATACATTCACATGGCTAAGGAAGCTATTCACATTGCTAAGGAAAACTTCCACTGCAAGAGACAGAAATAGAATTCAAAACTAGCTGAAAAATCAAAGAATACCTAAGTAAATGGAGGGTCATACCACATTCATAGCAGAGTAAAGATGTCAGCTTTCCCTAAATTGATCTATTGGTCTAATACAATCCCATCAAACTCCCAGCAAGACTTTTTATAGACATAGAAAAGACTATTCTAAAATGTATCATGGAAAGTCACAAGCCCAAAAAGAACTAAAATCATCTTGAAAAAGAAGACTCAAGTAGGAGGGATCATGCTACCCAATATTAAGGCTCCCTGTGTAGTGTGGCACTGGCAGAAGGATAGACACTTAGATCAATGGAACACAACAGAGAATCCAGAAATAGACCTACAGAAATACAACCAACAATTTTTGACAGAGGTGCAAAAGCAATTCAAGTCATTTTCAATAAATGATACTGGAGCAACTGGACATTCAGGGCAAAAAAAGGGAATCATTCCTTCTTAACTCAATATGGTATGGGATCTACAGTTAGGCAAAGAGTTCTTCTTAGACTTGACAAAATACACGATCCACAAAAGGAAACATTGATAAACTGGACCTCACCAAAATTTTTAAATTTTGCTCTATGAAAGACTCTATTCAGAGAATGAAATTCAGAGAATGAATAGCCTTGGTGAAAATAAGACTGGAAGAAAATATTTGTACACCACATATTTGGTAAATGATTAGTATCTAGAATATATAAAGAACTTGCAAAGCCAGCAAATAATAAAAAACAAACAATTAGAAACTGGACAAAAGAAATAAACAGGCATTTCACATAAGAGGACATACAGATGGCAAATAAGCAAAGGAAGAGAAGTTCAACTTTATTAGCTGTTAGGGAAATAAAAATTAAAACTGCAATGAAATCTACATCTAGCATAATGGATAAAATAAACGTTCATGATGACTTCAAATGCTGGTGAGGACACAGAGAAAATGGGTTTCTCCTACATTGACGATGGTAATATAAAATGGTACAGCCACTCTGGAAAACAGTTTGGCAGTTTCTTGTAAAATGAAACATGCAACTACCGTATGACCCAGCTATTGCACCCTCGGGCATTTATCCCAGAGAAATGGAAAACTTATGTTTATGCAAAAAACCTACACATGAATGTTAACAGCTTTGCTTCTTATAACACAAAACTGGAAGCAACCCAAATGTCCTTCAATGAGTGAATTATTAAATTGCAATACATGTGGTTTACCATGGAATACTACTCAGCAACTTAAAAAAGGACTGTTGATAATAAGCAACAAATTGGATGAATCTCCAGAAAATTAAGCTAAGTGAAAAAGCCAGTCCCAAAATGTTATATATTATATGGTTTTATTTATTTAACATTCTTGAAATGACAAAACATAGAAACAAGAGAACAAAGTAGTGGTTGTCAGGGGTTACGTACAGTGGGGGAAAGTGTAGGGAGAGAGGAAAGTGGATATGGGATGACAACACAAGGGTTCCTTGTATCTTGATGTGGATACACAAACCTCATATGATAAAATTGCCTAGAACTAAATTCACATGCACACACACACGAAGGCATGTAAAACCTGGAAAATCTGAATGTAATCAGTGGATTGTGTCAGTGTCAATATACTGGCTGTCTATATTGTTTTGCACCATAATTTATAAAAAATTATTGTATAATACTCTGGGAGCAGATGTAGCTCAAGCAGTTGGGCACCCAATTCCCACATGGGAGGTCCCACATTTGGTTCCCTGTATCTCCTAAAGAAGATGAGTAGACACAACAAGCTGATGAGCGAACAGACAATGAGCAGGGACCAGGCATGGCTCAAGCACTTGGGCACCCGCCTCCCACATGGGAGATCCTGGGTTTGGTTCCTGGTGCTTTCTAAAGGAGACAAGCATACACAATGAGAAAAGACAACGAGAGGACACAGTGAGCCGACAACGAGCAGATAGATGAGGGAGCCACCTTGGGGATGGGGAGAGAAAAAAAAAAGAAATACTTTTAAAAAAATTATTGTATAATACTCATACTATATTGTACTATAGTGTACAATAGTTTGACCAGATTTTATCATGGATGGACACTGGGTAAAAGGCATAAGGACTCTCTCTGTATTATTTCTTATGAGTGTATATGAATCCATAGTTCTCACAAAAGAAAATATTTAAGACATTAAAAAAGACAACTAGCTTAAGTAAAGGAAAAAAATGGAAGTGATCCATTGGCTCACTTAACTGAGAAACCTAAGGTATGGCTTTGGGTTCAGGCATAGCTGGACCTAGGGATGCAAATGATGTCATCAGGACTTCTTTCATCCCAGAGAGGCTCTTCCCTCTTGAGACAAAGATGGCCAGCAGCAACCCCAGGCTCCTACTGCTTGCAGTTAACACCATCCTGCAAGAAGAGCCCAAATCCTCTCTCCCAATATCCAAGTCAAACCTGAAAAGACGTCAGATTGGCCAGCCCAGGCTACCTGTCACACACCTTGTAGGAAGGTGGGGTCCCACGATCGACAACCCTCCCCCCACCGGTGCTACTTGGAATGGACTGGGGATCAGTTTCTAGAAGGAAGGTCCGCAGGCAGATGTCCATTACAACAAAGACACGAAGTTGGTGCCATCGAAAAGGTCATTTCACAAGACTGTGCTTCAGTGGGCAAGGAAGTTTTCATGGAATAAATAAATCCTGGAGGTAGCTAGACACAAAAATGAGTCGAATGATACAAAACTATAGAGATAATTCTCTATGATAAGTAAATCACTAGAATTATGTACTATTAAAATTTTAAAATATAAAGAAAATGGGAATTTATAATCCATGGAGATAAAGAAAGTGGTTTGGAATTAGGAACAAAAATTTTCTGTGCTTTAATAGGACCTTTTCTACTATATTTGGCATGAAGTCCCATTTCTAATAAAATCCTCCTTTTAGGTGCTCTAAAAGGCCTCTTTGAAACAGTCCACAGTGATTGCTGGGCTGGAGGATCCTGTATGTAACTATGTGACACCATTTTTATAATCTACATTGCAAGTGCAATTTAAGACACCTATTTTTTTTTTTCAAAGAAAGTCGTCTTCTACAATTAGGACTTGTGCTCAGCAGGCACATGCAGGACTTACATATTAAGTATAGAGATAACATAACCAGGCAATGGCTGTCACTTAGCTATTTCTACGCAGGCTGGCTATTTCGGACTGGCTCCTCACAAGCCCTTTCAGCACACCTTCTCTACGGAGAGCAGGATGCTCCCCACGCAGGACGGTGGGTGTGAGCTGGGCGGCGGGGCGGCGTGACCAGGAGGGCGAGCCTGGCAGCCGGAGTGGAGCTCAGGGTCTGCTCCTGTCTATCACAGGCCCGAGGGCAGGGCGGGCCGCTGGCGGCATTTCCTCTGGCTGCACCTGGCCTTGCTGTGTTGCAGCAGGTCTTGGCTCCCTGAGCCTACGGGAACCCTACCTACTGGCTGATAGCCTGAATTTAAACCAGCGAAAGGGGGGTCTGTTGTCTGCAGAAGGCAGTAGACCCTCAAAGGTCAGGATTTATGATCCCATGGACCCTAAAAGGCAGTCAATGAGGGTCTGGTCAGCATCAGAGCCAGGACCCTGAGGGAAGACCTTACACCAGTCGTTAGCTTTGTGGATTTTTTAAGCCCTCGGCTAAAGACGCAAACTCAAGTATCAACATGTGAAATGACACGTTACCTTGGATCCACTTTACAGTACTTGCGCCAGGCTGCTATGACAAGTACCCCACAGTGGGTGGCTTGAACAACAGGAATTTATTGGCTCACTGTTTCAGAGGCTAGAAGGGTCAGCGGAGGAGCTGGCCGGAAGGCTGGCTTCCTCCCGGGGTTGGTGGCATTCCGGTGGCTTGCATGGCCACATCCTCTCCTCTCTCCTCTGGCTTCTCTTGACTTCTGGCTTCTGGCACCTACCTGTGGCTTTCTCTATGTCTGAATTTCCCCTGCTTATAAGGGACCCCAGTCATCTGGATTAAGACCCAACCTCATTCACTTGGGTCCCATCTTGGCTAAAAATACCATCTTGAGGTCCCATTTACAATGGGCTTCCACCTACAGGACCACGGATTAAGATTAAGAATGTGTCTAAATTCAACCCCTCAAAGGAGGATAAAACAGTAGAATGTTAATAACTGTTGATGCTAGCGATGGACACATGAGGCTTATGCTACCAATGTTTCTGCTTTTGCACATGTTTGAAAACCTCCATAATAACCCATTGTTAGAATGGTCACCTTTGGCCACCAGGAATGAAGCGCCCCTTGGGCCTGACACAAAGCTCTTGCCAATGGGTACAAATATGCGTGTTGGTTCCTAAAACATGGAAATTCTTCGAGACCTCTCTCCAGAGCCATCGAGATCTCTCCCTGTCCCCTGAGTCACCCCAATCCTCCACTAACACTCCAGATCATGCCATAATTCAGCTGGTGACAGGCTAAAGCCCAAAGGGACTCCACAGCCTTGCCGAAGCAGCTCATAGGCAATTTTTTATGATTGGTAGGTGAGGTAGGTTGAATTATATATCCAAACAAATGCACAGTTCTTAATTCTAATCCACATCATCCCTGTGGGTGTGAACCCACTGTAAACACAACCTTTTGAGGAAGTTATTTTCACTTCGCTGTGGCCCAACTGAATGAGGGCCACATAGCTGGAAGCCCTGCATAGAGAACCTGGAAGTCACAGAAGCAGGAAAGGAGAGGGCATTGCCACGTGACAAGAGGCAGCAATACAAGCCAAGGAGCCCCGAGGAGGGTCGACAGCCAGCTCCAGGATGCTATCGTCTGTGGAGTAAACAGCATTGCCTTGCAGATGCCTTGACTGTAGACAACTTCTAACCTCGAAACCTCAAGCCAATGAATTGCCCTTGTGTAAATCAAAAGCCGTTTGCAGTATCTGTGATAGCAGCTCCGGCAAACCAAGATGTTTGCTGCCCTTGTTGTACCAGTTATGAATGCTTGTCCTCGCAATCCCCAGACCCACTCAGCTGTCTTCATTTTGACACCTCTAGGTGTATGCCGTGACTGGATGCTCTTACACCCCCTTCACATCAGTGGGGATCCAGCCTCGACCAGCACCTCTTCCGCCCATCAAGGCCACTTGGTCATCTCTTGACGTGGCCGCCCATGCACTCTGCACATGTCTACTGGGCGTCCTTCACGTTGCCCTGCAGCCATCTGTTTATAGACCAGTCTTACCCTGTTGAAAGCCAGCACGCAAAGGCCAGTGAGCCTTCCAGACAAAGGTTGGTATCAGCAAAAACTTTTTTAAATGGAATTAAGTTTATTCATTTTATGATTTTGGTCCAATACCTAGTAGATGTTCAATAATGAGGAGGGGAGGGGAGGGGAGGGGAGGGGGGAGCAAAGGGGGAAGAAAGGAAGGAAGGGAGAGAGGGAGGGAAGAAGGAAGGAAGGAAGGAAGGAAAAAAGGAAAGAAATTAGGTGGTACCAAAAGTTTCTTTACAAATAGCAAAAAACATTAAATAAAAATGTAGTTTTCCTATAATGACAATTAAAAGCAATACATGATACTGGCTAGAATCTAAGAATGGAGGAGAAAAGGCTCAAAAGGACATATCTGCCACTATCACCTGACTTTAGGTAGTAGCAATGCTTCAGTACTGGTTCATCAGTTGTAGCAAATGTTTAACGCTACACTAACCTAAGATGCTAATAATAGGGTAACTATATGTGTGGGGATGTGGGTGGGGTTATATGGGAATTCCCTATACTTTTGGTATAATTTTTCTCTAAGTGTAAATCTAAAACTGCTCTAAAAATAAAATTCATTATTACAAAAAGGACATTATTGGGATATAAGAAAAAATTAGAATATAGGCTGTAAGATTCATATCAAGGCTAAATTTCTAGAACTGGACTGCACCCAAGGTGATTACATAAGTGAATATCCTTGTTCTTAGGAAATGTCCATGGAAGTATTTATTTTGTGTTCAAGAAGTATGATACTTGCAACCTGCTCTCAAATGTTCAGAAGATACATACACACATATGTACATACATATGTAAATACATACATACATATGGCAAATGTGGCAAAATGTTAAAAACTGTTGATCTGGGTGTCTGGGACGGGGCGTGTGCTTCTCCCCATGCCTGCTTGGAAGGCGCAAAGCCTTGATTACATAAGTTCTGAGGCAGTCTTTAAACATAAAAGCTACTACGTGACAGTCATATCTCGTGTGAAGCAGGACTGGGGCATTACCTCCGTCGACGACACGCCGGCTCTCCACAGGCTCCGAGGTCCTGAGCGTGTTGGCCCGTCTCTACTCTCTGACAGGCGAAGATGTCCAGAGAAGAAGCCAGAGGAAGCTCAACCCGTTTTTAGCACACCTGCTTCACTTTTTTTCCTCTTCCATCCAGAGTTTTTTTTTTAATTATAACCTAGAATACTAAAATAGTAAATATACTACTAAGTACTAAATATTGAAAAACTAGACACTAAAATGACCTCTTCAAGACCAATAGTCTTTCCGCTCCAACCCACTTAAAGGAAACTGAAACCCCATGTGGTTAGGCATAAAATGCCCATAAAATAAGGAGAAAGCAATTCTCACACTTGTAAACATTAAGCTGAGGATCTGATGGTAAGGATTTTTACTTCCATTGTTTTATACCATCTTGGCCTACTGCTGTCTTTAATAACACAAACGTGTTCACCGATCTTCATACCTTACCAGGCTACGTGACTCCATCATTTTGTAACTGAGCCCAAGCTTGAGGCTTGTCTCAAGAAGGGCAGCCACCCCCGCCACATCCCACCTGGCAGCTGGAGCGCAGATCCAGAGGGCTGAAGGATGTGCAGGTTGTTTCCTGATAACTGCGTGAGGACAGCGTTGCTCCCCTGCTCCCGAGGTGAGGGGCGCGCCGAAGGGTCTGAGAAAGGGTGTGGATCTACCCGGCTGTGTAGCGGGGGAGATGCTCCGGTAGAAGGTCTTTCCTTGGCCCGTTGTCAGTCTCCTGCCTTCCCCGGAGCTGCCTCTTCCTTTAGGACGGTCCTGAGTGAACTGGCGGCGCCACTGGCCTTCACCTGGGGCGTGGAATTCGGCTGGCCTCGCCTCTCTTCCCCGGAGGACAAGCCGCAGCCTGTGACTGAAGTCCTCGCTGGTGGACGGGAGCGCCTGAGAAGCAGCCGGACTTCAGATCAGGACTCCCCGCCCCCCAGCCCATTTCCAATCGGGGACCGTCTTCGTTTCCAAGGGCTGACCCCACGAGTGACCGCACACTGGGTGGCATCAAACAGCAGCCGTGTGTCCTTGTACAGTTCAGGAGGACAAAGGGCTGGAAGAAGTCAAGGTGGGTTCCTTCTGAGAGCGGGGAGCCGCTCGCCGCCTCGCTCCGTGCTTCTGAGAGCTGTTGCCGTCCTTTGGGTACAGCTGCCCCACTCCGTCCCTTGCCCTCGCCATCCCTCTGGGTGCCTCTGCGTCCAGATATCCCTCCTTCATAAGGACCCCGGTGTGACCTCATGTTTACCTGATCACATCTGCAAAGACCCTATTTCCTTATAAGGTCACATTGAGAGGTGCTTAGTGAGAACTGGAGCATCCCACCACAGGGCCTGCATTTGAAAGCAGCGTCCTCCTCTCTGCCCACATGTCATAGCCCCATGGCCTGGTGGCTCTAATCAAGGCCCTCGCTCAGGCACACAGCTCCTCCGAGAGGACTGCCTTAGCTCTAGAAGGCACCCTACCCTGGCGTGCTCCCCCCAGAAAACTTCACACATATGACAAGGTCCCTTTTTAACATACCCTAAACACTCACTCGGATGTGGCTAAAAATACATCTAACCATTTTCTTATGATGCAGCCACAAAAAGCTAAAGAAAAACAATTTAATTTTGACAGATCCCCTCAGGGAAAAACAAAAAACAAAAAAAACAAACCTTGCTCTAATTTTCACTTTCTGTTACTAGTTACCGCTCTTTTAAATTTTTCTGAACATTTCCTCATTTGGAAGCCACTTTACACCATTCATGCCATTTAATTACTTTCCTTATTCTTCTCCTAGATTAGACCTATTCTAAATTTGCTTCCTGTTTTCAGGAGAAAGAGGAAAGGTGTCTGCAAAACAATACAGTAATGTTCCTAATGAAAAGTCTGAATCCCACGGCCTGCTTCATCAGCAGAAATCATTTTGCCCAGGGTGCAAAATAGCGGATGCAAAAGAATGTTCTGAGCCACGAATCCTTTGCTGAGGAACCCGGCAGGGGAAGGCAGGTCTTCCTGGGACTCCCTGCTCTTCTCCCTCTGGTGGTAGAAGCCCCCACCCTTATTCCACCCCAACCCCACAGCCAAGGGCAAGGCCAAGCCCAGCCTGGAGGTGTCCCTGGGGAGACAGACCCGCTCTTTTTGGCACTAACCTTTCCTAGAATTGTCTACATTGACACAAGTCAAATATCAAAACACAGAGCCCCACAGCCTCAGAAAGCTGAGGTCAGCTTTAGAATTCCTAGGTATACATGGGAGACACCCTTGTTCAAATTGCATGTCCCACATTTTACCTGTGAACTCAAAGGGATTCCTTTCCTTATCCCTTGGACACATGGCCAAGTGGCTTAAACCTTACGAGAGTAGCTGGTCCCGGTTTGCCCTGGACTGTCCCCAGGTTTAAAACTGAAAGCCCCATGTCCCAGGCCAATCAGGACAGCTGGTCACCCCACTTAGAGCCAATAGGGCACCAGATCTACAGCCAAAGCTTTGAGACTCTCAGAAGGTAGGCACAAAACATACATCCTGTATGATTGAATTTCTAGAAAATTTGTAAAACAGGCAAACAGGATCAGTGCAGTTGGAAGTTGGGAGAATGGTGACTCGAGGAAAGGACTGGCAGTTGAAAAGTGGCCTGATGGGAGTTTCTGGGTGTTTTAGTTCTCCATCAGGATGCAGGTTGCATGGATGGACTCAGGGTATGAAAATTCCATGAGCTGTTTACAGAGGATATATGCACTTCTCTGTGTACATGATATGCCTCAGCACTTCTCTGTGTACATGATATACCTCAATACAAAGTTAAGGAAAGCGGACTTGGCCCAGTGGTTAGGGCGTCCGTCTACCACATGGGAGGCCCGCGGTTCAAACCCTGGGCCTCCTTGACCCATGTGGAGCTGGCCCATGCGCAGTTCTGATGCACGCAAAGAGTGTTGTGCCACACAGGGGTGTCCCCACGTAGGGGAGCCCCACAGGCAAGGAGTGTGCCCCATAAGGAGAGCCGCCCAGCACAAAAGAAAGTGCAGCCTGCCCAGGAATGGCGCCACACACACGGAGAGCTGATACAACAAGATGACGCAACAAAAAGAGACACAGATTCCCATGCCCCTGACAACAACAGAAGCGGACAAAGAAGACACAGCAAATAGACAGAGAGAACAGACAACCGGAGTGGGGGGGAAGGGGAGATAAATAAATAAATCTTTAAAAAAAAAATACAAAGTTAAGCTAGGGCAATTAGACAAGAAAAAAAAATTAAAGGCATCTGTAGCAGCTTGATATGGTTATGAATTCCAAAAATAGATATTGGACCATGTTTCTAATCTAGTCTGTACCTGGGCATGATTAAGTTATGATTAAGGCTTTGATTGGGCCATGTCATTGGACATTGAGTCCCCACCCACTAATGGCATGGCAAAGGACAGAGTTTAGGGTTTTTGATGTTAGAGTTTGATGCTGAAACCTTAAGCTGGAACCCCAGGAAGTAAGCTCACAGAGGAAAGAGAAGCAAGCCCCAGGAGGAGAGGAATCCTGAACCCAGGAAGAAGCAAGACCTGGGAAGAGAGGAACCCTGAACCCAGAGAGAAGCAAGACCCTGGAAGGGAGGAGCCCAGGAAACCTGAACCCTCACAGACGTTGGCAGCCATCTTGCTCCAACACATGAAAATAGACTTTGGTGAGGGAAGTAACTTATGCATTATGGCCTGGTATCTGTAAGCTCCTACCCCAAATAAATACTCTTTATAAAAACCAACCGATTTCTGGTATTTTGCATCAGCACCCCTTTGACTAACTAATACAGCATCCAAATAGGAAAAGAGGAAGTAAAACTCTCACTGTTTGCAGTTGATATGATCCTGTATTTAGAAAATTCTGAAGTATCCACAACATAGCTCCTTGAGTTAATAAATGAGTTCAGCAATGTGGCAGGATATAAGATCAACATGCAAAAATCAGTAATGTTTTTATATACTAGTACTGAACAATCTGAGGAGGAAATCAGGGGGAAAATTCCATTTTCAATAGCAACAAAAAGACCCAAATATCTAGGAATTAATTTAACCACAGAAGTACAGGACCTGTAGTTTTGCAGAAAACTACAAAACAATGCTAAAAGAAAATTTAAAAAGACCTAAACAAAGTGAAAGACATTCTGTGCTCATAGATTAGAAGAATAAATGCCATAAAGATGTCAATCTTACCCAAACTGATTTATAGATTCAATGTAATATCATTCAAAATCCCAACAGCTTACTTTACAGAATTAGAAAAGGCAATTACCAAATTCATTTGGAAGGGAAAGTGCACCCAAATAGCCAAAAGCATTCTAAAAAAGAAGAGCAACATGGAAGAAATTTCACTCCCTGACCTTGAAACATTAAAAGCTTCAGTGGTCAAAGCAGCATGGTACTGGAATAAAGATAAACACAATGATCAGTGAAATAGAACTGAGAACCCAGAAATAAACCCTCACCTATACAGTCAATGGGTTTTTTGACAAACTTACCAAGTTAATGCTAATGGGACAAAACTGTCTCTTCAACAAATGGTGCTAGGACAACTGGATATCTATGACCAAAAGAATGAAAGAGGACCTCTATCTCACTCCCTATACAAGAATCAACTCAAATTGGATCAAAGACCTAAATATAAAAGCCAAGACCATAAAACTACTAGAAGAAAATGTAGAGAAACATCTTCAAGACCTGGTAGTAGGTGGTGGTTTCTTGGACCTTCCACCTAAAGCATGTGCAACAAAAGAAAAAAATAGATAAATGGGACCTCCTCAAAATTCAACACTTTTGCACCTCACAGGACTTTGTCAAAAGGGTGAGAAGGCAGCCAACTCAGTGGGAGAAAATATTTGGAAATCACATATGTGATAAGGATTTACAATCCAGGATATATAAAGAGATGTTACAACTTAACAATAAAAAGACAAATGAGCCAATTAAAAAATGGGCAAAAGACTTGAATAGACTTTTGTCCAAGGAAGAAATACAAATGGCAAGAAAAACACATGAAGAAATGCTCAACATCACGAAAAATTAGGGAAGCACAAATCGAAACTACAATAAGATATCTTTTCATACCTATCAGAATGGCCACTATTAAAAAAATAGAGAACTACAAGTGTTTCAGAGGATGTGGAGAGATAGGAACACTTATTCACTGTTGATGGGAATGCAGAATGGTGCATCCACTGTGGAGGACTGTTTGGCAGTTCCTAAAGAAGTTGGATATAGAGTTGCCACATGACCTTGCAATACCACTACTGGGTATGTACCCAGAAGAACTGAGAGCAGTGACACGAACATATATCTGCAAATCAATGTTCATAGCAGCATTATTCACAATTGCCAAAAGATGGAAACAACCCAGGTGTCCATCAACAGATGAATGGATAAACAAACTGTGGTGTTTTCACATGATGGAATATTATGCAGCTGTAAGAAGAAATGAAGTCGTGAAGCATATGACAACATGGATGAACCTGGAGGACATCATGTTGAGTGAAGCAAGCCAGAAACAAATGGACAAATACTGTATGACTGTGTTATTATGAATTATGAATTATTATGAATTACAAATATATTGTGTAACATATTGTAAAATTTTTTAAAAATTATATGTATCCTGTACATTTAATTGAGAAATGTATGTTTTTATTCAGCTATGTTTTCTCTTTAGTTTTTATTTGTTTATATTTTCAATTATTAAATGTACAAAATAAAGTAAAAAACAAATAAACAAAAAATGCAAAGTTAAAGGAGAGAGAGAGATTTACAGCATTCCTAAGGAGTTCTGTCACAGTTTTAATCATACTCCAATTTTGAGATCTATACTTCATCATGAGTATACTGAGAAAATTCACCTTCCCCCCATGTTCCCCTTTCCCAGTTCTCTTCTGCAGAAGCAACCAGTATTACTGGTGTCTTCCACATTGTTTTAGTGATACCCTGTGCAAATATAAAAGGTAGCATCCTATACCCACTGCCCTGCAACTTTCAATTTTTACTTTCATCTTAGGGCTCCATATCAATTTGGACAGTTTCTTAGTCTTTTTGATAGCAACAGTGTATATACCATTGGATAAATGTACCATAATTTATTTAACTACTCCCCTGTGAATAGACATTTTGGTTATTTCCAATCTTTGAAATAATGTTTTGATGGAAAACTTACATACATATCAATACACATGTGCATGAGTGTGATAGATTGAGTTATGTACCCCATTTAGACTTAATCTATTCCTGTGGGTATGAACCATTGTAATAGGAAATTTTGAAGATGCTATTTTTAATTAAGGTATGGACCAACTAACTGAGGGTGGGTCTTATTCACCTCCCCATACCACTTTATCAAAGGATCTGGAAGCCTGGAAGCACATTTCCCAGCATCTCTTGCAGCAGGGTCTGGTTGATGTCCTGCCAATGAAAGGACTTGCATGGGATCTAGAAGGAAAAAAGATGAGTTCCTCATTCGGGCCATGGTAGTGGCAGACCAGTACAAGCTTCTGCACTTGCAGCAGTGGCTTCTGGCACTTTCCTCAGGCTACACAGACCAGAGCAGGATGCAGCTGTTTCCTGATTTTTGAGTAGCACCTCCAGGTCCCCTAACTCTCACTCCTTCAGCCTTTTTAAACCATTTGTAAGTATCTAATACCCTGTATTAAATCCCTACCTGCTTTGAAATATGCAGAGTGGGTTCTGTTTTTCCCAGCTAAACCTTGGCAGGCACCCATTTTGTGCCAAGCACTAAGACACAGCAGTAAACAAAGCAGAACAACATCCCTAACTTTGTGGAGCTTACTTTCTAATGGAGGAGAGAGAAAATAAACCAGATAAACAAGTGAAATATATAATATGACAGGCATTGAGTCACGTAGATGAGAAAAATCAGTCAAAGAGTGGAATAAGAATGTGTAGGAAGCAGGAGTGTGGTGCAATTTTAGATTGGGCATCTAGGAAAGGCCAGCTAAGCAAGATCATAAGAGCAGGTGAGGAAAAGAGCCAGGTAGACATGCAGGTGAAGAGTATTCCAGGCAGATAGAACGGCAAATGCAAAGACTCGGGGTGGGGACATTTAGCATGTTCAAGGAACAGCGAGGACACCAGTGTGGCTAGCACAGAGGGAGAGGGAAGCTGAAAAGACATGAAGTCAGAGCATTACCAAGGTCAGAGCATTTGGACCCTTTAGGTCCACTCTGGGTGAGATGAGAAGGGAGGATATGATTTCCATTTCAAGAGGCTCACACTGGTTTCTGATTGGAGAATAGGTCAAAGGGCAGATGCAGCAGCATGAAGTCCACCTAGAAGGTAGAAGGCCATTGTGGTAACCCAGGCATGGGAGCACTGTGCGTGGCACCAGGGCAGAAGCAGCGCACGGGGAGTCAGGGGACTCTGGAGGTATTCTGAAGACAGGACAATGGAATTGGCTCATAGTTCCATGTGGGTATGGAAAAGGAATCAAGGAGAATTCCTAGGCTGCTGGCCTGATAAATTGGAAGGATGAAGCTTCCATTCATGACACGGAGGAGGCTGTGGAGAGAGCAGGCCAGGAAGGAATCCATTTTGAACATACCAAGTTCGAGATTTTAGAAAAGAGTTTTAGGATATCTAAACTGCTTTCACAGACCACAAACTGGTCTGGCTTGTATAACAAAAATGTATTGGCTCATGGTGTCAGAGGCCAGAGGTTCAAAGTCAAGGCACTAGCAAGACCATGCTTCCCCTCAGAAATCTGTAGCATCCTGGTGCTGGCTTCCCAGCAATCCTTGGGGCTCCTTGGTTCGTACTTCACATGGCAAAGTCCTCTCTTTCCTCTTCCAGGCGCCTGCTAACGTCTGACTTCTCCCTAAAGCCTTCTCCTTATAAGACTTCCAGTCATCTGCATTAAGACCTACCAGCCTTCAGTGGGGCCACACCTTACCTAAAAATAACATCTTCAAGAGGTCCTATTTATAATGGGTCCACAACCACAGGAATGCAGATTAAGAACAAGAACATGCGTTTGTTGGAGTACATAATTCAACCTACCACAAAGTCCAAAGGGCCATTTTGAGAAGACCATTGAATATAGGAATCCGGAGTTCAAGGAAGAAGTAAGGACTAAGGATGTAAATTTGGGAATGGTCAGCATATCTGTGGTTTTTAAAACCATAAGACTAGGGGCATTGAGTGTGGGTAGAAAAGAGAAAAAGAATCCAAACATTGAGTTTGGCGGCATCCCTAATCCACTAAGGTACGGGGAGATGAGGAGTGGTGCTGAAAGCAGGAGACAGAGGAGAAGAGAGTCATCAACTCTGTCAAATGAGATCAGTTAAAACTGAAAATGGATCATTAGATGACAAATGTGAGCTCCTTAGTGACTTAGAAAAGGATAGTAGATTGGATTGGGTTCAAGAGGGAATGGGAGGAGAGAACATGAAGACAATTTTTTCCAGGATATTTGCTATGAACTTTATAGCATAAAGCTAAGAAAAGGTGTCGAGTGAGGTGGTAACCAGGAAAGGAAGTAGAGTCAAGAAAGGGATTTATTTTTAAGAGGAGATAAGATGCGGTTACCACTTTTTTGATTCTGCTAGGCTTTTCCTTTGAAATCTGTTTTATATGTTATATACATTTTTTAAAGATTTATTTTTTATTTATTTCTCTCCCCTTCTCTCCCCCCGCCCCCCCACCCAGTTGTCTGCTCTCTTGCGTCCTCTTGCTGTGTGTTCTCCTGTGTCCACTTGCGTTCTTGGCAGCACCAGGAATCTGTGTCTCTTTTTGTTGCATCATCTTGCTGTGTCAGCTCTCTGTGTGTGTGGCTACACTTCTGGGAGGCTGCACTTTTTTCGTGTGGGGTGGCTCTCCTTTATGGGGCACACTTCTTGCACATGGGACTTCCCTACATAGGGGACACCCCTGTGTGGCACAGCACTCCTTGCGTGCATCAGTTCCGCACATGGGCCAGCTCACCACACAGGTCAGGAGGCCCTGGGTTTGAACCCTGGACCTCCCAAGTGGTAGGCGGACACTCTATTCATTGAGCGAAATCCGCTTCCCTGAAATCTGTTTTGAAGACAGTGATTCAAGACTTATAACCTAATTCTTTCAGTCATTCCACTGGTTCAAAAATATACATTGAGTATCTACTGTGGGACCAACACCATCCTGAGGCTACAAATCGAGCGGAATTTGAAGCAGGTTCCCAGTCTTCAGTGTCTTTCAGTCCGATGGGTACTGCCCTTCACTAAACTTGCAAATACGTTAGGTTTCCAATAGTATCACTGAGTTCAGTAAGTATCGGGACATCTGTGCTACCAAAAGAGGGGGAAGAAATATTTTAAAAGTTGCATTTAACAATAATCCACATTTCCAATGACTCCTCCTAATATTTGTGAGTAGTGGAATTCTAGTACAAAACAAGAGTTCTGCATTATAATAATATGGATAAAACAGTAGGTCAAATTGCACTTCCAGAAAGTATAACCATTTTATATAGTTAAAGCCTGATATTGCATATTTGAGTGACACTGCTCTTCACCTAGTGCCCTGGCACTACAGTGAAAGAGGGCAAGAATCGTTTTAACAATTGGTATTACTCCATATCTCAAAAACAAATGTCTTACTGAGCACCGACTATATTTCTGGCCCAGGAATGAAATGATGAGCAAAGGCTAACACAACCCCTTCTTGAAACTGTATTAGCAGCAGGAGCTACAGGGTTGGGGAAGCTCCTGAGGAAGTAATGTGGGAATTAAGACCTCAAGGATGTGAAGGTCTTGAAATATAGGGGGGGTGGGAAGGAGGGTTCCTAGAAGAGGGATCAGCTTGTGCAAAGGCCCCATGGCAGAGGACTAAGGACACTGGGAGAACTGAAAAAGGCAGCATGAGTAGAGAGCAGAGGGAAGGGGAAGAGGAGAGCCATGGCACCCTAGAGGGGCTGGCAGGACAGGCTGTGCAAGGTCTTCCTAGATGTGTGAAGGATTTGGATCTTGAGCCTAAAGGTACCAGGGAGCTTCTGGGAGGCTTTGGAACAGACTAGCAGGACACGAGAGAGGATATGAGGCGTCTGGGAGGGGTGACTGCCATAAACCAGGTGGGTTCATGGTACCTGAGACCAGGGTGTGAACATGGAAATAGAGAGAAGGGGGTGAGCTCAGGGGAGAGTCATAATTTGAAGCGGGGAGTACTTACGTTGACAGCAGTGTCAAGGGGGACACCTGGATTTCTGGCTTGCCTCACTGGATGAATAACCATGCCTGCATCAAGGTAAAGGGCACTGGGAGTAGACAAGATCAGGGAGAAAGCCATTACCTCTGGATACATGAGACTGACTGCAGCATCACAGTAAAACAAAGATTCTCTGCATAACAAAATAAGGTGTGGGCTGGTGGGTTGTCAAGGGCTCCATCAAACGCAGAAAATTCCTTTGCTAAATGGGCCCATTATTACAGAGTCAGCTTGTTCACAGTTCCTGGACCCAAACCTAAGTACAGGAAATACAAGCTGGTTGCTTCTTGCAATTGTTTATCCTATGCTCCATGGTTACACTCCCTCTCATTCCTAGTGGATGTCATCAGCTGGTGGAAGAACGTGCTACAACACTGATCAGATCCCTTGGAGACTTGAGTTTCACCCGCTGAAACTTAGAACTGGGACATGAAATGTATTCTTTCCATGAGAACGTGTCAAGTATACCAGCCGCTCCTTTGAAATCTCAACCTGTTGAATTTATGAAAGAACTTGCATTTATTAGAATTACGTCCTCCTGCAAGTGACGCAAAACAAAACTCCTAATACTTTTGGCTTAATCAAGGTAGAAGTTTACTTCTCTCACACATGAACCAAGTTCAGGGATCCAGGATACTTCTATCCTGTTATGTGTCACCTTGTGATCTTGTGATCTAAAGTGGCAGTATTCACATTCTGAGATCAAGGAGAGATGAAGAAAGACAACAAAGGAGGCTGAATCGTAAGGAAGGCTACCAGAAGTTGAAATAGGTCTACATTACATGGTGACATAGTCATGTGACCCCATCTAGCCGCAAGGGAACCTGGGAAATGTAGTTTTTATTCCAAACAACTATGAACAATTTAAAAATTACATCACCATGGGGTGAACAGATTTTAAGGGACAACAAACCACAGACTTTACATGCCACCTTGTAATTTCACAACGTTTAAAACACTTTACAAAGATGGCATAATTAAAATTCTGGTGATGATTTAAACTGGTTCCATTTGCTGCTTGATTCATTTCAACTTTCTGAAAATGTTTCAGTAGTTTATAACCAGCCACAATGCATTCTGTATAGGACCTTATATTTCATCCACCTCCATCCAACATTCTCCAAGGTTAAAAATATTACTGACTAAAATAAAAGATATTGTAAACTAACCTTTGGTACTGAATTTGCTCATTTTTTAATCAGAAATATATCAGTTAAGAATGTTCAACACAGTAATTAATACACCACCATAGTGTTGAAAGTAATTCATTATAATTGTAAACAGTAGGGATTTTTGAAATGTGGTTATTTTAGCCTTAACTCTGCTCCAAATTTCTACCTTAGTAAGATTCCTTCCTCTCTGTAGCTCCATCTGCTAATTGAAAATTTGTTTTAAGAAACCATGGTAACGCATGTTATGCCATAACACAGAGTAGAGGAATTAATTTCAAGCTTTTTGTGCGAAATCAAGCCTTCTGCAAAACACAAAGGCAATAAAAATATTGGAAGTGGTATGTCTTCAGAAAACCATTCAGATATTTTGTGATTGATAGACAATCATGAAGGAGTGGTAATATGCTGTTATAACTCTATGAAATGCATTTTTTAACTGCAGGTAAAGCGAGTTCAGTGAATCATACTCCTCAATTTGTAGCCTGTCATTACCATTAGTGCAAGAAACTTCTCTTGTGATATTGTGTCCTCCCCTTCAGCACTCCTCTCCACTCCATTTTTCTCTCTTCTCTTTCTCACCACAAGCACCTTATTAAAGTGGTGCATCGTAGTTTTAGATATTCTTGTCCCTTTGTCATGCAGTTTTGTGTACCTATGTGTTTTAGTTCACGTAAATGTTTCTGTGCTTTCTCTCTCTTTTTCCCCCTTCCATGCCATGTTTTTCATGCTAAACTGCTATCCGTGTATTTCAAAACATGCATCCACCCCATTTTAATCTTCCATCCTCCCAGTACCAACACTCTGGCTGCCTCCACCCCCCTGCCTCACCCACACTGCCATGAACGTGTATATTTATATCCCCCTTCAGCCTGCACGGGAATTTCTCTGGGATACAAACCCAACAGTGGAAAACGCAGCAAAGGCAATCCTCATCGTTAATTTCAGCCCGTTCTAGCAGAGTTCCAGCAGACAATGGATGGAAAGTTATCTACTAGGATCATTTGAGATGAGATGAAGAAATTCCTTCAAAATGTGGCTCAGGACACCCATAAGGGCTAGTGCAATACCCTAACACTAGCAGTAGCAGAGCTGTCACCACCCATCAGCCCTGCCTTTCAAGGGGTGGGAGTGCTTGTCAGTGCCCAGGAGGGGAGGGTCCTGTAGGGAAGGCCACCTTGCAGGGAGTGTCTGTTAGCAGAGGGACTGTTTGGGATGGAATCCAGTCCCCCACAAAGACATGCTCAAGTCCTAACCTCTGGTCCTGTGGATATGACCCATTGGTGAAAGGGGCCTCTGAGGATGCCATCAGTTAAGGTGAGATCAAATTGAATCAGGGTGGGCCTTAAATCCAGCATGATCGGGGCTCTTATAAACAGAGCAAAGTTTGAATCAGGAAGAGGAGACAGATGGGAAGAGATTCAGCCATGTGACAGGCAGTGATGGAGCTGTGGATTGCCTGCCAGCCAACACACCAGATGGCTACAGACCACAGAGAAAACACTGCCCTGCCGACACCTTGATATTGGACTTTCAGCCTCCAAAGCTGTGAGACCATAAATTCCTGTCGGCGAAGCCAACCAGTTTTCGTGGTGGTATTTGTTATAGCCTCCGAACTTCAGTGCTCCCTCCACTGGTAAACCTGCCAGAAGGCAGAAGGCAGGAGCACAGGCAGCTGCTCAGGACAGAGTAGAAAAGGGCAGGAAAGCATCTGGAGGAGCAAATGTCCACGAGCAGGTGCATACATGTTCTAAGCTGTAGCAAATCCTATCATTAGGAATTCAAGTCACCAAAATTGGCGCCATGCATAGTCAAGTGAGCTTCTGGTAGGCTGCCACCACTGAAAACAAATTTTTATAAGCCATCTAACATTCATGGTTCCAGGGCCCATGGAATACTTCACTGTAAATCCAGTTCTTAAAAATATTTATAAGAAATGTAGAATGTTGCTTCTTATTCTGGGTTTGATGTCGTTTCTACCACAAATTTGTGCTCATTGTTTTGAGGAGTTTTGTTTTGTGTCATGTTGTGTTTTTAAAAGATAAAGTGATATCCAGACCCCACCTGTATTAGTCAGGATTCTCCAGAGAAACAGAACCAACAGGAGATAGATAGATATGTACATAGGTACATAGACAGACATAAATAGACAGCTGATAGAAAATATAGATAAATAGACAAATAATAGATTAGATAGATGATAGATAAAGGCACATACATACATAGACAAACAGATGATAGAAAAATATAGATAAATAGATGAATAGATTAGATAGATAGACAGATAGATAGGTGGGTGGGTAGGTAGGTAGGTAGGTATGTAGGTAGATAGATAAAAAGACTTATTGTAAGGAATTGGCTCAGACAATTGTGGGAACTGTCAAGGCCGAATTCCGTATGGCTGTTTGGAAGCTGTAAATTCAGATGGGTGATCTTGAAGTCGTTGGCCTGAGTCTACAGGGGAGACCAGAGAGGAGTGGAGGGTGCAGTTTCAAGGCAGAATTCCTTCTGACTTTTGACTCCCTTGGCTCTCCCTTTTAGGACCTTCAGCTGACTGGATGAGGCCCACCTACACTGCTCAGAGTACTCTGCTTTGCTTCAAGTCAGCAGTTCATAGATGTTCTTCCTTCTACAGAATATCTCCACAGTTACAACAGAGCCAGTTTGACCAAATGACTGGACACCATCACCTAGCCAAGGCGACGCATAAAGTGAACCCTCACATCACCACCTCAGACTAATTAAATCAGACTCTGATTTCATTGATATTCATGGGAGTGTATGTGTGTGTCCATTTTTAAATCTTAAAGAAAAATATGTCACTTCTGAAAGTGGTCCATGGCACCAAATTGCCATCACAGGTCACCTGGAGAAGATGTGAAAAGAAGGAAGGGGCCCCCACGGGCTGAAGGCAGAGGCTATGGCAGCCACAGGACCAGGGGCTCTGGATGTCTTCGCTGGCCAAATCTACCCTATGGGTCTGCAATTAGTTCCCCTTTACAGATAAGAGAAGCAGGTTTCAAAGAGAAGAAGAAACTGCCTAGAAACTAATACATGGCTTGAAATTCCAGGCATCTCTCTGCTCACTCCACCACCAAAGATATTGCTGCCCGCCCCCCTCCACCCCCACAGAGAAGACTTGGGAAAGTGGACAGAAGGGAATGAAGACGTTTTCAATTACATTCCAACAAGGTGTCCAATTAGGCATCTGGCTCGGTGCCAAGGCTCCACGGTGGCTCCTGCCTCTGAGAAGGCTGGCCCCCCGTGGAGGTAGCAGACTGGATGTTAAAAACTGAAACTGATGATTTTAAACACAGTTTTGATGAGTCTTCCGAAGTGAGACGATTCACTTGGTCTTTTTGAATGCACTGCTTTCCAGCTAAATTGAATTGCTTTTAAAGTAGTCTTGTAAAAATCTGAAATCGAAATTCTTCTCAACGGACTGGGCACATCCACATTCAGAGGAATAACTTCCATTTGCCAGGGATTTACAGAGTTCGGAGGGTGCTGGTACAAATTAGTCTGCTCCGGTTTGAAAAGCATGTATGTGGTGTATGATCCGGGCACGCGCTGGGCCGGATGCCTTCTCAGAGTCCATCCTAAATTCTCCTAAGAAACCTGAGACTCGGGTGGTATTACCTATCACCTTGCAATTAAGTAAATGGGGAAGAGTGAATTCAGTGCCTTGGCCTGCCAGGGCTGGACTGGATTCCAGACCTTCGAGGCTGAGTCACGTGCTCCCTACATCTCCCCGGCTCCCCTTACAGCTGCATAACAGCCCCTCAAAGATGCCCACTCCCTAGTACCCGAATCCGTGAAGATGCTACCTGACACGGCGAATGTAATTAAGGGTCTGGTCCTTGGTAGGGGGAGGGTATTAGCCAGCCAAAGAGGTGCTGATGCAAAGTACCAGAAATCTGCTGGGTTTTATAAAGGGTATTTATTGGGGGTAGAAGCTTACCGATACCAGGCACTAAAGAGTTCAACTCAAGGTCCCATAAGAGGTACTTTCTCACCCAAAGTCATTTGTCACTTGTTGAGCAAGGTGATGTCTGCAAGGGTTCAGCTCTCCTGTTCCTTTTAAGGCTCCATGGTCTCAGCTTCTAATCTCAGCTGTAGGCTGGGATAAGACTCTTCTCTCTCCTGGGGTTCATTTTTCTCCAGGCTCAGCTGCTCAGGGCTCTGGTCTCTGCAGCTGCAAACTGTCAGGTAAATGGCTCATCTCTCTTCCCTGGGCTGTAGGATGCTATCTAATGAGCTATCTCGATTCCTCTGTGTTCTTCTCCTGTGTATTTACCTCCCAGGGATCCAGCATCAAAATTCAAACTCTCTCTTCTGCTGTTTTATTTTCTCTTAGTGGGTGGGGACTCACCATCCTACATCCTACTGTAATCCAAGCAAAGCCTTAATCATAATTTTATCAACTAAAAGTGAAACCTCTGAATCTATTGCAATCTAACATGCCCAGAGGAACAGACCAGTTCACAAACATAATCCAATAGCTAGTTTTGGAATTCTGCTACAGGGAGATTGCCCTGGATTATCTGGGTGGGTCCAAGCTAACCACGGGAGTCCTTGAAAGAGAACTTTCCCCAGCTGAGTGAGCAAGGGAAACGGTGCCGGAGTGGTGTGATGTGAGGACTCGACTTAGAGGGGCTGGCTTTGAAAATGGAGCAAAGGGGGAAAGGGGTCATTATGGGTTGAATTACATCCCCTAAAAAGATATGTTGAGACCCTAACTGCTGATATCTCTGAATGTGACCTCTTTTGAGATGAAATCAAGGGAAGACAAGGTCATCCTGGAGTAGGGTATGCCATAAATCCAATAATGTCCTTGCAAGGAGAGGAAAATCTGGAGGCCCAGACACTCAGGAGAAGGCATCTGAAGATGAAGGCAGAGTGCAAAGCGCTGCAGCCATGAGCCAAGGAACACCAAGCAGTGCCAGGACCACAGGAGCTGGAAGAGGCCAGGAGGGCTCCTCCCCTTGAGCCCATAGAGGAAGCATGGCCCTGCCCACACCTAGGTTTCAGAATTCTGGCCCCCGGAACTGGAGAGAATACATTTCCATGGTTGCAAGCCACCCAGATGGTGGTGCTTTGTTATGATGGGAACACGAACCTAGTACAGCCATGAGCCAAGGAGTGCACGCTAACTCTATGAGCTGGAACAGGTCTGGATGTGGATGCCCCCCTCTAGGAGGGAACCTAATCCTGCCAAAACCTTCAGTTTAGCCCAGCAAGACTCAGGTTGGAATTACAACTAATAGAATGGCAAGATGATAAACACGTTTTTTTTTTTTAAGCCATTAAGTTTGCAGTGATTTGTTACAGCAGCAATGGAATCTAATATACTGCAGAAGGGCTGGAATTCGCATTGGGTTTTTAACCATGCTATCCTCAGGAGTCAATAGGTCTTCCTAATTGTTTTTTTCCACAAGCATCTCCTGAACCAAGTAATGGAGGAAAATGACTGAGACTCTTTTGGATGATGGAAGTAGCCAGGTGGTCAAGACTTGAATGATAAACTTCCTTGTACATCCGAAGCTCTGTCTGTGTCCTGCAGGCACTGACTCATTTAACCCTCTCAACAAAGTTACAGCAGGTTAAGAATTCTTCCAGTTTGCTAAAGCTGCTCAAGCATAAACCATAAAATGGGTTGGCTTTTACAATGGGGATTTATTTGTTTACAGGTTAACAGTTTTGAGGCTGACAAAAATGTCCAAATCAAGCATTATCAGGCAATGCTTTCTTCCTGAAGAGCGGCTGTGGGCAATCCTAGACTCCTCGGTCACATGGCAAGGCGCATGGTGGCATCTGCTGGTCTCTCCCTTCTATTCCAGGTTTCATTTCTTTCAGCTTCTTAATTCCATGACTTTTTCTCTCTTCCCCTGAATTTCACTCTCTTATAAAAGACTCCTGTAAAAGGATTAAGGCCTACCCTTAATCCTTAACTGAAGTAATCTACTCAAAAGGTCCTACTTACAATGGGTTTACACTCAAAAGAAAGGATTAGCTCTAAGAACA
The DNA here is from genome assembly GCF_030445035.2 of Dasypus novemcinctus. Lineage (NCBI taxonomy): Eukaryota > Metazoa > Chordata > Mammalia > Cingulata > Dasypodidae > Dasypus > Dasypus novemcinctus. The sequence goes on along the minus strand of NC_080680.1, from coordinate 10,528,639 downwards.
CGATTTTCTGAGATACCTACAGTTTCAAACCATCACATTAGCTGAAGGTCAGAGGCAGTTGAGTAACTTGCTGAGGGTCACCCAGCCAAGCCAGGGCAGAACAGAGGTTGGGTACAGGAGTCTGGGCTCTCCTGTTCTCCTAACTGCAGCTGATTTCATTTGCCATCTCAGGAAGCCAGTCCACAGCCCTGGCTGAGCAGCCTTAGTGAAGACACCACTAGACCCAGTGCTCATGCTGAGAAGTCAGATGGCCCCAGATCCACCTGGGACTAGGGGGTTCACTTCTAAAGTTGTCTTGGGTAGATTAGGGTGTTACAAGGGAGGATGAGATCCCCAAGGTAAGTCTACACCAGGTCTGACTTCTTTTGTTGTAAGTTCAGGTCTGATGCAATCTTCTGGATGCCAGGACCCAGCTAAGCCTGGGCCAGGGAATCCCGAGGTTGCGCCCTTGGATACCCTGGTTCTAAAGTCATGCTGATGCAATCCCCCAAGCTGTGGGGGCAAGTGCCAAAGAGGCCCTTACGTTCACACTGTTCATTAGCCTGGGCTTTCTTCACGGTACCAAGGACAAGAAGCCCAGTGAGTCAACCATGAATCATTGGGCAAGGCAAATAAAATAAAATAAAATAAAATAAAATAAAATAAAATAAAATAAAATAAAATAAAATATCCATTCCTACATGTTTCTCTTTCTTATTTTCTTCTTTGTTCCTATATTGCACTAAATTACTTTCTCTCCTTACTTATCAGAGTCTCACAGCTCTTTATCACCGGTGGTCTCTTCTCTATCCCTGGTTTTCTAATAGTCCCTCTCAGTGGGTCGGGAGGAGACTTGCCAGGGGTAGTTTGAAAACAAACCAGTTCTTTTATTTTGTTGTTTTAGGGATTTTCCCATATGAATACCTATTTCTTTGTATCAAAACTCCAAATGAAGCTGAGGAGTGCATGAGATTTTTTAGTTTAAGTAACCGGTGCATGGATGACTGGCTGGGAAACTTTGCCTCACATTAGGTTTGGATCAGATCACCAAATGTCGAAAGGGGCAATGAAAGTGATTAAGTATTGCCTAAATGGAAACTTGAGGTCTCACTAAAACTACCTGAGAGAGTTAGGTTTAAAGCCACAACACCTGGAGAACCCACGGCTCTGTCAGGAAACGCTCACGAAGCACTGCGGGTTGTATTTGCCTATGTGGAGGCTGGTGACAGTTGGGGCAAGGTACAAGGGGAGATCCCTCTTCACTCCACCCCTTTGCACCTTCTGCATTTTGTCCTGTGCCCATCCGGACCTGAAACACCCATAAGCAGAAGCTGTGATGCATCGGGAATTCATCATTCCTTTAGATTTTGCTTCCCAGTAGCCCTTTAGAATTTATTGCCTGATAATAATCTTCCCGTGGCCCTGCCCTGGAAGGCCCTGTCTTCTCTGCTCGAACATCCATAACAGACCTTTCCTACCCTCGCAATTGGCAAACACAATTTCAAATTGACCGTCCAACGTCCACCCTGGGGACAAACACTGGCTCTTCTCTGAGCTTCCATGCCCACTCCAGCCTCCTGCAGCCTTGGTGGGAAAGTCGCCCGGCTGGCCACCTCTCTGTCTCCTTCCTGCCTCTGGCCCGGGTCAGTTTCCACCCTGAGGATGGAGAAGGGGAAGGAGGAGGGTTGAGGTCTGAGGCCCCGTATTAGTCAGCCAAAGGGGTGCTGAGGCAAAATACCGGGAATCTGCTGGCTTTTATTATTTTATTTTTTAATTATTAAAGTTAGGGAAACGGACTTTGGCCCAGTGGTTAGGGTGTCCGTCTACCACATGGGAGGTCCACGGTTCAAGCCCTGGGCCTCCTTGACCCGTGCGGAGCTGGCCCATGCGCAGTGCTGATGCGCGCAAGGAGGGCCCTGCCACGCAGGGGTGTCCCCCGTGTAGGGGAGCCCCATGCGCAAGGAGTGCGCCCCGTAAGGAGAGCCGCCCAACGCGAAGGAGGGAGCAGCCTGCCCAGGAATGGCCCCGCCCACACTTCCCGTGCCGCTGACGACAACAGAAGCGGACAAAGAAACAAGACGCAGCAAAAAGACACAGAGAGCAGACAAGCGGGGGAGGGGAGGGAATTAAATAAAAAATAAATCTTTAAAAAAAAATTATTAAAGTTAATAGATCACAAAGGGCGTTACTCGAGTGAGCTGAGAGTCGGCTGGCAACGCGAGCCGCGGCTCCTTGAAGCACCCTATGTGAATGTGGTCATTTTCCACAGCAAGGGTGATGGGAGAGTCTGGGTTAAAATAAAAGGGGCTGTACTGGACCACAGTTCTCGGCCTTGGAGGGCAGAAGCTGCCGAGGGGCTGGACCGGTACCAAGGGGACTGCCCTTCTCGGGAATGAGAAGTAAACCTCAAGTCCGTCTGTCCGGCTTCTTGCCGCTGGCCTCCTGCCTCGGCTTCTCTCGCTGGGAAGGGGAAGGTGGGTGACCCGCAGCAGGGCTCACGCGGGCCGGCCCTCGGCTTCCGCACAGCGGCGCACCTGGGAGGCCGCCAGCGCTCTTGGGCCCTTGCGCCCCTGCACGCCCTCCCTGGGCAGCGCGGGGGAGGCCCCCAGGCGGGCTGCGTCCTGGCTGGCCCGGGCGGGCGGCCCCGTCTCCCGAGCCTCATCTGCTCCCTGGACATGCTGTGGCCGTGGCGCTGGCCCTCGCCTCGCTGGGCCGCCGTGGGAATCGGGAGGCACGCTGCGCTTTCCAGGGGGCTCCCTGGAGGCAAGGAGCAAGGTGGAGGCGGCTCCCTGGGTGGAGACCCCAGGAAGAGCAGGGGGAGCGGGAGGGCTGTCTCTGAGGGTTGCTGAGGCTGTCCCCGGGGGTGGGGGTGGGGGGCGGTGCTGATCCCAGGCAGGGCAGGCAGAGTTGGTGAGGTGCTGTGGCCAGGGTGGAGGGGGTGAGGTGCCGGTAGGGTAGGAAGGGGTAAAAAAAAAAGAACGTTACATTAAAAACATAAGAGGTTCCCATATAACCCACTCCCCACCCCCCCACCCCCATCATTTTTGTAAATTATATATCTTTGAAGATATATACATCTCAAAAAATGTTACATTAAAAAGCATAAGAGGTTCCCTATATAGCCCCCATCTACCCCCCCCCCCACTCCTCCCACACCAACAACCTCCCCCATCATGTGGCACACTCATCCCACTTGGTGAACACATTTTGGAGCACTGCTGCACCACATGAATAATAGTGCACCCTGTAGTTCACACTCTCCCCTAGTACGTTCAGTGGGTTATGGCAGGATATATAAAGTCCAGCATCTAACCCCTCAATATCATTTAGACCAACTCAAAGTCCCAAAAACGCCCCCATATCACATCTCTTTTTCCCTCTCGCTGCCCTCAGCAACTACTGTGGCCACTTTCTCCACATCAATGCTACAATTTTTTCTATTACTAGTCACAATAGTTTTATACTAGAATATCAGTAAATTCAATCTAATCCATATTTTATTCCTCCATTCTGTGGACCCTGGGATGGTGATGTCCACTCCACCTCTAGATCAAGAGGGGGCTTAGATTCCACATGGATGATGGATGCAATTTCTCTGCTTGCTCTTGTAGGCACTCTTGGCTCCCTGGTGTGGTGGTTGACCATATTCACCTCACTGTTAGCTGACCTGGGAAAGTCCAATGAACCAGAGAGTAGGAGTTGCAACTCTCCTGAGGCTCAGGGCCCAGCTGGCACATGGGCAGTCCAGAGATTCAAGTCCCCTGATTATACAACATCCCTAGCGCTAACCACAGGTTCAGTAAAAGTAACAGAAGAGGCATGTGTAAAAAGGTCACATCTTAGGCCAACTCCATCACACTCAGGAGCACAAATTCCAAAGTAGGGCCCTGTGACATGGCACAGAACTCCAAATCCACCTGCCATGACCATATACTCTGTGGGTCTCCGTAGCCTTCAGGAGAACCAGTACCTAAGGCTGTATCTATTTTGGCTTTTTCTGGGGTTCTGCTGAGGCATGCATAAGTATGACCCCTCTGATGACCTCCTGACTCTTTTAAAGACTCTTAACCATATAAACTCATTTGTCTTTGCCATTTCCCCCTTTTATTCAAGGTCAAAAAGCAGTTTTTAACACATGATCCTACACATAGGCTGAGATATTCTGCTGGTCTGAGTTGACCCTTTTACTCAAGGCCTCTTTCTAGTTGCATCATGAGCTAATGATTGGTAGTAATCCCTTGGTGCCAGGGAGGCTCATCCCCAGGAGTCATGTCCCACACTGGGGGAAGGTAATGTCTTTACATGCTGAGTTTGACTTAGAGAGTGGCCACATTTGAGCAACATGGAGGCTCTCAGGAGGTAACTCTTAGGCACCCTGCAGCTCTAGGCCTAGTACATATTTCAGGCACATGTGCTCATAAGCAATTCAAAATGTACCAAATAACTAAATGTAAAAACCAAAACTATAAAGCTCTTAGAAGAAAATATAGGTACTTTCAGTTCCCTGGTGTGGTGGGTGACCATCTTCACCTCCTGTTAGCTGACCTGAGTAAGACCAACTTGTAGGCAAGTTGTAGTTGCCTACAACTACAAGCAGGAGCATCACATCCATCAACCATGCGGGATCTAACCCCCATCTCGATACAGAGGTGGAGTGGATATCACCATTCCAGGGTCCACAGGATGTAGGAATAAAATATGGATTAGAGTGGACTTACTGGTATTCTACTATAGAACTATTGTGACTAGTAATGGAAGAAATCGTAGCATTGATGTGAACAAAGTGGCCATAGTAGTTGCTGAAGGCAGGAAGAGGGAAGAAGTGATGTGATGTAAGGGTACTTTAGGGACTGTGAGTTGTCCTAAAAGATATTGCAGAGACAGATGTGGGACATTTTATATCCTGCCATAACCCACTGAATGAACTGGGGGAGAGTGTAAACTACAATGTAAACTATTATCCATACGGTACAGTAGTGCTTCAAAATGTATTCACCAAATGCAATGAATGTGCCACAATGATGAAAGAGGTTGTTGATGTGGGAGGAGTGGATTGGGGTGGGTGTGTGGTATATGGGAACCTCTTATATTTTGTAATGTAACATTTTTTGTGATGTCTGTATCTTCAGAAAAATATAATTAAAAAATAAAATAAAGATTTAATAGCAAAAAAAGAAAATATAGATGTAAATTTTTGGACATTTAATTAAGGAATTGTTTTATAGTCATGACACCTAAATTAAAAGCAATCAAAAAAAAAAGTAGACAAATTGGTCATTATCAAAATTGTGCTTCAGAGAGAACCATCAAGATGGCGACAGAGTAAGGTGCTCCTAGAGTCAGTTCCTGCTATAGGGCAGTTAGCACATACCCAGAGCTCTCTGGAGCTAGCTGAAGCACCTGTTTGGGGGCTCCAGGAGGCCAGAAGAACATCTGGCAATGTCCTTGGGGGAGGAAACTGCCCATCTACAGAGAAGACTCATAAATAGAGCACTCCATGTCCCGGAGGCTGATGCCCATCCTCCACTTGAGGCACAAGCTACCTCAGAAGCTGTTCCGCAGCTGGAATTGAAAGCTCCACTTCCCCAAAACAGGGGAGGAAGAGACGGTTGGGCACCAATTTCAGCTACTGCTGAGTAAATTCAGTGGGCTACAGTATGATCCTGAGCCTGTCCAGGTCAGAAAGTGGCTGGGAGCCGCCATCTTAACTCTACGCCAGGCACGAGGGGAAGCGGGGCGGACTGAAAATCACAGTGCTGGTGGGGACCAGCTTCTTCCTATTCAGGTCATACTGCAGCTCCAGCCTAGGCCCCAGTGCCACCTCCAGCAGGGAGGAAGCTGCGAGGAACTGCGCCAGCCTCTCCGGGCAATTACCAGCAAAGCTGCAGAGGCTGGTGATTATCCTACTCTGGCAGCATGAGCTGCCCCAGGAGCTGCTCTGTGATGGGAATTTGGAAGCTCCATTTCCCAGAAACAGGGGAGGAGGAGATGGTTGGCTGCCAATTTCAGCTACTGATTGGTAGACTTGACTGGCTAAGCGATAACCCTGGGAACTGCTGGGGTGTGAACCAGCCCAAACCAGAAAGAGACCAGTAGCCACCATTCTGACTCTGCCCCCAGCCTGAGGGGAAGCTGGGCTGACTGAAGCTCTCAGTGTCACAGGAACAAGTTTCTTTCATGCAAATCAGCCTGCAGCCCTAGCTTAGGCTTCTGCCCTGCCTCTGGTGAGGAGGAACCTGATGAGCCCTGCACCAGCCTATACGGGTAACTGCAGGTAACTTTGGCTGGAATAGACTGAAAATCAGAAGTCTACCAGGGCAACTGCAGTCATCTTGGACCTGCACTGCATAGATTGCTGCCCACACCTGCAGCTCCATCCCTGCCCCAGGCAGGGGAGAAAGGGATGTGAAGCTTCATCAGTCTCTCTGGGCAACTACAGTCTAGGCCTGTACTTGGATTATTCCACACAGCTGTGACTCTTTCCCTACCCCTGGCAAAGGAGAAAGTTGGAAGACGCTTCATTGGTCCTTGGCAAAACGAGGACAGCTTGAGCCTCCACAACTTACAGCACCAACTACATGCTTGGCTCCTACTCCACAACCAGCAAGGGAGAGAGGATAGGAAGCCCTAAACTAAAGAGAAAAACTGCACCCAGAATAAATACTCTAGTAAGCCAGATGCCAAGACACCAACAAAAAATTACAATCCACACTAAGAAACAGGAAGCTATGGCCAAGGTAAAGGAACAAGATAAGCCTCCAGATGACATAAAGGAGTTGAGACAACTAATTACACACGTTCAAACAAATCTCCTTAATAAATTCAATGAGATGGCTAAAGAGATTAAGGATATTTAGAAGACATTGAATGAACACAAAGAAGAATTTGAAAGCATACATAGAAAAATAGCAGATCTTATGGGAATGAAATGTGCAATACATGAAATTAAAACAACATTGGAATCACATAATAGCATATTTGAGGAGGCAGAAGAAAGGATTGGTGAACTTGAAGCAATGACCTCTGAAAGTGAACATACAAAAGAACAGATGAAGAAAAGAATGGAACAAATTGAACAAGGTCTCAGGGAACCAAATGACAGCAAAAGGCATGCCAACATACATGTCATGGGTGTTCCAGAAGGAGAAGAGAAGGGAAAAGGGGCAGAAGAAATATTTGAAGAAATAATGGTAGAAAATTTCCCAACCCTATTGAAGGACATAGATATCCGTGTCCAAGAAGCACAACGTATTCCCATCTGAAAAAATCCAAATATACCAACTCCAAGATACATACTCATCAGAATGTCAAAGACCAAAGACAAAGAGAATTCTGAGAGTAGCAAGAGAAAAGCAATACATAACATATAAGGGATATCCAATAAGATTAAGTGCTGATTTCTTACCAGACACCATGGAGGTAAGAAGACAGTATCTGATATATTTAAGAAACTACAAGAAAAAAACTTCCAGCCAAGAATTTTATATCCAGCAAGACTGTCTTTCAAAAATGAGGGTGAAATTAAAATATTCACAGATAAACAGAAACTGAAAGAATTTCTAAGCAAGAGACCATGTTTTCAGGAAATACTAAAGGGTATGCTAGAGTGTGAAAAGAAAAGACAGGAGAGAGAGGCCTGGAAGAGAGTTTAGAAATGAAGATTATATCAATAAAAGTAACTAAAAGTGTCGAAAGAGTAGAGAAAAATATGACAGATAAAACTCAAATAGTAAGGAATAAACTTAACCAGTGATGTAAAGCACTTGTATTCAGAAAACTGTATCTCAGTGTTAAAACAAATCAAAAAAGCCCTAAATAAGTGGAAGAACATTCCATGCTTATGGATTGAAAGACTAAATACCATCAAGATGTCAATTCTACTCAAATTGATACATAGATTTAATGCAATCCTGATAAAAATTCCACCAGCATTAAAGAAAAAATTGAAGACTTGATCATTAAATTTATTTGGAAGGATAAGGGGTCCTGAATAGCCAGAAACATCATAAAAAGTAAAAGTGAGCTCTCGTCTCCAGACTTTAAATCATAATACCTACCTATAGTGGTAAAAACAGCATGGTACTGGCCTAAAGACAGGCACAATAGACCAATGGAACCAAATTTATGGTTCAGAAACAGACTCTCACAGGTATGGTCAAGTGATTTTTAACTAGCTGGTCAAAATCACACAGCTTGGGCAGAACAATCCATTCAACAAAAGGTGCTGAAAGAATTGGACATCCATAGCTAAAAGAAGGAAAAGAGGACCCCTATCTCACACCTTATCTAAAAACTAACCCAAAATGGATCGAAAAAAACTAAAAATAAAAGCAAGAACCATAAAACATCTAGAAGAAATTATTGGAAAATATTTTCACAACCTGGTGATAGGTGGTGGATTCTTAAAGGAGATAAGAGAAGGACTGAGTGGACTACTGATGTTTAATGTATGTAGAAGTTTTAATTAGCTTTACTGTAAAAGTGTGGAAATGTATAGAGTAGATGGTAACACACAGTGAGAACAGCTAGTTTATAAATGGGATGTGACTGAAAATGGTAGTCTAGTTATGTAAATGCCAATTGTCAGAACACTTGAGAATTATCTAGGAACTGGATGGCACAGTAAACCAAGAGGTGGGTGAGAATTGTGGTTGATGTTACAGATGCAAGAGTGTCCTTTGTTAGCTCGAACAAATGTATATCACTACTGCAGGGTGTTGAGAATGTGGAGAAGCATGGGAAAAATACAGCTGGAGTGACCTATGGACTGTGATTAGTAGTAATAATATAATATAGATGTACTGTGTTGATGCTGAGGCAGTATGGAAAATGTGAGCCAAATGTACACTATGGACTTGGTAACAATCAGATGATATTATTTTATCTGTAACAAATGATGGAAGGGTGTTGTTTGGGAATTCTGCCCATGTGCATGATTGTTTTATAAGTTTACAACTTCTCTCATAAAAAATATATTTAAAAAATAATAATAGGGTGGGTTGGGGGAAAAACACACCAAATATAAGATAAGGACTATGATTAGTAGTAAGATTTTGACAAGATTCTTTCATAATTTGTAACAAACATCTCACAACAATGCAAGGTGTTGGTGGAGGTTGATGTATGGGACCCCTGTATGATATTATGCATGCTTGCTTTGTAAGTTCACAACTTTTACTATACACTTAATTGTCTATGTATGTTCATATATAAATGATATAAAGATATTAATAGGATTGGTTAGGGGAAAAATACTTTGTTTAGTAGTAATATTTTGACAATGCTATTTAATTATTAGTTTAAAAGGTTTAAAAACAATGCAAGTTTTTGGTGGTAGGATGAGATGTTATATATGTTTGTTTGATGTAATATATGTTTGTTTTGTAAGTTCACAACTATTATACACTTATTGTTTAGATATGTTTATGCATGAGTGATATATTTCAATAATTTTTTTAAAAAACTAAAAAAAAAGAAAATTGTGCTCCAAGGGATAATATCGAGAAAGTAAAAAGATAACTCATAGAATGGGAGAAAATATTTGAAAATCATAAATCATCAATAAGGGTCTAGTATACAGAATAAATAAAACTTCTTAAAACTCAACAGCAAAAAGATGAATAGCCCAATTTAAAAGGATCAAAGGGTTTAAACAGACATTTCTTCAGTGAAGATATACAGATGACCAATAATCACATGAAAAGATGGTCAATGCTATTAACCATCAAGGAAATGAAAATCAGAACAACAATGGAGAATCACTTCATTCCCACTGGGATGGCTATAATCAGAGTCAGATAACAACAAATGCTGGGAAGGTTATGGATAAATCAGAATCCTTATACATTGCTAGTGGGAATAGTGTAACTGTTTTGGGAAAAATTTTGGCAGTTCTTCAAAAAGTTAAGAATTACCATAAAACTCAGCAATCCCATTCCTCAGTATATATTGAAAATAACTAAAAAACATATGTTCACATACAAACATATGTTCACAAAGAACAAATGCTCATATTAACATAATTCATACGGGCCCAAAAGTGGAAACAACCAAATGTCCATCAGTTGATGAATGGGTAAACAAAATGTGGATTATCTATACAGTGGAATAGCATTCAGCCATAAGAACAATTGAAGCACTGATCCATGCTACAACACGGATGAAAACACCATGGAAACACCACGCTAAGTGAAAAGTCTGTAATGCAACCACATGTTTTATGATTCCACTCATATAAAGATCCAAAATAGGGAAATCTATAGATACAGAAAGTAGACCAGTGGTTGCCAGGGGCTGAAGGGAGGGGTAATGAATAGTGACTATTAATTGGTATAGTTTATTTTGGGAGTGATGAAAATATGAAGGCTGCCAAACCTGTGAATACACTAAAAACCATTGAATTGTGTACTTTAAAAGTGTGGAATTTATGGTATGTGAATTATATCTGAATTTTGTTTCAATTTTAAAAAAAGAAAGGAAAATAAGATTGTTCTAACCCTACAGGATAGCATATCAAACATTTAACTTGAAAATTGCAATATCATTTGACAACAGGATAGCATGGTTTATGTAATTGCTGGTAATCTGTGAATATCTTTCCTATGAACTATCAGAGGCCTGGTACTTGCCACTTCTGACATATGATACTTAATAGTGAGTACACATTTCTCCCTGAGTAGCGTGTGTCCACCCAATACCTTGCACAAAGAGGCTGCCAAATCAGGGAAGACCAGAAGCCAAATGCTGAAAACCCAGGCACAGAAACAGAGACCAGAGGGCTAGAGGGAATGGGAAGAGGCAGTTTAGGGAGGCAGTTCTGCTCTTGTTACCCTCGTCTTCCAGCTGCATCACAGGGTAAGGAAGGGGTAGCTGTGTTCAAAGAAGAGAGGCACAAGGTTCAATGCAGGACTAGGTCAAAAACCCCAACAGCCCTCCTCTAAGGTCTACAAGGCCTTCGCGGTAGTTATTAAAGCACATACAGGCATCCCAGTTTCTTCCTAACATAGACACATCACGGTAGCTGAGGGTCACAGATGTTTCTCCAGGATACCCTCCATATTTCCTGGTGCTCCTCAAAGGGATGCTTTGGTAAAAGGGCCACAGTCTTCCAAGTTCTTTGGCAGACCCAAATCAGAACTTTTACATTGGATTCACCCATGTCAGGCCAATCTCCAGGAGTTTCCCATCAGCACCCAGCGTCCCCATCACCTCAGGCCTTTCCTACCATGGTATATAAAATACCATTCACCTTCTGTGGTGGTTTGAAGCTGTGTGTACCCCAGAAAAAACATGTTCTTAAATTTAATCTGTTCCTGTGAGGGTGGACCTATTATAAGTAGGACATTTTGATGAGGCTACTTCAGGATTGGGTCTTAATCCTTCTACTAAAGTCTTTCATAAGTGGGATGAATATAGAGAAAGAAAAAGAGAAAACCATGGAAGCAAGAAGCTGAAATCAATGAAACCTGTGAAGAAAAGGGAAAGACCTACCGACGCCACCGTGCCATGTGGCAGGGGAGCCAAGGATCTCTGGTAGCTGGTCTTCTGGAAGAAAGCATTGCCTTAATGATGCCTTGATTTGGACATTTTCACAGCTTCAAAACTGAATGCTAATAAATTCCCTTTGTTTAAGTCTACCCATTTTATGGTATTTACTTGGAGCAGCCTTTTCCCAAATCAACATTTCCACCCAATACACTCCAAACCTGCACCCTCTCACTACAAACTTATCCTGTAAATGAATGAAAACTATGCAAGTCACAGCTCTTTCTTAAGCAGATCAACCTATCCTCTAACCTTCAAGCTAAAAGGGCAGTCCTTAGGCCATTCACCTGGTAGCATAATCATAAATAAACATGACCAATGAACATGGAAAAATGGTGGACCTAATTAATAAACAGAGATATGCAAATCAAAAAAAGGAAACATCATGTTTCTCCTATAAAATCGGGGAAATATTTTTAACGATGTTACCTATGTGTTTAATGGTTTGGCTATTTTTTTAAATATTTATTTACTTTCCCCACTTCCTCTCCTCCCGCCCTGCTGTTTTTGCTGTCTGTATTGTCTTCTCTTCTCATTTTTCTCCTCCAGGATTCACTGGGATTCTGATGTGGAGAGAGGTTCCCTGTCAATTGCGCCACCTCAGTTCCTGGTCTCTGCTGCACTTCACCTTGACTCTCCCCTTGCCTCTCTTTTGATGCCTCATCATCTTGCTGCATGACTCACTTGCAAGGGGCACTGGCTTACCATGTGGGGCACTCGTGTGGGCACTGGCTCACTGTGCAGGAACTGGCTCACCGAGCGGGCACTTGCACAGGCACTGGCTTGCCACACAGGCATGCTTTCTCTTCTTCTTTTTCACCAGGAGGCCCCAGGGACCAAACCCATGGCCTCCCATAAGGTAGGCACAGGCCCTATCACTTGAGCCACATCCACTTCCCTTGGTTTAGCTATTTTTAAAGGTAGTGAGAGTGCTGGAAAGTGGGCAGTATCATGTTCTGTTCATGGGAATAAAAATGAGTCCAACCTTATGAGTGGTAATTTTCACTCAACATCAAGTGCCTTGATAGTTATTCAATTTCTGTGGATTTTTTCTAAGAAAATAACCAAGTTTGTGCTTAAAGATTTAGATTCAAGAATAATCAGAGAATGTGCTCTGTTCAGCAGCACATATTCTAAAATTAGAATGATACAGAGATAATTAGCATGACCCCCTGCATGAGGATGACACACCAACATGTGAAGCATTCTATATTTTTTTAAAAAGAAAAAACAAGGAATTATCAGATAAAATAATCAAATATTTAGGAATCAGTTTAACCAAGGACATAAATGACCTGTGTTCAGAAAACTACAAAACATTACTAAAAGAACCAAAGAAGACCTAAATAAATGGAAGAACACTCCATGTTCAAAGATTGAAGACCAACTATCAATAAGACATTAATTCTACCCAAACTGATTTACAGTTTAAACACAATCCCGATAAAAATTCCAACATCCTTTTTTGTAGAATTGGAAAAGTCGCTTATCAAATTTACCTGGAAGGGTAAGGGCTCTTAAATAGCTAAAATATATTTTAAAAGAAGAATGAAGTTGGAGGACTCTCACTTCTCAACTTTAAAGGATACTACTTAGCTACGGTGGTAAAAAAAAAAAAAAAAAGCATGGTAGTAGCAAAAAGATAGACACATTGACCAATGGAATCAAATTTAGAGCTTAGAAATAGACCCACATCTACGGTCAAGTGATTTTTGGCAAGGCTGTCAAATCTCACCTGCTGGGACATAATCGTCTATTCAACAAATGGTACTGGGAAAACTGGATACCCATATCTAAAAGAAAGAAAAAGGATCCTTAATTCACAAAAATTAACGTACAAATTTTAACTCAAAAATTAACGTGCAAAAATTAACTCAAAATGGACCAAGGACCTAAATATAAAAACTAGAATCATAAAACTCCTAGAAGAAACTGGGGAAATATCTTCAAGATCTCGTGGTAGGTGGTGGTTTCTTGAACCTTACACCCAAAGCATGAGCAATGAAAGAAAAAAGTAGATAAATGGGACCTCCTCAAAATTAAGCATTTTTGTTTTTCAAATGACTTTGTTAAGAAGGTGAAAAGGCAATCTATTCAGTGGTAGAAATTTTTCAGAAACCACATACCCAATAAGGGTTTGATTTCCATGTTATCTAGAGATCACACAACTTAACAACAAAAAGACAAGCAACCCAAATAAAGAAAAATGAGCAAAAGACTTGAATAGACATTTTCCAAAGAGGAAAAATGAATGGCCAAAAAGCACATGAAAAGATGCTCAGCATCACTAGCTATTAGGGAAATGCAGATCAAAACTACAATGAGGGAAACGGACTTGGCCCATGGTTAGGGCGTCCGTCTACCACATGGGAGGTCCACGGTTCAAACCCCGGGCCTCCTTGACCCGTGTGGAGCTGGCCCATGCGCAGTGCTAATGCGCACAAGGAGTGCCCTGCCACGCAGGGGTGTCCCCGTAGGGGAGCCCCATGAACAAGGAGTGCCCAGTGCAAAAGAAAGTGCAGCCTGCCCAGTAATGGCACCGCCCACATTCCCCTGCCACTGACAACAGAAGCGGACAAAGAAACAAGACACAGCAAATCGACACAGAGAACAGACAACTGGAGGAGGGGGGAGGGGGATTAAATAAATAAATAAATCTTTAAAAAAAAACTACAATGACGTATTCTACTACAGACTTATTGTGATTTTAGCAATGGAAGAACTTATATCATTGATGTGGAGGCAGTAGCCACTGGAGTTTCTGAGGGCAGGGAGAGGGAAAAACAGGTGTAATATGGGGGCATTCTTGGGATTTGGGAATTGCCCTGAATGACATTGCAAAGACAGATACAGGATATTATATATCTTGCCATAACCTACAAAATTGTGCAGGAGAGAGTGTCAACTACAATGTAAACTATAATCCATGCTTAGTGGCAATGCTCCAAAATGTGTTCATCTATTGAAATGAATGTACCACACTAATGAAGGATGTTGGTAATGTGGGAAAATGTGGGAGGGGTAGGGAGCAGGGCATATGGGAATCCCCTGTCTTTTATGTAACATTTATGTAATCTAAGTATCTTTTTTTAAAATAATTTTCATATCCACATTTCCTACAGAGCTTGAGCTTTGTTGGTACTTGTTTCTTCCTTTGAATATACTTCATGGAAGCAGTGAAAGTATAACTATTATGTGGCACATAAAAGTCTGATTATATTCCATAAGAATTCTACCTGCTGTGGTTAATCACCCTAGATCAATGGGAGATCTGGGTAACTAATAATCACTTTTGTGTATGCCATCTAACGTATTGAACTCAGTGGCTTTTCTAATTTCTATTTTTCTGATAATAATCTAATGGTGATGGGAAAAGGAGTCAAATTTAATATTTTACATAACTGCAGGTGAAAAGTTGGACAAGTCATTAAACACTTATATTGAAATTATGGACTTAATTTCTGAAGCCACCAAAACTTACCTACAAATGAGTTCTTTACTCCATCTAAAGCCTATAAATTTGAAGTAATCTCTTTGGGTCCCAACTTTCTGATCTGCAAAATGAGCATTAAATAAAAATAATATATTTTTATCTAAAAAAAGTACAATGATATATCATTTCACACCTTACAGAATGACCATCATTTAAAAAAAGAAAGAAAAGAAAACTACAAGTGCTGGAGAGGATGTGGAGAAATAGGAACAATCCTTCACTGTTGATGGGAATGGAAAACGGTGCAGCCTTTGTGGAAGACGGTTTATCAGTTCCTCAGAAAGCCAAATATAGAATTGCCTTATGATCCAGCAATCCCACTACTAGGTATATATTTAGAAGAACTGAAAGCAAGGATGTGAACAGATATTTGCACATGGATGTTCATAGAGGTATTATTCACAGTTGCTGAAAAATGGAAACAACCTAAGTGTCTGTCAAACAATGAATGGATAAACAAAATGTTGTATATACATACAATAGAATTCTATTCAGCTGTAAGAAGAAATGAACTGGGGAAGCACATGACAACATGGATGAATCTTGATGACATTATGTTGAGTGAAATAAGCCAGACACAAAAGAACGAATAGTATATGGTCTCACTGATATGCGCTAAACATAATGAGTAAATTTATGGAGTTAAATTATAGGGTATAGGTTAGTAGGAGAAATAATGTGGGTTGAGAAGGAGGAGCTGATACTGAATATATGTAGAATGTTTAATAAGGTGGATTGTAAATATGTGGAAATGGATAGAGTTGATGGTAACACATTAAAATGAGTCTAACACAACTGATTTATAAATGTGATTGTGGCTGAAAGGGTTAGTCTAGGGAGGTTAATATTAATTGAGAGATAGCTAGAGGATAATCTAGGAATGTAAAATAGTGATTTCAGTGGTAGATGACGATTGTGGTTAATAATACAAATACAAGAATTTTCCTCTATTACAAGGTGATAAATGGGAAAAATACAACTAATGTAACTTACAGACTACAAAGAGCAGTAATATTTTAATATTTTTGTAGCAAAAGCAAAGAAGGTCCTATAGCAATGCTAAAGATAAAAAAATATGGCACTTGGTTTTATGAGATATGAACATGATTAAGCATTTTTTCTTTCTTCATTTTCTTCCTTAACAAGGAGAACTCGGTCATGTCATTTAACCAATCTGTGCTCATTTATTCATTTTTCAGAACCCTGGGGAAACGACTGTGTTTGTTTTTAGGATTTATTAGATAAATGAGCCTGGACAGAATTTTTTAAAGTAATGCTTCCAAAATTTGTTAAGCTGTCATTCATATACATTTTTTGAAGTTGAAATAAAGTTTACTGATTAATTAAAAAATAATAATCAGGGAGACTTTTTCCAGAATAATGAAAACTTGGAAAAGATAATGTTCAAAAATGGCAGATTGGTTAAATAAAGTATGGTTCATTCATATACCAAAATCTTTTGTATCCATCAAAAATGATGGGATAAAAAATATTTAACATTGTGAGAAGTTGCTAAGAGGAAAGAAAATAGGTTATAAAATAAAGGCTTGACACAAACTCATTTTGGTTTAAAAATGGTGTGTATGTGTATAGATAGAAGGATGAAAGGATGGAGAGATATAAACCAAAATTTAAATACAGGCAGTATTATTTTTTCTTTCTGCTAGTCTTTATTTCCCATGCCTTAAATTGGGGTGCATTAAAATAATTTTCTAAATTTAATAAGGATATAGCAGACCTTGAAGACTCATCCCTGTCTTCCTTACTTGTGACCTTATAAACTATTTCCTTCCTGACATCTTTGGTCAAGATCATCAGCCTGGAGGGCTGAAAACTTACCACAAGCTCAGGATCCTTCTCACAATCTGCACAAACGTGGTGTCCCACATGACTTGAAGGAAGAGCCAACCCTGCCCTGTTCATCCTAGTGAGCGGCATGGAGACGTATGAGTCCTGCCCCTCCAGGACTCCCAGTGATGGTAGGAGAAACCCTGGCTCCTCATCAGGAACACAGGCTAGGAGGTCAGATCCTAGGGCTATTCCCCACATCCTGGCAGTCCAGTTAATCCAGCTTCCATGCAATCACTGTCTCATCCACATGTTTCATCAGCACCCAGCTTAACTGGAAGACCTTGATAAATTTCAGACCCCAGCCCATACCCTGCCTGCTCTTCTACGGTGGCTTAGCTACATCCCGCTCATAGCCCAGAGTCAGCCCTTCCCCACTCCTCCACCTTTGCCCCAGTCAGAGCCCAGTAACTTAATTCTAAGATTATTCAAGAGTAAGCCCAGCAGACTATGCCGGGGTCCCCCAAGTGACAGAGGAGAGAGAAAGGAGGAAGGAAAATCACACCCACTGACCTCCTACAGTGTTCCAACTAGCAATTTTCTCATTTAATCTTCACAATAGCATAGACAAGTTGACATTATTATCATCCCTGTTTTAAAATTAAGAACTTTAGGTTCAGAGACGCTTGCCCAACACATTGGCTAGTAAACCCCAGAATTGGGATTCCAACCCCATGCTCCTTCTGCTATACCTACAACTAGCCCAGTGGTTGGTTGGTTTGCAAACTCCCATGCCTATATAAACGATCAAAGATTGGAGCAGAAACAATGTTAGCTGGAATGAAGACAGAGATTAAACTAGATCAGTTCCAAAGAATCACAGGCAAGGGAATCAAAATAGCACCCAACATGTGAAAGCTGATACTGGGTACAAGTCAAAGGTAAACACCAAGAATCTGGAGTGAGGGACTCAAGAAAGATGTCAACCAGAGCCAAAAGCTAAGAACATGAAAATGCAAGGTTGGGCCTTAAAAGCACAAAGGAAATTTTACTCTTAAGAGCAAAATGGCTAGCAACTCTGAAATAATTATATTGACTCTTGCACAGAGCTGGGCAAGTAGAGAATGACAGAGGAAGGATGGCCTGGAGTTGGAGGGAAATCAGAGGGAGGGGCAAACTTTTCCTTGCTTGGAGCACTTGCTCTTGGAACCCAGGCACCATGTTATGGGGAAGACCAAGCTGCAACCTGAAGAGGCCCATGGAGAGTAGCCCTAAACAAGAGCCCTAGCTGAGCTGCGAGCCAACAGTCAACGCCAGAGTGTGCATCCCAGTCGATTGGTCAGAGTTGACACTGCATGGAACAGAAGTGAGGCAGCCCTGTTCAACCCTACCCAATTCTGTGTCTGGAGGCAAAATAAATGATTAATACTAGTATTAAAATATAAGCTGTCAAATAAATGCTCTTTTTAAAAGAAAATAAGAATTAGAATATGGCTGCTTCTCTTAGATGTTGTTGGCATATACATGAGTGGCTTATTGTTTAATATAGATGGTTGTTTCCAGATTGTAGTGACTATCTATTGGGTTGTCTCTCCATCCCACTCTCTGAAGCTACCCTTTATTCTCCATTCCTGTTTGCATTAGACTGAAAGATTCCTGAGGGCAGGGACATTGCTCTGTTCACTGTTGCAACTCTGTGTCTAAAACAGAAGTAGGCCCTTAGGGCATCCTCCATAAATATTTTCTGAAGTATTACTTTTAGCAGTGAGTTACACTAGTCAAATGGTTTCAACCCTTTGACTACTGAGCTGATAAGAGGTCCATTGTGATAGTATCTCTGTGTGTTTGACTATAGACTTATAATATGTACCCTTGGAAGCCCTCTTTTCTGCCATGAGAACCCAAGAAGTAAAGGAAATGTATCTAAAAAAAGACAAGATTCACAGGAAACCACAAATAGAAGACAAAATTCTAAAGCATTCAAGTTTCTGGTTCCAGCTGCTCCCTTACTCCCATGTTCCATGAAACCTGTTTATCTAGTAGGTTTCTGTTGCTTGCAACCAAAGTAGTTCTAAGATACCCCATACGCTCACACAGTGCATCATAAGGACTTGGAAAATATACCTTACTATTGAAATGAGGTGGTTATTGATGGAAAATAAACAAATATAGAGATAGAGAGGAAAGAAGGATTGTCGTTCTTGTAAGTTCTTTGCCGCACTGGTTGCATCGGTCTACCTCATGGCATATATCAGAGTGCTTTTGTGCATGGCCAGCTGGTTGAATTTAATTAAGTATGAAATAAGAGAGAATAAGCTCCCCCAAATCAGCATAGGATAGAAAAAATGCTTTCTCTGAAAAGTAGCGACTGTCATGTTGTAGTAACTGAGAGACTGAGTGAAGGAAAACATATTAACACATCTGCAAGTTGGCACTACCTGGACCATTCTCAGTAACCATGGTAACTACTGACGTGTGGGTAAAATGGGGGGGAAAGCATTAACTTTTTAAAAATTTATTTCTCTCCCATTCCCCCACCCCCCCAGCCCCAGCTGTCTGTTCTTGTGTCCATTTGCTGTGTGTTCTTCTGTGTCCACCTCTATTCTTGTCAGCGGCACCAGGAATCTGTGTCTCTTTTTGTTGCGTCATCTTGCTGCATGTGTGCAGCACCACTCCTGGGCAGGCTGAACTTTTTTCGCACTGGGCTACTCTCCTTACAGGGTGCACTCCTTGCACATGGGGCTCCCCTACGCAGGGAACGCCTCTGCGTGGCACGGCACTCCTTGTGCACATCAACACAGCGCATGGGCCAGCTCCACATGGGTCAAGGAGGCCCTGGGTTTGCACCGTGGACCTCCCATGTGGTAGGCGGACGCCCTAACTACTGGGCCAAGTCTGTTTCCCAAAAACATTAACTTTTAAAACTGTATAGCTAGTTCAATCAGTCTTTGCCCAAAATTCTAGACATTTTTACCGAAAAATTAAAATAAAAATGGGGAAGGACTGAATCATATAAAACTCTAATGAAGATACAATGAATTGCAAGAAAAATCTGAAGTGGATTAAAACTAATGTATTTTAACCTTGAAATGAACTGATAATGTGGACCCTGAAATTAACATGTGAAAGTTTTTTAAGGAAGGACTGACTCATACAAACCATTAATGAAGAAGCTATAAATGACACACCAGTTGGAGGTTCTGGATTAAACAAAATTTATGTTTCAACCTTGAAACGTATGAGACTAACTAATAATGTGGACTCTGAAGTAATGGAAAAAACAAATATTTTGTTTTAAAGTACCCCACTGAGGAGGCGGATGTGGCTCAACTGATAGCGCGTCCACCTATTATATGGGAGGTCCAGGGTTCAAACCCAGGGCCTCCTGACCCATGTGATGAGCTGGCCAACACACAGTGCTGCCACATGCAAGGAGTGTCATGCCACGCAGGGGTGTCCTCCGTGTAGGGGAGCCCCATGCACAAGGAGTGCACCCCACAAGGAGAGAAGTGAAAAAAATGCAGCCTGCCCAGGAGTGGCGCCACACACACAGAGAGCTGACACAGCAAGATGAAGCAACAAAAAGAGACAGATTCCCGGTGCTGCCGAGAATGCAAGCGGACACAGAAGAACACACAGCAAATGGACACAGAGCAGACAATGGAGGGGATAGGGAGGGAAGGGGAGAGGAGGAAAAAAAAGCACCCCACTGCCCAATGCCCTCTACACCCCCCATCCCAGCCCCAAAGTGCTTTAAGATACACCAAATTATTTGGATGGATTGTATACTCTGAATGGATTGTATGCTTTATTCATAGGTATCAATAAAATTGATTAAAAAAAAAAAAGATGTACTCAGAAGTTCTAAGTGTTTACCTCCTAAATGGAGTATTGGAAGCATGACTTTTGATTTTATTATTCTTTTTTTCAACTTTAAACATACACTTAAGTATGGTCTTCTCTATCAAAGATTGCTTCCATAATGAAATTTTACAAAGAGAAGTAGAAGTCTTTCTTAAGCTAACACAGAGTAGGGGAGTATGAAAGTTTCATTTCAGAGGGGGGATTTCCACCAGACCCGGGACTCTCAGCTTTGGCAAGCATCACAATCACCAGGAAGCCTTGCTGAAGCTCCCACTGCTGGGCCAACCAGCAGAGCACCTGGTCCCCGCGTGTGGGGAGGGCCTGAGAACGTGCATTTCTGACCCGCTCCAGGTGGTGCTCTGGGAACCACACTTGGGGAACCTGTGCTCTAAACTACGCGCTCTGGCCTAAATCTGCACCCACACTTTTATTTGTTCTACCGTTTTGCTGTGCTAGGTCACACTTATGAGCTGCTACCATGGACTGACTTCTACTTTCCAAGGAAATGTGTTGTTTCGTGAGCAATACAATTAATAACTTCTTTCTCCTTTGGCTCTCTCTAGTCTTATTCCCTAGATTTTCATTTAACATTCTATTTTTAAGTTTCACATGCACCCAGTTTACAGGGTCAAATCATTAGAAGACCAAGCAGCTGAAAGATAAACCTGAAAACCATTTATAAACCAATAATAAATAGACTGAACGGACCAAAATTAAATAGATGTTAATTCTCTGGGGTTCTTCCGTGGCTTCGGCTACTTACTGAGCCATTTACACAAAAGCTGAAAGAAATCTAGTTATGACAAGTTAAGACACCAGTGTATTGTATTAGAAACTGATTTCAAGTATTCAAGATTCAAAATATTTAGAAGTACTTATTCCTAGGAAGGACTTAAAATTTCCTACTAAGCATCTTTCATACCAGAATAAAGAAAAATGGTCTCTTATTTTCTGCTTTTTCTGTGCCTGTTAGCTATTATTTTTCTATTTTGTTAGTTTAAAAGGTATTTGTAAGAAAAGCAAACCTTTCAGGATAAAAGTTCTCCAATTATCTGCTCCTTGTCACAGCTCTATGACCAAAGAGTGTCCCGTTTCCTTATTCCAACCCCGCCCCAACTTACTGCTGGCTCCAAGAATGTGCTAGGGCTGGCCCTAGCTCGTTCTCCCCAAGGTTCAAGTTTCAGAAATCTTGCCAACCCACAGTTAAGCAGGTGGTAGCTTGAACTCTCACATGGAAGTAGTGTTTACACCAAGGAAATCAGTAAATGCTACCAACTAGGGCTTCCTCCATCCTTCCAAAGCAAAAACAAAAACACCAAGCAATGTCTGTCTTTAAAACCACCACTTACAAACGAGTGTAGCAGCAGGCCCTCTGCTGACTGTTGTCAGAATCGCAGAGGATGAGAGCATACGGTGAAAAAGTTCAAGACTCAATCCCAAACATACTTTACGTAAGACTTTAGAATGGCAGTGTCGAAATTGATCAATATCACTGGCCTCTGAGCAGGGCTTTTCTCCAACCATCCTGAGAATGTCGGTTACATATCTCTTTCTTAAGTGTTGCAAATATCCTTTAAGTGAAGGCATTTCTTTGCGTTAGTAGAACAAGTACCATGTAATTTCTTTTTAGAGAAAGTGCAGCCTGCCCAGGAATGGTGCCGCACACACACGGAGAGCTGACACAACAAGATGACGCAACAAAAAGAAACACAGATTCCTATGGCGCTGACAACAACAGAAGCAGACAAAGAAGATGCAGCAAATAGACACAAAGAACAGACAACCAGGGTGGGGGCGGGGGGAAGGGGAGAGAAATAAATAAATAAATCTTTTAAAAAATACTAATAATTTCTTTTTAGGAGCATGCATTTTCTTTGTGTTGTGGGTATGACACAAGAAAGATGGTGCACCTTGAAAGGGCCTCGGCTCCTTAGCAGCACAATCAACCCCTAAGAGGAATGCGGATGCATTGTCAAGGTTGAGTCACACTGGGGTACTCTCATGCTTACCCCTACTCTCCATGGTTCCGAACCCATTGCATCTACAATGAAATCCAAACTCTGTGCCAAGTTCCATGGGCCCCGGGTGACCTGGCCCCCTTCCTTTCCTGTGTTGTGCTCCAGCTTCCCGGCGTCCCCTGGCTGTCTCCTGGGAACGTGATAGGCA